>NC_085878.1:17085056-17187556 GCF_034702125.1 Engraulis encrasicolus
TACTTTTCCGTTGCGTGCGTAATTCTGCTCGTTCAGATGCTGTTGGACTCGGTGTCAGTCCTATTGGATCAGTGCACTGTTCCATTCAGATTAAATGCTGTCCCAAAAAGTTTTCCTCTGTTAATTGCAGTATCTTCCAGCCGTTAAGAAACAGTTTTTAAGAAAAGTCAGTGCTTTTTTCAATGACGTGAACTTGTTTCATGTTTTTAATAAACGTTATTGCTGCTTTTAACCATGGTTTACATCCAGTCCATCAAAATGACTTTGTCCAATCATTTGAGACAGTCATCGCCAACCTACGCTACAGTGCTGTTGGAGACTTGTAGAAGTTAAGCACAGAATAAAAAAGGGAATAAAAATGGTCTTGGCTTCAGTTAATCAATAGAATGACCCTGCAGCTTCTTGAGAGATTGCTTTGGCATAGGAGAGGTCATGGCTTTGCTGTTCTTGAGTGGAGACCCAGTAAAACACCACCCTCCACCCAACCTCCCTCCACCCCCACCCTCGGCTGCCCCTAGACCCATCTGGAGCTGGCAGGGGGCCAGGGTGTGGTTCTCCTCCACCTCAATTCCACCGACCCCCCCCCCGTTCCTGTTACTCTTGGAGCGCTACATTCCTCCATGACCTTCATCAAGCCTGTTCCATTTCACTGAAGGCCTTGAAGGAGAGGTTGAGGGAGACATTGGTTTTTAGACCCATTTCCTTGACTTTCTTTTTTTGTCCTTTTTAGTCAAAAGAAATTCCTCATACAATAACTCTACAGATGGTGAGTAGGAATGAAAAAAAAAAATCCCACTCGCCAAGCTGTGCAAGACATCTCTGTGACCTTGGTTTTACACCTACTCTGGGGCGTACATAATAGCCGGTTGGATCAGGATTTGCACTCTACCTGCTCTGCTGCTCTCCACATTGTGTTGCAGAAACAAACCTTTCAAAATAACACTCAAATATGAAGAGGACTTTCAACAAATACATAAAAATACCTGCAACTATGCTTTGCTAGGAATTTGTCATTTTGGAGTCAGTTTATTACGTAGATTTTGGATATCCTTCTTTATTCTGAGAGAAGAAGTGCTGCATGTGATTTGGACCAGTGATTATGCAGCTTGTCACAAGAACACTGTGAGTGTATTGGGTGGAAGAGGAGAGTTGAGGGGAGCAGCAGAAGCCATGACTGACTCAAGGTCACCCCTCAAATCATGCGGCTGATCGGGGGAAGAGCAGCCAGGGTTTTCTTGGCTCCCAGCATCTGGCCACAGGGAGATGCTGGGGAGGCTTGCTTGGCTCTGCCACCTCAATTTCTGCTCAGACCCACCGAGCAAAGCTGGCCTCCAATTACAAATGAGCAATTACACTTTATAGGGTTTCACTCGTTTTCCCCACTTTTAATTTAATTCTATTTATCTTAAATCTCTGGGTTCGTGCACGCTGTAAATGCTCTCCCTCTGCCAAGAATAATTTGAAACACTCATGGCTGGCTCCCCGCGAAGAGGCCAGACAATCATGCCGATGTTGAATGCGCTTTCAAGTAACACTATGAATCAATTTTCATACCAGTGGAAACAGAAGATAGGAAAAGTGCCTCCTTCTTCCACCCTTCTGTTTTGATCAGGCCCCCGTGTGCTCCAGTCTAATTCCATAATGTGGCATTTCAGAGAGCTATGGTAGCCCTTAAAAACACTCAGCTATGATGTCCTTAGAATGGATGTATCTGTGCCTGAAACAGAACCTGCTGTGGCACGTGGTAACTCAAAACAGACCTGGCTCCCCCCCAATTAATCTCTGTGGTCTGCGACCACACCTGTTTTGGCAGACATTTGTTCCTGGTTTCCAATGACCCACGCACATTCTGACTGGTCACTGGAGGGTGGCAATCGCAAATCTGAAACTGGACACTCAACATGCCAAACTATCCATCCATTTTTCCACATTTTTCTGTAATTGTTTGAGTGTGTGGCACTGCCACGTTGTTGCCCCACCGTTTACATTCCACCTCGGAGGTACAAATAAGGCGTAGTTGACATGTCTGCCCTGTTTAAAAGTGTTTCAGCGAAATGAACTCTAATGACTGCGACCTTGGAGAATTTTTCACGCATTTGCATCATAATATAAGAACAAAGAGGCCCTCTGTAAACCGCAGGGTTTTGTTATTTTACATCGGTTTTATCCCCCATTAAGACCTTTTACATGTGTATCTAAAGAATTATTATTTAAAATGAGGTGGACCTGGGGAATCTGGCTGGCATCAACTGAACAGCACCAAACAATGCGGCACTCTGTTTTCCAGGCTATCTGTGTCTTGCCCGTGCGGACGGGCCATGGTTCCTCATTGTTTTTTTGTTTTTTTTTCCCTTCTCTTCCTTTTTCTGTGTGGCTCGGCCATTGTCTTGGATCTTTGCCCACTGCCACTGTGACATGCAGTCCCATTAAGGTTTCCTAATCAAGTCTCTTCGCCCTCATCCCCCCCCTTTCTCAAAGAAAGCCTGTATTCCACCAACCCCCCCTCAGTTGTGTGATGACTATTCAAGGCCATATTTGCATTGGCCTGCAGCCAGACGGCCCTCTCTATCTACCCGCCTAAACCTCAAGGGAATGCTGGTGGAAAAGGAGAGGAAAAAAAGAAAGAAAGAAAGCCGAACAGAGTGTCAGTAATTGCCCAGGCAGGACAAGGCTTCCCCCCCTCTCCCCCACTCTCCCCGCCTCCCTTCATCCGCACTTCACTTCATCACCGGCCCCAGAGAAGAAGTGGAGGGGAAGGTAGCAGTCACCTCATAGCTCCCTGCCACCGGACCATGCAGGCCAGCCACTTACAGCACTCTTAAACTAGTCATTAAGCGGAACTCATATTTGCTCAGGTGCCCGTTGCCGACCTCCAGGGTGATATGAAGTGGGCCCGCGCTGTGTGGGGAGTGCACACACCTACAGTACAGTACAGTACAGTCAGTGAGAAACAGAAGGGGGAAGCTTAAGAAGATGGACTGCGGGAGAATGTGTCGATTCTTTATGATGATGCCCTAAATGAGTTTTTATCTCGGCTACTGTGCGTGCTGAGCAATGTTATTTACTATATTGCTTAACGTTTTTTTATCCCCGATATGCAATAATAAAATTAGCACAATGAAGTTATTTGTCAAAGTGACAGCCAATAGCATTAACAATAACATTTTCATGGTGTGTTATTAGTTTGTCAACAAGGGAGGGGAGGCGAAACAACGCGTTCAACACTCCCTGTGCGCTTTTAATGAGCCGTGTAACAATTCGGTGTGCTGGGCAGTGGGATTAGGAGGTCCTAATATCCGCCTGCTTTTGGCGCGGCGAGCCCACAGAGTGCCTCAGCAGGTGCGGGATAGTCCTGCCTGGGTCCCCACAGCTTAGCCAAGCATTCCACGCTGGCCTGTCTGGTAGAGGGGGATTGATTTTGGCTGGAGATGGAGTGGAGATTGATTAAATCAGAATGGAGCTTTTCTCCCCCCCCCCACCCGTCTTTCCTTTTTTTTTTCTTTCAGGGTGGGTGGGGATCGACCGTGCAGTAACCCTCGCATGGCCCGCCCACCTCTTGCCAAGAAAGTACTCAGAGTTATTCTTGTGGAAGGGACGATAGAATTAAGGCCCGGCTTGATGTGACCTAAATGGCATGAACATGGACACTGTAAATGCATCACACATATTAGCTTTAGGCACATACACACACCATACACTTTTTAGGATGGAGGGCTGTTCGAGAGGAGCTCACCTCTCTACTCACAGGTTAAGTGGCGGTTAAAGTGTGCTGCCGGCTTATATACTGTAGGGTTGGGGCATTATGAAGTTGGCAGGTTTGAAAGTGTTTCTGTCCCATGCAGTACCTATTTCTGCTAAGAATTCTGCACATAAATGTAGACATTCAGACTCTTTGAGTCCGTACGTGCTAGGGGTGTAAAGATAACCGATTTTGGATCAGTTATCGTTATGCAACACTGAATCGCACCGAATCGACATTGAATCGCACCAAATCACTAAATATTTTTAATGAATCGTCCCTGAATCGAATCATAGCCTGTGACTCGAGATTGAATTTTAATACTAAGGGGAGCGTTGGCAGGGTTTTGATGAGGTCAATCGGAAAGCTTACGATGAGAACTGCTCTACCATGATGTAGTTTAAAAACCTATCTATCTATCTATCTATCTATCTATCTATCTATCTATCTATCTATCTATCTATCTATCTATCTATCTATCTATCTATCTATCTATCTATCTATCTATCTAATTGGGGTGTAAAGATAACCGATTTTGGATCGGTTATTGTTGTGCAACATTGAATCGCACCAAATCGACATCGAATCCCACCGAATTGCTAAATATTTGTTATGAATCGTCCCTGAATCGAGATTGAATCGGATCGTTTTGTGGGTATAAGATTCACACCCCTAGTACGTACAGTACCTGTACAATATCAGCTCAGCTGTTGCAAAGGAAGAAATCTTTTTAAAATGTTTGTTTGCTTTGTATTTTTTGATACTGGCAAACACAAACACAAATCTCCGGCAGCAAAATGTTTCAGATATTCGGTGGAGCTTGTTAGTGAAGGCTGCCTTTGTACAGTGGTGGGATTAAGACTGTAATGAAAGGCAAACACGCTCTCAGGGAGGTCCTGTGCCATCGCATCCTCCAGCAACTCTTGTTTTGATGTGCACCGAACAGACACCGCAACGCACTATCCAGGGACTTGCTCGAACCACCCCCACACTCGTCTCCTTGTCATAAACAATCAGGGAATGACGCGTTCTTCGGCACACTCTGTTTGAAGTGTGCTCAAATGTAATGTACTGTGAAAACATTTTGCCATCTGCCAGAGCCTACCGTCTCTGTGTGCTGTTTACAAGGTAAGTGTTTACTGATGAGCTTTGTGTCCACAAAAGAGTGTGGGTAATAGGATGCCTCTACAGTGGTCTCTCTCTCTCTCTCTCTCTCTCTCTCTCTCTCTCTCTCTCTCTCTCTCTCTCTCTCTCTCTCTCTGATACATTTGCCAAGATGTACTGTAGTAGTCATATTGAGGTCCATACTTGACACTGACACTCATCAGTGGCATGAAACTCAAATGTCCTCCTCCGTTAGACCCTTACTATGCAGACTATTTAATGACACAACACACATATGAAGCATTACAGCAGCTTGGTGTTTCATATGTAATTCATGAGATCTGGTTCCCTATTGGTTCACAGGGAAGAGAATGCTCAAAGAACAAAAGGCTGAAAGGACCTGACAGGAACATACTCTTGCTCAGTAGTTCCTAAACTTTTTTCAGCGGGGACCCCCTTTTGGACTTAAAGGGTAACGTTTAGGTTAAATTCATAACTAAATCTATACTGGATGTTGTCAGAAGAGGTGTTTTGAAACATATATGTGGAATTCACAGTCTGTAACAATGCCAAACTGCAATATTGTTATGAAAATGTATCATTTGAAAGCCACTTCTGAAATTTTGGGCTTCTCTGTGGCAGAGCCTTTATGACGTATATGGAGGGAGTCCAACTAAGGTTCTGGTTCAGCTCTCGCTTGTGGATGTAGGCTTACCAACAGATTTGGTTGTAGTAGCCTATATCTTTCCTATGCTTTCACATGCGAGTGGCATCTTATAGGGCTATCTAAAACAGTCTCAAAGGCTACTTAGAAATAGCGACTTTTAATATCTTTCCCGAAAACGATGCCTGTGGAGTAACGACACCTCCATGTCCCCCGCCTACCTGGACTGGTTCCCTCTGTCCATGGTGCGGAAATCGTGGCACTCAGTGAAGCACGTTAAGCCGAGTGCACATCTAGCCAATCCGACCAGCAGATGTCCCAACTATGGCTAGTCAGTTGTCTGTCTGCTCCCCTCGTTCCTGATCGGGCCCAGTTTCCTCCACGAACACACCGTGCCGACTTCACCCGCCGTGGACACTCCCCCGGGTATCACCAGAGGGATTTTGTTATAGTAACTTCCACGTTTGAGAGCTCGCGGTTCGGCTGGCTTTGTTGTTGTAGCCAAATGTTTTTATGTTTTTGCGAAGTCAACTCTCTACTTTTCACAAGTAGCCTAATCTTGATAGTGAATGCATTAATGACTCCTGGTGCAGCCCTTATTGCATTATTTTCATGACCCGCCACCATGATCTCAGCCTAGCAATGGTTTTCCAGCAATATTAGTGGATGAACTATCCATGGAAAATCTTGCAACATCAATGGTCAAAATGGATAGATTTTAATAGTTTGTCTGCTAATATTTCTAAAAATCCACAGGACAGAAAATTAATCTACTAGCTGTTAGCTGTTAACCTTTGAATTTCCCGTTTTTATGCAATGTCCCTCTTGTCCCCAACCCCCCAGCAGTGTTTATTTTGTCAGCTTTTTTTGATTTAGCCGTAGTCTTAGTCACAATGACGAAAATCAATTTTAGTTTCAGTCATATTTTAGTCATTGCCTACCCAATTTAGTGTTAGTCTTTGTCTAAATGATGAAAATCAATTTTAGTCTTAGTCAATTTTTTGTCATTTTAGTCAACACTGTACATAATAGAACTTCTCCACACACTGCTTCTCTTTTTAACATATATCATTGACTGTACAAAATAAATCTTCTCCGGACACTGCTTCTCTTTTTAACATATATCACACTGTGCAGAATGAAACTTCTTAACACACTGGTTCTCTTTTTCTATATTTTATTTAACACCAGTGTTAATTTAGTCAGCTTTTTAAAATGTAGTCGTAGTCTTAGTCACAATGACGAAAATCAATTTTAGTCTTAGTCATATTTTAGTCATTGCCTTCCCAATTTAGTCTTAGTCTTAGTCTAAATGACGAAAATCAAAAAAGGGCTTTGACGAAATATTTTAGTCATAGTCATGGTTGACGAAATTAACACTGCCCCCCAGTTTGGGAACCACTACTCTGGCTGCATTGAACACCCACAACTTAGAACACTCACAAAGAAAGGATAACTTTTTCAAGTCACTAGAACTTATACTGTACATCCCCACCCTATACAAGCTTGGTCCGGTAAAGATTGTAAAGAAAGAGACAGAGTGTGAGATAAGATGTGAGATAAATGGTAGACCATTAACTGCCCTTTTTATGCTACCGGACAGAGCCATAATCATTCAGACCACTGATTTGAATGTTTTTTAATGTGTGGCTTTTTTTCACCAGTGTATGTGCTATCTCAGACCAAGAAACAACCAAGAGTTGGAAAGTTTGTCAAGTGGACTTTAAAGCAGCTCTATGCAGCATCACAGGTATGGGCAACCGTTATCACAACCCTGCACTATTGCTACAATTTTATTATATAGTTATATGTGTATGTAGCATATTAGTATATAGTACAGTATGTACAGTATATTTCACAATGTGACACATATAGAAGACTTTAGGGCAGCCTATCTGTTTCTCTGCCTATAAACAGACATTCTGAGAAGTCTGAGTATCCTCCAGCATCCTCCATCCTTTATATTTAAACACATCTATACTCCCGTCATTGAAATCCAGTTATATTGTTCTTGTCGGTGAAGGTCAGCTCTCTGGTAGCAGCAAGGATATTTAGTTACGTGTTTCCCAACACTCATCCTTGCCAGACAGTAGGCTGTGTGCGAGCGTGCCACAAAAAGACCTCCCCTTCCTCAGGGGGAAGTGTGCAACAGGCTGGGATGAGAGTCTCCAGCGGGACCCACTGTCTCCTGTCACACCTCCGAAAACTATGAGGATAGCGGCAACCCAACCCTTTGTCTTTTCCTTTTCTCCCCAACACTGCCCCACCACAGAGAGGGAGAGAGAGGGAGAGAGATGGAGAGAAATGAGGTGCATGGTGAAGGGATGAGGCTCGCTGGCACACACCCTGGAATATGATTTGGAAAACTGCAAAGCCATAAGGGAGTGCCTGCTCAAGGTCCTCTCTGCTAAGGTCTTTGAGGCAGGCAAACCCAAGCCACTGCGCCGTTTAGCGCTAAGCGATCCATCACGCCACGGCATTGTTTTCAGATCACTGTCAAAGACAATACATCCTTTTGTAATGCCTAACCTATAAAAAAGGTTTGTAGACAAACATATTTCAGGTGCGCAATTAGGCTTCAGGGACTACAGAGGGGAAGATCATAAACACAGTAACAGGGAAAGTAATTTAAAGACATCTCTGTTTTGTGCTCCTTATTTTCACCCCAAAAAAGGTGGTGATTGATTTAGAGAGCATAGATCTCAGACAAAACCTCACTCAGATTTCTCTCCCTGGTGCCCAGGGCTGGAATGTGATGGAATGATTTACCATCACGTCTAAAGCTTACGGATGGAAGTGGCTGAATTGCCGGTATTGATGAAAGCGCTCATGCAGAGGCTTGTGTTAGTTCAGTCTGGCCCTTTACAGAGGAGGCTGAGAGCTTTATAGCGGAGAAAACATTTGCTCTCTCTCTCTCTCTCTCTCTCTCTCTCTCTCTCTCTCTCTCTCTCTCTCTCTCTCTCTCTCTCTCTCTCTCTCTCTCTCCACCACCAAGTGTTTTTCCTTTATCTCAATCTGCCAGCTCGACGTGGCTCACTGGGAGTGCTGTGTGGCTGGCTCCTACCCAGAAGCTGGGCATAAGGTTATATAACCGCACCAGCCTCGCCTGGTCTCTTTTGGGCTTCTGAGGTCCCGTTTTTCTCCCCAAACTTCAGGCCGCGTTATTTATTTTCATGTCAGGTCGTTTGGTGCAAGAGTGTTGCCTGTTGACTTCAAAGCTACCCATGTGCGTGTGGTTTGGGCCGTTAGTATTTCGTTGGACGCGGTGACCCGTAAGTCCGACGTCTGACCCCACTGTCCTTCCTTACTCCCACTGTTAACTCTCTTCCACTCGACATTATGCTCATTTCTCATTCCACTGTACATCTGACCTAAACTCGCTCGCACTCTCCTTCTCTCTTTCGGGCCGACTCCCTTGCTCTCGCCCTGCTCCTTGCCCAAGTCACCGCAGTACTTGGTTCTGTTTTCTCAGCTGCATCGCTTATTTACCTGAGGTATCAAGGAAAAGGTCTCTTTAGACATTTGGGTTGAAAAAAAGCAAGAGGGAGAGAAAAAGGGGTTGGGGGGCAAAGCCAAGGTCTGCCAGAGAAACAGGAAATGGGAGGGTCCGGCCCTCTCAGAGGACAGTGCTGTTAAACCTTTGGGGGGAGTCCAAGGAAAGCAGTGCAGGCAGGGAACCTGAGACCAGGTCCCACTCATCTGGCCTGGTCATTGCATTGTAATACTGTACCTCTTTTCACCGCTGGTCTGCTGGCTCGTACCACCTCTTACATTTCTCTCTCCTTCCTTCCCCATGTCTGCCTCTAGTTTTTACTTTTTACTTGTTTCTTCGTACCTTGCAGTGGTAAAGCGATACCGAGGGGAGAAAAGAGGGCGAAATGTGCTGACTCACTGTTTTTTTTTTTCAACCTTGCTTATGGCCATATTGGTTTTAAGAATTTTAGGTGTGGTGCATTGTGGGAAGAACAGCCGACTGCACCTGTGGTAGTGCGGAGTCTGTGTGTTTGGATACTCCTCTGTGCCCACACACTGCCCACAATCATCGAACAGAACAGACACGAAATGCGTACAACAGCACTGGACTTGGACTTAGATTTAGGTTAACGCATACACGCACACACCCACACACGCACATATCTAGTGTTACTGGTGTATCTAATGTACATGCAGTATTTTAAACAGTACATAATGAATTGCTAGATATGAACCAGCTTCAGGGGGGGGATTTAGCCTTGTTGTTTTTCTTCTTTTAAAATAAACACAATATTTTAAAGGTATCCCTGAGATAATGAAGGTTTGCTATTGTCCAAGACAATAAGAGTCTTAGCACCACAGTGACATTAGCTTGTTTATTGGTTGCAGGGGCTATGAAGATGCTACTGCTTTAATTGCTTGTACATGCTCTTGGGATCCATAGGGATTATCAGAAGGTTGCATACACAAGCATAATTCAGACGGAGAAAAAAGAGTCCCAAGATACAGTGCAGAGGGGACATTTCAAATGAGCGAAAGTTTCTCCTTTAAAAAGTTTCCCCCCCTTCAACAGTGGTTATAAACCACCACATTTAAGTTTCTATAAATGTCTGTGGTCTTGGGTTTGTCTTGAAGAGTCATTCAGCGTGCTCATATACATAAGGACACCTTTCTCATTTGTTCCACTGCATGATGATTTAAGTCCAGCGACATGAAACCAGACACAGGCCCTCTTTCACTTCTTAAGAGCTTGCTCTATGCAGCCCTATGCAGATGTGCGGTGTTGGTTACTCAAACTGTTGAGTGAAATTTTTTGGTGGAGACAAGTTGACAGATGGTTAGCTGGCATGGTCTTCCCCTAAATTCTCTTCATGCACTCCTTGAACTGCACTACAAACATTTATGGACGGTTGACCTGGAAAAAAATGTTGTTTGACAGTGAGGCGGAAAAATAAACGAGACCCTTGCAAGTGATGAGCGACGCTGCGAGCAAGCCAATGGGGGCGATTTCGGACGGCAGAGAGGACGAGGCACAAGGGCTCCAAATTGATATTTCTCCCTCTGTTCACCTCTTTACCCCCCGCCTCCCTCTCTGCTCCCCTCATAAGCCATCTCTCCCTGCGCAGCAGAGCCTTTCAAACCCATCTCTGATCCCCTGATAGATATTTTCCGGCTCAGCTAATAAGCCTGGCTTTGTCTGCTTTCCCCCCCGGCCCCCTATCCCGCATCGCACACCGAGGGGTCTGACACTTAATGAACTGTCTGGCAACTCCGGTCCACAGACCCCTCATCTTGTAGCGTCCGCCGGCCCAGAAGAGGCTCCTCTGGCGCTGCCTTACCATCTCAGCACGGATTTCCCCCTAGCTAGGCTGCTAGCGGGGGTCAGCCATCGGTATCCTTGGAAACGAGGATCCTGCAAGAAAGGGAGTTAGGGGTAGGGTGGTAGTGGGGTGTGTGCGGAGGAGGGGGACGGGAAGAGGGGATGACAGCCGTGCAGCGCCATGACTGCCGAGGCGGAACGCCGAGAGAGCAGAGGTCCGCAGCCCCAGGCCTCACTAGTGGCCTCCAGAGCAAATGAGCTGCCAGTCCAGGCTAATGGAGTTATAATTGGTGATTAGGCCCTTCAGAAGGTGTGGGAACATCTTAAACATAGAGATCCGAGTGGTATTCAGAGGTGCGAGCACTGTAGTCCCATAGGACAGGGAGAGGGAGGAAGAACAAGGCAGTCGCGGACTTGCAAACTAGGGAAGCTGGAAAGCTAAAGAGACATTTCTCGTGAAATGCAAGTCCTCTTATGTCAAATGCAGTGCTGTCATTATAGGGTAATTGTTATTGTTTATATTCCGCTAATGTAAACAATGACTAACAACAAACTATTTAAAAAAGAGGTCCAGATTATTCAGTGCAAAGGGACAGTGTAGCCCTACCAGACTGCAGCCACCCATTCATATGTGACTCAGTTATGGGTCCTTGGAGAGAGCTGTGACCATGTTTCCAAAAGGGCACTTTGTCCTTTTAGGCAGTCATTTATAATTCACTCTTTCTACTTACTGTACACACAACTATAAAACCTGAGATGTGTATTGTTTCTGCCCGCAACTGTGTTGAATGTAATGAAAAAAGGGGAGAGAAAAAAGGGAAGGCAGAGAGAGACATCCTCTAAGACGATCAGCTTGTGAAACAGGAGCCCCCTTTCCTCTCGTCTTTTTGAATGGATGGATGGATGGAGGGCAGGCTTTGTGAATGAGTCTGGGCCCCGGGCCGGGGCTGATAATGGGCCGGGTGGATAGGGTGACGTCTGCCTGAAATGACTGCCTCCCCTGTCTGCTTCCTGGCCTGATGCTAATCCTGCGCTGCATTAGACCCAGCGCATCGCAACTATTAATAGCATACAGAGGGCAGGATGCGAATAGACTGTTCAGTCTCACCTTTCATAGCGACAGAAATTTTACTCCAGAATTCCTTTATTTATTTTTTATTTATTTAATTAATTTATTTTTTGTTCCCAGTTGGCTTGCGTGTCACATTATTGTGTTAAAAGCTAATGAGCTGACAAAAACAATGACATTTTGAATGGCTCAACATTCTGTATTGTCCTTTGCCTCGCGTCATAGGTCTTTATTATACTCACACATACGACATGTAAAATCTGAAATACATTTTTATGGTATTTCAAAAAGTTTCATTAGTGGTATTTAAAGGTCCTTACACTGTAGATTGATGCGTCCTCCTGTGTACAATAGTGCAAATGCAACCAAAATAGCTGGACCAAATGATTAACTGAAACACATTCTAAGAATGTGCATTGGACATAGTATGGCGTTTTAACAACAGTAACAAGATCGTTTGACTGAGGTCAAAACATTGTAAATTGATACTCCCTACAATGCTCTACAATAATGCAGTTACGCACTAATTACACGGACATTGCAATATTATTGTAAGAACTCATTATGACATTGTTTACTTAGCAATACCACATATATTTAAACACACTATGGCTTGGCAATTACAGGACTTATTAATGTTTTGGGCCCATTTTTTTTTTCATCTAACCGTGTTATGAGTGAATCCCTGTGGAAGGTTCTTAGTTATCCCTGGTGTGAAAACATCCTAGAGATGTGACAAACTAGACTACCTGTGTGCCTGCAGAAGCCATTTACACTGCGGCAACATGCAGCCTCACAGCACATCAGTAGAGCCCCCCCCCTCTAGCCATGCGCACAGTTCATAAAAGTGCCCCGGCAAATGTTTTGATTTGAACTGTAATATCTTAACCTGACACTGCAGGGGCTTAGGCGATTGCCAAGTGGCAGAGGAGATGGCGGCTAATGTTTGTGGCCAACCTAAATTAAGTGGCGAGATATTTACAGGATCACTTCCGTCTTTTTATTTATTTGTTTATTTATTTTTATTATTTTATGCTTCCTTCCACCCTTTCTGCTGACGGGGCTTCTCTCTGCCACTACCTTGGAACATCCCTACATGGGTGCATCTGTTGGCCATTAATGTTGAAACTTCAGAGGAACTTCAGGGGAGCTTAAATCTTTTAATCTGGTTGGTGGAGAAAATTGATATCACCCCCCCACCCCCACCTCCTCTCCATACACTCCCTGCCTACCGCAACCACACTCACACATGCATGACCACACACACACATACGCATACACACACATACATACGCATACACACACATGCGCACACACACACACACACACACACACACACACACACACACACACACACACACACACACACACACACACACACACACACACACACACACACACACACACACACACACACACACACACACACACACACACTCAACAAACAGTCCAGCATCTTCTCCCCTCACCCTCTACGCTTTGGTTTTGGGTCGTGTGAGCCATTTAAGAAGGCTGGCTTAGAAGACACCAAAGGAGGGGGTGAAGGCTAGGGAATGGAGGAAAGAGAGACGAGAGGGAGGGATGTTCAAAAAGCCAGCAATCCCATTTGCTCGTATTGACATGGGTGTCCCAGCTCAATCCTGTTACAGGGATTATTGTCTATAGAGATACCATTTCATTAGGCTAAAACACACACTCCTGCAGGCATGACGGGACTATGGTGAAGGCCGAAGCCTTTTAGCCCAAGGCGAGCTTGATTGCGGGGAGAGACTCTGTAAATGGTTTATTGTGAAATCGGTTGATGCAGTTGAGAGCACCTCGGAATCGATACGGAAGCTCGCCAGTTCTCTTGACCAGAAGAATGTACAGTGGTGAAGTCAGGGGCCAGCTATCCACATGGCCTAATGCACACTGCAAAGAGAATGAACACAAGCATATATAGCATATAATTGTATAGTTGTGTCATCTCATCTGCTTCTATTTGTTGTACAGTTAATAATTCACTCTATCTATGGAACGTGCTGGGAAATGACCATAGCCCCAGCTCAACATAAGTGTACTATGCATCTTGGCATTTTGAAAAATGTTGTCACACAAAGCATCGATAATCAGTGTCTTGATATGTTTCCAAATTAAAATTGTTTGACAAAGTTTTGCGTGGGCCTGCACACCTCGAAGATTTCTTTTTAGCAGGTGCTGCTTTTCAGGGTCAAGGTAGCACACCAAAATTAAGTGGTGAGCCGTGAAGAAGCAGTGTTTTGCTCTTCTTTTTGACTGTTGTCCAAATTAAAATTGGTCATTGTTATTGGTTTGGGTGAAGCTCTGTAGTTGCATTCTGTACCGTTTTAAAGAAATTCTTTGAACTCATGAATGCAAGCTTTCAAATATTTAGATTGGCTTTTCTTCATGGCTGATCATGAAAACTCTACTCCTCTTTTATAATAATTATTCAATTACTGTAGCTTTTTAAAACGTATTTGTTGTGTGCTTGACATGACATGGGCATCAAATATGTGTGGGAGAGCCACCCCATGGATTTTGAAACTTTTCATCCACATATCAAGCATTTTTATATCCTGGAGTAGCATTGCATGATGTTACTATATGGTTTTACTCCGGCTGTATCTGTATCTGTATCTGATTTTTCTCTGCCATATACTCTGCTGCAGATACTGTATTTTGTAGCATGATAACTTTGAGGGGTGGTGGATTTACGTCATATTTGGTATGCTAACTCTTTCAAGTTGGCTGACATTCATAATGGCCAACCTTTTGTTTGCACTATTACTTTCAAACATGCGAGTACATGAAGTCACACCGAATCTTGTGTGCTCACATTCATACTTATACTAATTACTAATTACGTACTTAAACTAATTATATTATCCTTTTTCATGTGACATCAGACACTTTGACTCAACGCATTTGAAGCCGGACTAGTCTCATCTGATGGCATAGACATAAACGTAAGGTAACCACTGTTTCCTATGGGGCACCTAAGTCCCCCCCTTCTACTTCCGATCCGTGGGGCTGGAACTCTCAAAATTTTGAATAGGAGTTAATGGAGTAAGTCAAGCTAAATCCTCATCCTGTTTGGCATGTGCTCCAGATTTCACATATGATAGCAGTGAATTAGAAAGGTTTGGATTTGCGTCGCAAGACCACTGATTTTTGACACGCAAGAAACGTTTTTTTAGCTTTTGTGCAAAACTGTGTTAGAGACTACAACGTGCGCCTCGCATATTTGACGTGAACCGAGGCACAGCCAACCCTACCGCTGCTCTGCGGCTGAAGTGGCTGCACGTCGGACATGCGACTTCTGTTGTGTAGTCCAAATACATATTTTTGCATGCACACAACTCAAAACTCGCTTGGCAAGTGAGGCCAACAAGCAAACCATTGGTTATCATTAATTCTGAGGTACAGCATATGTGTGATCGACGGGGGAATGCAAGGTGGATCGGAAAATAGCTTTAATCAGTCCATTACAACACAGTGAAACGTTTTGGCTCTCCCAGCCCCACGAGAATTAGGTACCCCATAGAAACTGATCATCGTTTTTCCTGCTTTGCTTCAAAAACGGAACTTGTCTGGCTTTCGATATGTCCCGCATGCCAAATGTGAGGATTCTATATTGCACAGCTGTTATGCAATGGCCTTGAGAACATTTCAGAAAAACAAGGGCTCAAAATCAACAATAGAATGGTCTGAAACTTGGAGAGGACACTACTTCACTTAAAGGTGCACTGTGTAGGCTGGTGGCCAGAGTAGGTATTGCAATTATGCCGCTCATTGAAACTGTGCTATCTCCTGCCAATTGTATTTTTCATGAATATTTACTAAATAATTAACTAATATTTACTAGTATGACCAAAGTACAGTAAGTTTTGCAACTAAAAATCTTGAGTTTCTTGAAATGGAAACTGGCGGAGAATGGAGATCCTCCTTTTCAGGTATGATAAGTGACATTTCCCCAGTCACAATGAATCCTTAGAATTTTATGGTGGTGGTAAGTATTCTTAAAAAAGGTAACTTTTCACAGACAGCAGTAAATTCTACACATAACACTCCCGTAGCAATTCAACTATCTGTTTTTTTCTTCTTTGTTTAAGAGTGATTCTACGAATCGGCTACGCTTTTAAGTCCATGGATTTTATTTGCCAATTCCACTAACTATTAACTGCATCCAATGATGTTTTGGACATTAGCACACATTTATCTTTCATATAACACAGAAAGTGTAGACATGGCATTATTTCCCTCAGCAAGAATGAATATTTAATACTGGTTTTGGGCGTTTTCATGCCGTCCCGTTTTCCAAATGTCAGATTCAGTCTTCATATTAGCATGTAAAGAAACTTGTTTTGCCCAAGACGATTGCAAATGTTGATTCACAGTAATCATCACAATAAGACAAAACCGTCAGAAAGACCACTGTCCTTTCTATTATACATGAAATTTGCCATTTTGTGTGTGTCCACGAAAACTGTGTTAACCGTGTCACGGTCTGAAACCCCCTCCATAAATCAGTAATGGTTTGGTCTTAGGCCATACGAATAACATCACGTGATGTCATAACCTCTTTGGCAGGATATGGGAAGACTTTTTGGTAAGTTTTGAGCTCCATCCTCCCATAGTTTAATACATTCTTTTTCATGTTCTCATAGCGGGAAAATTGCCTGTCAACTGTGTTATCAACATATTCATAAGAATCTGAATTAGAAATCACATGTAGAAAAACACAGATAAAGCATACAAATACATGAATTGATTAAGGTGTTGTGGTGGAACTTCTGAGGTCCTCAGTTAGCACAACACCATAAAAATGGCTGAAATGTCAAGCCGTGTTACAGTCAATGGTGTTACAATTAGCTATGACAGTCAGGGTTGCCAGATGATGCTGATGATTTCCAGCCCAAAAAATTTTCAAAACCCGCCTAGAAGCACAAAATCCCACCCAATTCTATTGATTTCTATGGCAAAAAGTGGGCGGGTTTTTCTGATAAATGCCATTTTTACCCGCACACGGCCATCCTAAGCAGCCCAATTGGGCGGGAACCAGCCAAATCTGGCAACACTGATGACAGTTGAGGAGGAGTATGTTTTTGCCAATTTATCTCCATATTGACAGACAAACAAACAAAATAATTTGTGTTCTAGGGAGATGGGTTTGTCTGCTCTGTTTTTTCTCCTAAAAAAGTGCCGACTTGTTCCCCTGCACTGTTGACCGTAACACAGTTGAGTAACACGGTTGACTGTTTTGAAAGTGTTTTTGAGCTATTGATCCCTTATGTGTGGGAAAAATCCTATGAACAGACACTAGGGATTATCTCTGGAGAAGGAAGTCTTGTGTAAGGAGGGTGAAAAAATTTAAATCAGACGTTACAGGGATTTATAATCAAAAATGTGTCAGTCTGTATCACAGTGAATCATAAAATCCTACTTATGAAGCTCAACAATCACATTTTCTATATCAGTTGCACAGATTAATGACAACATTATTGCTAAGGGACATGAGCACTTTCAAGCGTATGTGGTATTTTTATATATGTTTGAAATGACATAGTATTTGTCCATAACACTGTTGACAAAATAATCAAGCAAATGTTCGCTTTCATTAGAGTATTTATCAAATGTTTAAGATTAAGCTTGGCAATTTGTTTGTTTGGAAACTTAAATATATACACTATGTAAACATCTAGGTCATTTAGTTGAAAAAAAATACTGATAATTGACATTTTGCTTTTGCCAAAAGCGTAGGCGAATCGTAGAATCACCCTTAAACAATAACCACACAACAAATACACCAAAACAAAGAGAACACTAAAGGAACAAAACACACACACCATGAAAAAACAAAAACAAAGTGCCCACAAGCATCAATAAGTATTCACATTGACCTCTGCTCACAGAAAACAGCCACACATGTACAGCTAAACATCCATACCTTCCAAACAGTTCAAAAAAGGCCCCCAAATCTGGTTGAAAACCTCCACCCTCCCCCAAACATTGAAAGTAACAAAATGTAACATTTTTGATTGAACAGCATGAATTCTGGAAATTAACAACTAAAAATATTTCACAATGCACCTTTAAAAGGGTAGTCATGGGCAGTCATGGGTAAGCGGTTAGGGCCTCAGACCTGTAGCCCAAAGGTTGCCGGTGCGGGCCCTTTCGGGCGCCATTGGGGGCTGCCCCCTTATATGGGTGAGGCATAAATGCAATTTTGTTGTGTGCAGAGTGCTGTGTCACAATAACAATGGGAGTTGGAGTTTCCCAGTTGGGCTTTCTTTCGCTTTCGCCTTTTTTTTTCAAAAAAGAGATTTCAGTCGTCTCCCTTGGATATCTGAGGAACACCCAGCAATATTTTCTTCTTTCTTTGAGATTTGTTCAATTGCCGTGGTGTGTGTGTGTGTGTGTGTGTGTGTGTGTGTGTGTGTGTGTGTGTGTGTGTGTGTGTGTGTGTGTGTGTGTGTGTGTGTGTGTTGGGAAATATTCCTATGTCCCGAGGGCGACTGCAGAGGCCTGGTTAATTCTTCTGTGATTAGAAAAGATTACAGTATACACTACTTCATGTCATTTGAAATCTGGTAAAACGTTTTGGATTGAGTATATCAACAAAAGGTGTTTGTAAAATGGTGGGCAGGGAAAATTGTAGGATATGCCAGAGAGTGGTCAAATTCACTCTTTCCCTTTTAAAACAAAATCCCATGATTCTAAATATTTAGTGTTATACTGCACATGACCACTGTGAAAGTGTATGTCATCACAAGCAATTGAATGCTTCTGCCATGGTCAAAAACATTCTCAAAATCTGAGCAGTTTCTATCAGGGAAAACGTCAGACCTATGGGAACATTTTAAGGTAACTAACAGTGCCTTTACTCCCCATGGCTGAAGCATCCATCTAAAGGCTGTCTAGAGCCAGCTTCTGCTTAATTAGCTAAAGTGTTCTTGGGGATATAGTGTACGACTGCTCAGTAGGGCTAGAATGAGTCAGCCATTTAAAATATTTCAACTTGTCCATGCTTACAAGAAATATACCTCTGTGCTATAAATGACCATAATTGGTTGATTTAGGTTAAATACAACTGAAATTTCGTGTTACTTATTGCCCTTTGTGAATTTCTATTAACAATTTCCCAAGGGGATGTGGCGTGATCCACTTTGGGGGGAGCCGCCACACGGTTGGTTATATTTCATTGCCTGAATAATAAATCGTCGTCGCGTACGGAATAAATTCGTCTTTTGCATTTGGGCTGGCGATCTCAGCCGTGACAACTGACAACATTGCTTCCTTCTGTTGTGTGTACAGGTAATCACAGCTGCTCATGTTCAGGAGCGAGTGCAGGCCTCCTAGACCTCATGGCCATGACGGGCTCACTGATAGACTAGCTCACAAATTGATCTCAAAAACATGTAGAGGAGAACGATCCTCCACTCCAGATTACCTATTGATTTTTAATATGAAAAGCTCATTATACAAACAGTAACACCAACACAAAAAAGCTAGCGAACCTTTGCATAAATCCTTTAATTGAATTTCCAGAGCCTGTGGTCTTACGTTTTCTTTTTAATTAAATCCATTGCCTCTTTTTTTGTTAAGGGGGGGGTTGGGTGGGGGCGAGAGGGTTGGAGTTTAATTTGCATGCGCTGAAGTGGGTCCTGTCCTAGATAAAGTGCCATTGATCCTTATTAAAGCTCACCTCTGGGCTTGCCCAGGACTAACGGGGAAAATTAAATGTGTTCATGCAGCATACACTTATTGCCTGCATGATAGGATTAAGCATAGGGAATGAGAGAGAGAGAGAAAGAGAGAGAGAGAGAAAGAGAGAGAGAGAGATGGGGGTAAGAGGTAAACAGCGGAGAGAGGGTGAGAGAATGGAAATTAATTTGAGAAATTATTTTTGCTTTGGTGGAATTTTTGCACAAATTAATGGCAAGCGAGTGTGTGTGCACCCCCTCGCTCTAGCAGACATGCCAGACCACCATGCAAACAACAAAGCTCCTTGAGTTTTTTCTGCCACAAATTATGCTTTATGCCATAGTTTGTGCTACCGTGGTATGTCCTCTGTTTTGTAGTCTTCCTTCTGTGTCTTTGGAGAACTTATACAGCATCAGGAAAAGCATCAAAAGAAAAACAAGTGCTCTCAACGGGAAGCACTTCCATGACCTACTATAGAATCTATCATGTTTGTTCTGTCAAAGGTTTCATGTCTTTGTGTGGGCGGGACGCGCCACCTGTTGATGCAGGGCCCTGTATGCCGTAGTAGGAGGTGGCCTGTTGATTAGATATTATCTGCCTAAATTAGGCCAATGATATAATGTGAGATCGATCTGCTGATTGCTAGCCATTGATCAGTGTTTGTGTGTTTGTTTGGGGGATGCTGCATTAGTGTCTCAGTATGTTCCTATTGGATTTCCTCTCCTGGTGCAGAATCCATCGTGTGGGCTGGGTTTTTCCATCCCGGCCTTATCAATAGAACACAGGAGCGTTTGTCAATGGGACAGATTCACCCTCCGTTCCCGCTCCCTGCTGTTGAGCTCATGTGCACCCGTGCAGCACTCACTTTGTGTACTGTACTGTACTTGGGCTTGTGTTCTCTTTTCTCTCTCTTGCTCTCTCGCTCTCGGTGCATCAGATGGTTCATTCTGACAACAGGTGGGGAGCTTCACTCAAACAGGTGTTGCCAAGAGTATACTAACTATGCTTCATATACTGTACGTTTTAATGTGTACAGTACAGTAAATATATGATATAATAAATCATTTAAAATAAATCAATGATAATAAATTATAAATAAATGATACTACTCTACTCTCTCCCTGTATGCCTGTTCATTTGACACTTTCTTCTTCTTCGGACTATGAAAACGGTAGGGTTTAATGGTTTAACACATTTACGATAATAGCCAAAAGTGACCCGTCAATGTTGCATTCTTTCTTTTCCTAACCTGTGTGTGGTTTCCATTGTTCCCATATGTGTAGGAGTCAGTAAGCTGGTGGGTAAGAGAGTGATCACTGACTGACTAAGGCCCATGCTGAGGCTTACTATAAAAGCATGCATGCGGTAATGGCTTCTTTCTCCCAGTGGCTCCTCTTTGCAGGCAGCGAGAGAGAGGGGGAAAAAATCAATGGGGATTAACCTTCGACCTCGTTCACATACTTATGCCTCAGCCCTCCCTTAGCTCGCTGTCTGAAATTTCATCAGTTTTCAGGCAAAACCCTGAGACTTACTCAATAGCGGGGAGGCCACTAATTAATTTCAAACACGGAGTGGTCGGGCCTGTATGGTGTAAGGCTAGTAGGAGAGAGGAGGATATGGTAGACCAGGGATTGGCAACTTTCATGATAAGGAGGGCCACGTTTTTTCATCGTCATTATCGGAGGTCCAGATGACCACGGATCTGACTGCAACTTGCAGATTCAAGTTGCAGTTGGTTGCTCAGTGACTGCCGAATAAGGAAGGAATAGGACTGCCCATTGTTGGACTCTGTCTTCCAACAGTATAGTTTCAACAGATGAACTTGGCAGTAAAAAAAAGTGTTTTTTAAAGTATGGTTTATCTATGTGAAAGCGTGAAAGTGAAAGCCCATTGGGAAACTCCAACTCCCATTGTCATTGTGACACAGCACTCCACAGCACACAAGTGAACTCTGCACACTGCACACAACGAAATTGCATTTATGCCTCACCCGTGCAAGGGGGCAGCCCTCAGTGGCGCCCCATGGGGAGCAGTGCGGTGGGACGGTACCATGCTCAGGGTACCTCAGTCATGGAGGAGGATGGGGGAGAGCACTGGTTGATTACTCCCCCCACCAACCTGGCGGGTCGGGAGTCGAACCGGCAACCTCTGGGATGCAAGTCTGACGCCCTGACCGCTCACCCATGACTGCCCATGGGCCGCACTCAGTGAGGAGGCGGGCCTCATGTGGCCTCCAGTTGCCCATCTCTGCGGTAGACCAAAGATGCTGGTGAAGTGATCAACTAGAGGCAGGGCTCTAAATTAACTTTTTTCATCACCAGCCAAAATGGCCAGTAGATGTTAATTTTACTACCCAATCACATACTGAATAATGGGTAAAAGTGGCTAGTAAGCTGTCTTTTCTACCAGCCAAACTGAATTTTCACCAGCATTTGGCTAGTTGGCTGGTGTTAATTTAGAGCCTTGACTAGAGGTGTTTGGCCATGTTGGTAGGAAAACTGGCATGAAGTCTGGGGATGCATATGAAATCCCACTTCTCACTCTACCAGCCCAACCTAATCCATGCTCCTCCTCTCTCTGTCTTTCTCTTTCTCTCTGTTCTCACGTATGCTCTTACACACTTAAACTTAAATGTCCAATAATGGATTCTGTGCAATGGTCGAATTAGAATCCATAATGAACAAAATAATTAATTAATTTGAAGAAAGGGGGACATTGCCTGCATCAAAAGGCTTAAGTCCATCGATCGTTAGATACCCATGACCATTCTCTCTCTCTCTCTCTCTTTCTCTTTCTCTTTCTCTTTCTCTTTCTCTTTCTCTCTCTCTCTCTCTCTCTCTCTCTCTCTCTCTCTCTCCAGTCATAGTGTTGGTGTCCTCGTTAATCCCTTCACACATAGTAATGCTCATTCAGCACTTACTGTCCGAAGTATTGACACAAAGCTGTCCTTTACTTTCCTGTTGGTCCCCTGGGCATCTCTTTCATTCTGTGTGTGTGCGTGTGCGTGTGCGTGTGCATGTGCATGAGAGAGAGAGAGAGAGAGAGAGATACAGTAGAGAGCAAGCGTGTATGTGAGCGTGTGTTGGTGTGTGTGTCTGAATTCTGTATGGGTATGTTTGTGTATGTGTGGTGGATATGTGCATGTTTGTGCTAGTGAACAGGTGCATGTGTGAGGGATTAAAAGACTGTTTATGTAGATCTGCCAAAAATGTACATCCTAATTTCAGCAGTGAAATATTCAAATCATTAGCTAAATTATCCGTCACTCTATATTTCCCAAACAGAATTCCGTATGAATGTCAACAGCCAAAGCGTTCCATTGGCAACAAGCGGGCTGCTTGGCACGTTCCGCCCAACAGATCAAGGGGTGAGTGAAGCGACCCATTCTCCTGGGTCTGCAGAGGGCTTCGGAGAGGGGCTAAAGGTACGTCGCTATTCCTGTTCAACACACATCGGTTTACATAATGCCATTTGTAATTGTGCTCTGGCAGCCATGGCAGGCTGACTTTTATGGCGCTATATATTCCGCGGGCCCACCTGCAAATGGCTGCCGGCTCTGGCCTTTGGGTCTCTGGAGCACTCAGGTAATAAAAATAAAAAGGCCCGCTGCAGCCTTGGGGGGGCTGGCGGTAGTCGTAGTGCGCCATGGAGGGGGGTGGCGAGATTCATGTTGAACAAACATTAGCATAAGGGAATTGTCTTCTCTGCTAGCACAAACAAGCAATGAAACATAGGCTCGCGTCCTTTAACTCATCAGCCCGTGACACGTACAGTCTGGGTCTGGAGGATGGTGACATATTACGAGAGCGGGGTGGAAGGGGGTTGGCGTGATTGGGGGTTGTTTGGGGGAGAGTAAAGCTGTTAAAATGGCATGGAATGATCAATAATTGCACATATTCCTCCACTACTTGGGAATAAAGTGCAGAAAGCTTCAGGTTTGTCTGTGGGCCCTAAGCCCTGAGAGTTAATGGCATTTGCCCTGGTGACATGATTTAAGACAGAGTGCAAGAGCGGCACGCAAACTCTTAAGGCGGCATTTGCAAACTCCTCATACGCTGTGTCTTAAGTTACTTAGTTTGTGTTTTGAAAGTGACATAGAAACCCCATTCAATCAGTAAAAATTGTCCCAGTCGAGGTTGAAAGGACCTTGTCTGTTTCAGAAGTACAGATGGCAGCCATTTACATTCCTTAATATAGGCCTGGAATGTGTTTGTCTTTCTCTAAAGTTTGTTTGGCAATTGAGATGGAAGGCGAGGAAGAGAAAAAGAGGGCTGTCAAAAGACAGTGAATATATTATGCTCATATGAAATGCGGCCAAGAACACCACTAATGGTGGTAAACAAAACCTTAGGGCAGGAACACAGCCATGGGTGCACTGCATGGATGGGGGCAGGGCCGCTGACAGCTTTTGCTGGGCCCAGGACAAGGTCATCTGAAAGGGCCTGTGGTGAATTTTTAGTTTCATCTTAGTTTTCTCAATCTTCTACTATTCTTATATTATATTCTCATTTTATTCTCATGATTTGGCTGGGGAAGTCCCCATATAGTGACATATTCTTGTGTGTAAGCCTTTCTGTATTGGGTCACGGGACACTCAACATTATTGGAAACATGTGCATCTACTTGGTGTGGCTGCTGAACAACAAATATGAAATTGCATTCGCTGGACAACAAGACAATGGACAGTGCATCTGGCCATGCGGGACCCCACATGCGCAGAAGAAGCTGACGACATGGACTGTGGGGGAGGGAAATGGTTAAATAGTGTTGCCTTGTGTATTCACTTCAGAGCTTGCTGGGTGGAATACTTCCTGTCTCCATGCAGTAATTTCTCCGGCCGTTAACAATAAAATCTGCAGTGCTTACCACCTGAGTTGCTTGTCTGCCGATATTAAAATTATTACTACAGGCCCCCTACCCAATACATACAATGTAATGAGGACCAGATTCTGGGCCCCCTATCTGCCTGGACCCGGGACAACATATCCCTTTGTCCCCCTCTGTCGGCGGGCCTGGATGGGAGTGAGGCTGAGGGTGGTGTGGGGATGGGGTGCAGCATTAGTGGCCAATGTCCCTGTCTCCCTCCACACACCATGGGATGCTTTGTCCCCCACTCTTCACTCTACACTGACCCCCTACTTCACTTCCTCGCTGTTGACTGGTGGGTGGTGGCATGTCATGGCTGCAATTTACACATACCAGTACATGTTTTTCACATTAATAGTGAAGACAGACGCATTTTAGAAAAATGAAATTCAATACCCACAAACAACAAATACCAAATGCTAAGCCCTGTCAGTAATATTTTCTTGACTGCAAACTCTGAGGTTGTGGTGCCTTTAGATAGATTTGACTTCATTACAGGAACATACATGTGTTGATATTGCAGTAAGATAGTGTTAAGATAGACAGAGGCAAGATACCATAGGTGAAGCCCACCTTTCATTTGGACTCAAGCCAAAGGTCTATGGCTCCTCATACTCCAACTCCTTATCCTACTCCAACCTCTGTGCGTGCGTGTGTGTGCGTGTGTGTGTGCGTGCGTGTGTGTGCGTGCGTGTGTGTGTGTGAGTGTGTGTGCGTACGTGTCCGTGTGCGTGCGGGTGAGTGTATGTGCGTGTTTGCGCGTACGTGTGTGTATGTGCGCTCGTACGCATGTGTGTGTGTGTGTGTGTGTGCGTGTGTGTGCGTGCGTGTGCGTGTGTGAGTGCATAAGTTTAGAGGTGTCAAAAAGTCTTTGTGAGTTTTTACATTCGGAACTCGGGATTGACATCTGGAGATGGATACGGTGTGTGGTTCTTTTAATGCCGTGATTTAATGATCAGGATATGAGAAGGATATGAATGTATAAAATATTGTGTATATTGGTTGTTAATATTGTTGAATGTATTTCAGTACAATGTGGGTGGCCAAGAATGTACATTTTAGACTGTATCTTTCTATTGACTCTTGAACTGCTCTAAAATAATACCAGTATGACCAGTTCAACGGTTTTGAATATTCCTGGACAAATTATTAGGAGAGGGAATAGGTGTTTTTAAACAAAGCATGTCTTGGCTTTTCAAAATGAATCGTGCATTGGTAGAGTGTTTACTTTCTGTCAGATTTCACGTCACGTTATAAATCAGTGTGCTTTCCTCTCTGTAGCCTGGGGTGACCCTGTGCTTTGGCTAGCGCCGATGACGACCGAGGAAACCGGGGTGGCCTGGAATTATTTAGCAGCTGAAGGGCTCTCTGATTCATGTTTGTGTTGGCAAATATGTTATTCATATCCCAATTGCTTAATACTCTAATTCTGCATAGAGCAATAAGGGAAAAAAATACTGTGCCTCCCCCCAGTTACAGAGGCGCCAAAGCCAACCGTACAGCCAGTGTTTTCGTCTGTTCCTCTCTCGTGCCAGTGGGCAGCTTTGTTTCAGACTCCACTGGCTGATTCGTATTACAGGGAGAGTTTTTTGAGGGGAAAGTGCCGTGTTCCCCTCTGTATAATGTGTCAATAATCACACCTGGCGCAGATTGGTTTGCAGTCGGTGGAGGGAGAAAACGAGTAGGAGAAATTAACCATACCTAATTGAGGCAAATAGTGGAAATATGTTCCATCAAAAGCGATTAGCGCTAATTAAGTCATTTTCATGCTCTAGTGCATGTCTTTCATCTGCATGTCCATAAGGCATGCGCTTCATAAAAAAAGAAAGAAAGAAAAACACAGACACCATGCTCTCACTACAAAAGTGTGCAAGCTGCTGCATTACTGCAGGCCGGGCCTTTAATTTAACAGCCTAAAGGTGTGTTTGACTACGGAAAGCCGAGACCTTTCTATGAGCCTGCTCTGGACTGCTTCACCATGCTTAAGACTGGGGATGTATTACCCATCGCTGATTGGTGGTGAATTCATTTGGAATTTTACAGTTGTTTTATTAAACAATATCACCTGTTCTAGATGGCTGGGAGGGTGCTGCCTTATTAACAACCATACTTAAAAAAGCAGCCTGCAGATGTACCTGAAAAACGTCCAATACAGTGACAATAATCAGTCCTGGAGCCAAGGAGACTATGCCGTGGTAATGCGTTACTGTGTTTTTTTATTCTGTATTGTTCTTACCCTAAAAATGATCAAAAAATTTCATTTCTCAAACTGTCTCAAAGGCCTCAGATCTTTCAGAGTTAAGCCGCAGTAAATGCTGGTCAGATGTTTGGGTCTTCTTAGCAGTCAAGCTAATGTGCTCTACTCTACCAAGACTGTGTTGGGCCACATTGGGAGACCTAACATGGGTATAGGAGCTGCTAATGGCCTTCTGCTAACAGACGAGCAATTGTGAGATTTTTATGCACTGTGGCCCAGCTTTGGCACAAGATGAAAGGAGAGGGCAATGGTTTCTAGTGGTGGTGCCTTTGTGTGTCTGTGAGCGCATGAGTGAGTGTGTGTGCGCGTGTGTGCGTGCGTGTGTGCGTGCGTGCGTGCGTGCGTGCGTGCGTGCGTGCGTGTGTGTGTGTATGTGTGTGTGTGTGGGCGTGTGTGTGTGTGTGTGTGTGCATGTGCGGGTGTGTACGTGTGTGGGCGTGTGGGTGTGTGTGCGTGCGTGCGTGGGTGAGTGAGTGTGTGTGTGTGCGTGCATGCGTGCGTGTGTGCATGCTTGTGTGTGTGTGTGCATACTTGTGTGTGTGTGTGTTTGTGTGTGTGTGTGTGTGTGTGTGTGTGTGTGTGTGTGTGTGTGTGTGTGTGTGTGTAAGTGTGTGTGTAAGTGTGTGTGTGTGTGTAAGTGTACATTGGGGAGCGTGCACGGGGGCTGGTGGTGGGTGGTGGTGGTGGGGGAGGGGGAGTTCTGTGATCTGTTCTATGTGTGTGGTATGCTGCGTTATAACACAGAGGGAGAACGGAACACACCCATCATTCAGCCGCCTCTCATTTCTCAGCAGAGCTTTGAGCTCTCACCTCCTCTCACTAGCTGTAGTAGACATAAACAGCCAGACATCAACAAATTACATCCATATACTACAACTTAACATGGTCTTGCTTAACACCACATGCTCCCCAAATAAAAAGTTACGGCTTCTATTCTAAGTCTGATATATATTTATCTTTTTCGCTTCTGTTTTGACTGTCTGATGTGAATAACTGCTTTGTGGCACCATGTTGTGCTTGGACAAAACTATGCAGTACTACAATCCAGGCGGCTGTCTTTGAGCCTGTTGGCTCATTAAGTTTTCGCTTTCCTTCTTGTACAATGCAATCTGATGCAAAGCTCATTTCATTCATTCCCCCAACAAATATTTATATGATTACCAACACTGAGTAATGAGTCCTTAATAAAAACCCATAGTGCTTTCAGGAGTTGTTGGAGTGCATTTCCACACACTGTTGTCACTTCAAAGTAAACGGGGGAAAATGTGCATGTAAAAGTAATGTGTGGTTTAAGAACACAAGTGTTCATTGCTGTTTATTGAAAAGGAGAATTTCTCATTATTTCACTGCAGTCTTGTGCTCTCTGCCTTTGGTCATTACTTCTAACTTATTACATTGCCGTGTTTGATGAAAGCCGCCACCTTCCCCCGCTTCCTTTACATGTAGGAACTTGATTAATCATTTCTTTGGGAAAAAAAGATGGGCGGCCGATTGAGGAAAGAATAAAAGGGAGACTTGTCAAGCCCAGAGACATTCAGCGCGGTTTCCATTTGAAAGACAGATTATTTGTTTGCCGCCTCTGCGCTTCGAGATTTTTTTTTTTCTTCTTTCGTTTTCTCTTTCTCTTTCTTTCGTGCTTCTGAAGGGTCCGCAGTGCCAGTTAAAACATTTGCTGAACAGAGATGCCCCATCGCTGCTGGAATTACAAGTGCGCTCCTCCTCCCTAGACAGAGACCCATGTTTGTCCTATGGTTACAAGATCAAAGTGACTCTTTAGATTTGACTGCCTTTGAATTGGGAAAACTTGTTTTAATTTAGAAAGAAAAAGAAAAGACAGACAGGCTTGGGTATAATGTGTGCGATTCATGTGTCTGTTGTTTTTTTTGCTTGGTTTTCCAACATGGCTTTTCCCCTCTCATCCCTCTCAAGGCTAGAAAAGTACAGCAAAAGAACTTTCATTGTTTCTTGTGTGCAAGAATGGAACAATTCAACCCCTGCTTGCCCCTGGTTGCTCCATTCTTTTCAATATGTTCTGTGCTAAAAGAAAGACTTCTGAAAAAATATATTTACATGATTCAAAAAATCAAATTAAAAGCTGTCCTCAGTGTGTTTGAACTTTTGTTGCCTAACAGTTTCTTGTTTTTTGAATGTTTCAAATTTCTCAAAAAGTAATGCATAATTCATACGGTCATTCATGTGAAACTGTCAAACAAAACAATTATGGAACTTGATTCAATTTAACAATGCCCCTCATGCAGCCTACATCTTAGCTGTCATGCATTGATCTTCAGTCAGTAATCAGCAGTGATTGAAAAGCAAGGAGATGATCTTGAAGGTCCCCTGACTGAAATGGCTCTTTTGCTCCAGGCCTGGAGTGGTGTGCTTGTGTTTGTTGGAGGGCACTGCTTGTGTATGTTGAGGGGGCTGGGGGTGTCTAGTGGAGGTTGGCACTGCAGGGGAGGCCCGGACTGGGACAGGGGGTTCTGGATCTGCAGCCCGTCGTCTCTGCAGGGAGCCAGGGAACGTGCCCTGGCTGGTCTTACTGGCGTGCTGGTGTGCGGAGAGCGGCCACGCAGCCTGTCATCGTGCAGCACAGAGGAAGCCACAGGATCCAGCCAGCCAGCCAGCCAGCCAGCCAGCCAGCCAGCCAGCCAGCCAGCCAGCCAGCCAGCCAGCCAGCCAGCCAGTCAGCCAGCCAGCCAGCTCGGGCCCACATGCTAAAGGAGGCAGCCTCGATCTGTTTTGTGTCATGTGCTGGAACGCTGGTGTATTTTGAGGATCTGGCTGAGATCGAGAAAGAGGGCCTGGGGGTTGTAGCTTCTAATAAGTTTGGCTCTGGGGAAAGGCAGAAAGAGGTGTTTGTGTGTGTGTGTGTTTTACACCTATAATGTATCATTACTTGTGCTGAACAGTTTTGACAGTCTTCACACCAGTTAGGTGCTCATTTTCACACACAGGGAATGCCCAGTTATACAAAAGGTGGGCCGTCATGGAGAGGCGTGTATATTGAATGACTGATTTATGGTAAACAGAGGGGTGTACACCTCTGTAATTAGTGTGTTAAAAGCAATGAGACCAGTGATTATAATGGAATCGATCCAGTATAGTTAGGTCATTATGTGGTGGTTATTTTGTTAAAAACGGCAGGCTTGAAAGGATTTAGCAGTGTGTGAGGCGATTGCACTTCAGCATGCTCTTTCTGCTGAGCAGGCTACATTTTTATCAGGGTCGTTCTCTTAAGTAATCTTTTGTTGAAGTGAGACCTGTACCCTTTCTTTCCAGAAGAGGGGGCTGTGGTTTAAGAACAGATGGCAAGGCCTCAGTTCTTGTTTTGTGCGGTGTGAGTTTGGTTTGGCATATAAGTATAATTTTTAAGCATTTATTTTCCCCAGACTCATTGATTTGAGTGTTTTCACTTGTCTTCTAATTTTGCCCAATATCAGTGTCTACTTTTTATAGAAAGAGAATGCAGAAGCACCTGAGAGACAAAACACACTCATCATCATTCAGCTTTGGATTGGTCTGTCTGAATTAGTGCATACAAGGGCTTGACACTAACTTTTTCGCTTGCCAGCCACTGTGGCTGGTGGTTTTCCTGAGTCACTAGCCATCCAGCTATTCTACTAGCCACAATTTTGAAAAAAAAAATCTTTGTCATGTCACTGTTCATCTAACCTCAGAAGATGATGTGTTAAACCAGTCAGATGAGTGCATAGCTTTCTACAGTGAAATAAATTAAACAAATAGAAACTGAGTAACTGATCTTTTTCTTGAACTCAAATAGAAACAATTGATGCAGAAGGCATAAAATTATGCTATTCTGATATGTCATACCATTGAATAAGCTACCTGCCAAATTGGCTAGTGACACTGTAATTGTTACTAGCCACAGCCAAGTTTTACCAGCATTTGGCCGGTTGGCAGGTGCCAGTGTCAAGCCCTGCATACTGTAGGTGGGTTTGTGTTTCTCAAAATGTGTTTGGTGTTGATTGAATGTAAAATGCTCTAAAGCAATGATTCTACAGTAATATCACTGTTTTCTCTCCCTTTTACACAGTGTTATGAACATGAGTTAAAAGATTAGGCCAGGGATGACTGGAGCGCTCAGATACATTTTAGTTATTTTATTGTGGTGCAAACATAATGACTGACGTTTCGATGCAGTGCGCCGAATGTTTGGACAAGGACATTTTTAATTACACATTCACATGCACACACATGCGCACACGTACACATCCCAGGTGTCAAAAGAAATAGGCCCTAAATTCAAGAGTGTGGCCATAACATTGCCCAGAGTTGACAAACAGTAGAAAGTAGGTACATTTTCATTGGGTGATGGGATTGTCTTAAATACTTCACTAGGATATGCAGCACATCAGAAATACACAGCCGTGTTCCACTCGTGTGAAACTCCTCCAGCAGAGACACCACAGTCCCTCTTTCAGCACCGTGCTGTCATTGCTACAGAATGTCAGTGTGTCAGTTTGTTATTTTGCACGCCGATGTGAGGAACGGTGTCCTCTTTTTATTCATTTATTTATTTACTTATTTGAACAAAAAAACTCTTTGCCCTATTGTGTTCACAGGAGGACATTGTCGGAAGTTAATTATTCACGGAGAGAATTCCTTTGGAACCCTCCAGGAATATTTTTCTCACATTTAGACACACATATGGTCACTTTCAGTTGTACGCGCGCACACACACATATGCACACAGTACATGCCTGTATGTACACACACACACACACACACACACACACACACACACACACACACACACACACACACACACACACACACACACATACACACACACACACACACACACACACACACACACACACACACACACACACACACACACACACACACACACACACACACACACACACACACACACACACACACAAGCACAGAGACATGCAGGCATGCACAAAAACACACAAACTCACTCATGTATAGAAAGGCCGAGATTGAAGAAGAGAGAGAGGTTGTGTGTGTGTGTGTGAATGTGTGTGCGTACATGCACGAGAGAGACAGAGATAGAGAAAGAGACAGACAGACAGACAGACAGACAGACAGACAGACAGACAGACAGACAGACAATCATAGAGATTCAGCGCTTGCTTTTCTTACACAAAATATTTGTGTCCTCTATACCATTACCATGTCCCACATACAGTACGTAGGTGCACAAACTGACTTGCTGCCTATGAAAATCAGTTTACCTGTGACATTAAAGGGTTTTTATTGTCAATCTCACCATCCAGAAGTTGCATGCATGTATAATTTATTTTCATAATTATTTCTGAAGTTATACCATCCATTCTCAATGCCCCGAGACTGCCCTTTGAGCCCATATGTTTCATGCTTAGTAGATTTCTGCCTTTTGGTAATATGATAATACATATTCCAGGTGATCTATTGATCTGCTGAGCCTGGTCGAGGGCAAAGGAAAAGGGCATGCCCATTAACATCAAAATAGTAATGATTGTAATTAGCTGCAACGCTGGGGAAGATGAATGGTTCACTTCAGTATTTCTCAATTTTATGATCACTTACAAATAGATATATATCTGATAGACCAGTCCAATATTATTGCTCTTTGTGATGGATTCAGAATCAATAGATTCTCTAAATAACTCAGAACTTCAATACTTTTCATTCTTTTTCTGCGCTCTCTAGTTTGTCTTACAAGACAAAGCAGCTCTCGACATCTGTATCGTTTACCATTTCATCAAACCATTGTCAATGCATTGATTTATTGCTAAATCTCAAGACTTGAGGACAGACGTCCGACAAAGTTTAAACAAAAACACAAAGGGCGGGCTTGTGGTATGTCTGAAAAGGAAAATCTTTAATTTTCTTCATTTCAAAAATTACACACACCGTCAAAAATGAACACATTTTACACCTTGCTCTTTTTGTGAAATCACACAAATGTATAAATTCATGGGAAACAAGGGAGAGAGACTTGATTGTCGTTCGTTCATTTATTGTGTTTCATAACACCTCGACCACTAATTGAAAGCCACTACTTCTTTTGTTATGTAAGGCAGTGTAATATGTATACGATATTAAGTTAGATCTGCTCAAGGCTTTGATTGTCAATGAAGTTTATGGTGAGGGTCTAAGTGTCAATACCTGGGCCTGTCCTCAGCTGCCAGGGGAGGCTGAGGTAATTGATATGGCTCAGAGAGAGCATGGGACAGGCATGAATATTTGAAGGCAAATTGATTTCACGTTCATCAGGAGATTTGTCCTTAGCCAGGCTCCATACTCCTTCCTGGTTGTAGCGGAATGCCCTCTTCAAGTCTCTCTTTAAAAAAAAAATGATCGGAAATGGTCTTGGTAAACTTAAAAAAAATATTTGAAATAAAAATAATACCTGAGTAATAACTCATTTTGATTTGACTCTTTTTGATTTAAGACCATGCAGTCTGTCCTGTACCTTCTCCTCTGTTGAACATGGCTAATAACCTATGACCAGCTTGGCGGTCTTAATAATGTGAGAGCAACATGGCGGACCTGCTAGGCTTAGAGGCTTTATTCTCGACATGCACTAACGAAGTCCTAAATATGTCAGGTTTGCAAAAAGGGCCTTGAACAGTGAACACACCCTGACACCGGAGATGTGTGAAGAGCCGGGCCCTATCCAGCCGTGCTGTCTTACCATCACTTTAACTCACGTATGAGTAGACGCGACGTAGTGATGATCCAAGCGGTTATCTGTAGTGGACTGGCGTGGAGCACGGGCCCCATCCCACCTGTCTGTTTTTATGTCTGACTTGATTTAGACAGATCGACCCGGTGAATGTAGACCATGGGATCGTTGGCGGGGATCGGGTCATGCCCTGCCACTCATAAACGTTTTACGTCGACCCCTCAGGGCCGTGCATGCGATTGACATATTGTATAGAAATGTGAGTTGCATCGATTACCTCTTACAAAGAAAGAATGGGGTAACGGCTCTCATGTTCCGTGTGTACTATGAAATTTGCATGCTGACGTTTGCATGCATGTTGTTCAGTAATAGTAGAAGCCCATGAATGCCTGGTAGGAATGGCGAACTCCAGCGAGTGACTGATGTTTGTTAACAGACAGGATGATGAACAGGACTAGACGTTTTGGTAAATGACTCCTCTGTTCAGGCCCTGCCGTGGCCAACCGGTGGGGCACTCACCTGCCATGCGGCTGACCCGGGTTCGATACCCAGCCCGGGTCCTTTGCTGACCCCTCCCTGTCTCTCTCCCAATTGGCTTCCTTTCCAGCTCTCACACTGTTCTATCAAAATAAAGTCGAAAAAGAAAAAAAAAACTTTAAAAAAAGAGACTCCTCTGTTCTGCACAGTCCTTAGATTCAAAGATGCAGCAATGCTTTGGTGGTAGTGAACATCACATTTATTTACCCTGTGTTCAAAATCAGTGTGCTGCGGAGTACTTTTTTAATTTTTATAAAACTGTATGGTATTCATAAACTTTAAGTACCCATAGGCCTTGCTAAAATGCTATTTACTTGTGCATCTATTGTCCTTCATAGACCGTCACACCACAGGGTTCCAGCAGGCAATTTAGATGTTCATTGATTTGAGAGTGCTTCTTTGTTATTCCAACTATGGACGCAGGTCTACATCTTTGGCTGTAGAAGTAGTAGTATTGCCATTGTAAAGTGCTATCGAAAAGACCGTATCATTGCATTTAGTCCAGGGTCGAATTAGCAAAAATGTGTACAGTATGTACTGTATTGTACTATACACATCTTGCTTTAACACGTTCAGCGAACTGAAAGAATCGGGATGACTGGAAGCAACGATGGAAGGCTCGTCTGAGGACTAGAGACTTAGATCAGAAGAATGTTTCTCTGTTTGTTTCTTTGTTTCCTCTGATATAAGACTGGCTGATTGACTCATCATCTGGCAGCCTTCACATGACTGTTTGCCATCTCATTTGAAAGCTAAGTCAATTGTACGCGACTCTCTTGTCCTCAGACTTTTCCATTTGGCTCCCCCTTTTTTTAATTACGCTACTGAGTCAGAGACGGGACCTGATGCATTTTAAACAGTCAGTTAATTGCATTGCGAGACATTAGAGGCACTGTTTTTGTTCCACCTTACTGCTGCTTCCCTTCATTTCTCAGTGGTCAATGGACCTGATTGTCCATCTTGATATGGCAAAGTTGGGGAGGTGTGTGTGTGGGGGGGGTTTGCTGGGGGTGAGTGGGCGGGGGTAGGGCAGAGTGGGGGTGGGCCGGGGTGCAGTGCGGTGAGATGAGGTGGGGTTGCGGAGGGGAGTCCAAGGCGCGATGACCTTGGCTTTGGCACTTTAGCGTCGGCATCTCAGATGTCTCACCTGATACCTCCACATGACGTCTCATTACGGAAGAGGCCTGACCAGTCAAAGTGCACCACTCGACAGTGGCAGGTTACCGAGCCCACGTGGCGCAGTGCTGTGCTGACTGAACAGATCCCCGCATAGGAGCTCATTACATTATTCATTGGCATGGCCCGGGTCTTGGCTGACAGGGGGCTGGACATGCTCCTCTGTCTCATTACAGGGTAACCCGCTTCGTGCGGCCGGGGGTGACAGCGCCAGGCAAGTCGGGACCCTGAACTTTAAACTGCACTGATAGGAGAGCGCTGCTCCTGTGCAGACTCCTAGCAGTGAAGCGCGGTTATACTGCTGTCAAAACTCAACACCTGATCCAGCCGCTGAGCCCCCCTTCACACAGCTATTATCCACCCTCGTGATCAATCAAAGGACAATTTAGTTGTCATTTCATCATCACCAACCCCATGTCTGTCACAGAAGGGTGATGGATGTCACTCACTTGAGCTTTTCTTCGCCGTCGTCTTCTTTTTTTTTCCTTTCTCTGGAATTATTTCAGCACCATTAGCTACCTCGAGGGGTTGGGGGAAAAAAGGGACTGCTTCTTCTATGCTGACTACGGTGTGTTTGCTCTTGTTGTAATCCCCCAGATTCAGGGTTATTGACAGCCTTGATTGACTTGCTCGCTTTTTGATAACGACAATGCTGTAAAGCCTTTTATGATCACACTTTACAGTGTGGCCCTCAGGATAGACCCTTTGAGCAAGGGAGGGGGGAGTGGGGTTGGAGGGGGGTGAGATGGGTGGAGGGTGGGGTGGGGATTGTGCGTTGCAGGGGAGTAGTAATGCATGCAGTAGATGAACATAGCAGATTGATGTTTTCTCATAAGCAATCTATGAGATGGCCTTTTGTCTTACTCAGCTCTGGTCCTCGCAGCTTGCTGCCATGGGGCCTTATCTTCTTTCATGAAAATTGTTGACAGTGTTCCAAATGCTTGACTCCGTTCTCTTGAGTGGTTAAAGTAAACACGTAAATTAATGTAGAGATATATAATGTGTTTTGGGCGCATTCATGATATAATTTATTCATAAATAAATTGACAGCACTTGCAATTAGAATGAAGGACTGCTCATACCTTTTCATGGCAAGTGTGCAAAAAAAAAGAGGGAGGGAAAAAAAAACGCCAAAATGAAAACACATCTAATTTCTGGTACACATCATGATATGATAGTGAGTCCTTCATCATCCCGTGCATTATAAATCAAAAGGACTTGTGACTAATGCACTTACAATGCATTTTTGGTGCATTACGCCCAGTAGGGAGTGATACTGCCAAGGCACAGTTGTACACAATTAATTGGTAAGACCTCTCTAACACGAAAGCAATAAATATCCGAGTGCGCCACCGCTACCGCCCACCCCTCAAAGCTGCCGTGTGTGCTGGATAGAGAGCGATGCACACCGGCCGGGACGGCGTTCCAAAATGGCCGCCGGGCTCACGGCAGGAGCAGATGGCACTGTAATTTAAATCCGGAGTTTCAGGCTAGCAAACATTATGGGACGTCGACAGCACATAGGATAGGTGCAGTAGGCGACAGTTACGTTGTTAGTTACTCACTTTAGTCATAGTCGGGTAACAATAATTTAAAGATGTATAGAAATTCTGGCAGAAGTTCAGAAGCTATGGCATGTCGAAAGCACACGTGATTACATTTAGGAATCCTCACAAGGACAGGTGTAGCAGTGAAACAAAGGCCTACCTGGATGGAGGACGTGCATTGGATTACTGTACAGTTTCAGTAGATGTGCAAAATGATTTATTTGATGATGAGTGAAAAATAACTGAATTCACTACACATCTCCATACAACGCGGATATGTATAGTGTGTGACTGTACATAAATGTGCTCTTGGAATTGAGCTGTAAGCATGCAGCTCATGTTAATGAAGGCATCATACTGTGTGCATAGTGTTGTGTGGGCTGTGCCCATGTCAGGCTGATGCAAGGGCTAGCCTGAGTGGACAGTGCAATGAATCTGCAGCAGGCTAACCCAGAGCATTGGGATTCCTGAAGCGCCATGACATAATCAATGATCAGAACTGTTAATCAATTGTATTTTAAATAAGCATCGATTGGACCTACAAGGTTAGCCAGGTTTATCGGTTTACATTAACCAAAGCAACACAATGGAAGGGAGTGCGGTGGTTGGGACAAGGCCTTTTCAACCCCGGCCCATCTTTCTTTCAGATTGAAGGGGCAATGATGCAACATCACTGTTGCTCCACGTCGATGGGCCTCATCTTATTTTTGTTTAGTTAATTGTCTGTATGTCTCGCTTGTCAAAAGTGATGTTGTAAATATGCATTCTGGGTAAAGACATCATATTTTGCATGAAAAGCATGCTATTTAGCTCACATTGACGTAATTTTACAAAAATCATAACAAAGGTGTCCTTTTAAATGTTACAAAATGTACAAAATACCATTTCAGGGGTTGCTTATAATTTGTATGCTATTTTTTCCAATTAGATCAGCAGGGTGTTCCACATTTGGAAAAAAAACCTTTCATATTACACATACAGTACATGTCATACTTAATATCAGATCAGAAGATCTACAGCTGAGTTTAGTATACGCAGGTTGAGATACATTGATGTACATCTGCGGCCTTAATTATGGTGTTATTTATATACTGTATATATAGTCTGGCACAAATAGAGTTGCATGAAAATGTCAGCAACATAGTGAATGACTCCCACCAATCAGACCAACTTTCTGTGCTGCTGCTGTGTAGTTCCCATTGCACGCAAATTAACAGCCATGCTTGGGGTACCAACCCACCCACCATGTAAAACAAAAAACAGTAACTTCTCTTTTTGGAAGAACGGTCTGCTCTGCTCGGCACACAGCAAAAAATAACTGATCTGGGAAGAATTAGCAGAAATAAAGGCTTTTAGCGCATTCGGCGCAGGCTAAGTGATTAGTGCCGAGCAGCGCTCCAGGTTCCAGTCATTGAGCGCAACTATCAGTGGCAGACGGCCAGGCCCAGATTGGCACCGCTTCCACAGGGCTGGAGAGCGAAGAGGAGATACCGCCTCCTCCACTCTGTTCATTCACAGCACCTGCCATCCCTATACTGTGTGTGTGTGTGCGTGTGTGTGTGTGTGTGTAGCTGTGTGATTGTGTGTGTCTGTCTCTGTGTGTGCTCGTTTATATGCTTATTTTGTGTGTGTGTGTGCATGCTTGCGTGTGTGTGCGTATGCTCATTTAGGTGTGTAATTGTGTGTGTGTGTGTGTGTGTGTGTGTGTGTGTGTGTGTGTGTGTGTGTGTGTGTGTGTGTGTGTGTGTGTGTGTGTGTGTGTGTGTGTGTGTGTGTGTGTGTGTGTGTGTGTGTGTGTGTGTATGTGTGTGTGCATGCTTATTTAAGTGTGTGTGCGTGTGTGTGTGCGTGCGTGTGCGCGCATGTGTGCTTATTTAGGTGTGATTGTATGTGTGTGTGTGTGTGTTCGAACCATAATGCGATGATAGGGACGTTAACAGCACATTCCCCCAAAGACAAAAGATATTAAGTCTAGTGTTTGTGAATGGGTTGTAGCATTGCACCTCCACATCTCTTCCCCCCCCCCCCCACCGCACCGCACCGCACACTCTTTAACGCAGTGTGACTTGATAGATTAAAACATGCTCAGTCATTAGCGATTATGAGAGCAAACTCTTGACGCCTGGCGATGAGCTTTTCATTAAGGCCTCTCACCTGCCTTCAGAAGAGATGAAATTACGATATAACTAACAACATCTCTCACAGTAGATAAAGTCATGTATCCCTTTACGCTAATTTTGTTTTAAATAGCGACAAGCGGTACGTTTGCTTTGGCACAAAAACAACAGATGCAGAAAAAAGCCACGAGAAGATAAACATCTATTTATGAACTGGTTCTCTCTCTCTCTCCCTCTCTCTCTCTCTCTCTCTCTCTCTCTCTCTCTCTCCCTCTCTCTCTCCCCCCCCCCTTCTAAAGTGTGTGACAGGGCCTGTCACCCGTGAGCCCTCCCCCTCTCCTCCCCTTTCTCACAGGCTATTAGAGAGGCAATGCCTCCCTCTCTACCAGGCCCATGTATTACCATTAGAAGACATCCACTCTGGGAGCATCGGCACTCTCCTCTGTGTGTTTGATTAATATTTCAGCAACCGCAGGGAGGAAATGGCCTTCCTCTCTGCTAATCAGTTATAGAATGGATGTGTAGGGGCAGGAGAAGGAGGAGGAGGGGGAGGTGGGAGTGGAGGGGTAGGAGAACGGAGTCGAGCCAAAAGGGGGGCTGGATAGTTGGGAGAGGGGTATGCCATGCATGGCTCCGGCGAGGTGCTCTGCTCTGGACATTTAGAGTTAAGCTGCTGTTGGCAAAATACTTCAGTTGTATGTTCCATGCCTCTGAATTGAAGTTCAGTGCCATGGTCCATGTTAGGTTTTTACTTCATTCAAAAATTACTGTACGGTTTCGGAAAAATTAGCTGGCCCAACTAATGATGCTTGGGTATAGTGTCAAGGTTAAAGTTGAGTTTTCAGGGACCTTTGAGACATTCATGTGTCAATTAATTTACACATTTTTAATTGGACAGCTTACTATTTCATCAAATTAAAAATGTCTAAAATAATTGTATGTGTGTTATATGAACTTTGGGTGACTGTACTAGATGAGAACAAGTTGTGGCTGCTAGGCCTTTGAAGAACTTGACGCTAATTTGAAGTTCCAACTTCCCAGTATGATCCCATCTGTTTTTCACAGTATTGTACTGTTGTTACGGACTGTACACATGGTTCATACAGCTTATCCTATTTCACCTTGAAATTTTTCACCTATTCTGTAAGCATTTTGTTCCTGGGTGTGACTGGGAAGAACTTAACCAAAATGGGGATGCTTTTCCATTTACCCTACCGTTATTACACACACACACGCACACGCACTCACACACACACACACACACACACACACACACACACACACACACACACACACACACACACACACACACACACACACACACACACACACACACACACACACACACACACACACACAGACACACACACTCACACAAATGTTGGACTGATATTTCCCTATGATTCCAAGTGTAACTGGTCTTTATCTAAAGCCATTTAATGTGAGATCATATTCTACAAACCTCACAGTTGTGAGGGATAGCAGGAATATTTCACAAGATAACTGATCATTAAAGCATTTAGAAAGCACTCTCTATCATTTGTGCATCTTACATCCAAGCCAAGTTTTTTGGATCGGGAATATTTTTTTTTTACAGCTGCAGCCCTCCTTCTCTGTTGTGGAACAGGAGATAATCACCAGCGAACAGAGATAGCTTACTTTGGCTGACGATAGCCCAAATCTTTTGTTTATTACAAATTCAGTTGGCTGTGATTGTTTGGCTGGGCTTGTTATGTTTGGTAAAGGGAGGGAATCGACGTGCCAACATAAAGTGAGATTTAAAGTGAACCTGAGTGCTGATAACAAGATAATCATTTACAAAAATGTTGAATTCACAGCCTGTCAGGTGGTCTCCTTTCTGTTGCATCCAAAAATGTGTCGGCACTCGGTCCCCAGTGACATTTTTGTTCCATCGATTTCGTTTGATTCATATTTCTAGTCCCAAGAGTGCTTTACATTCTTTCATGTTCCAAGACTAAAATGGCCTGGTCATTGATTCCCTTTCACCCTTGGTGGAGTGCCCATTATTTCATTATAAAAAGAAACATCAAACCTTTCACCACTTCATGTATCCAAAGGTTGGCTTAAAGTATGTCTGCCCAGGGTGATGCACCAGGATTGGAAAGCAAATCTGATTTTTACTTTTAATATATGCTTGAGAACTCACAGCACTGAAAAAAAATGTTTATCCTTGAGTTCTGAGATACTCCATAACCTTGGAGGAGAACCACATGACCAGGGGCCTGTAAACACCACATAACATTCTCCAATATGTTTTGTGACTAATATATGAATTATTCCTCAAGCATTGTTGAGGAAATTTCTCCCTTGTGGGTCTGGAGCTGTTGATTTAGAACAGTGTGGAGGTCGACCGTTTGCAATTACTCATCACACGCTTCAAATAGTAATATGGCCCGGCAGAGACATTGGCTGTCTGACTTTAACCGTGCTGGTTAAATACTGTGTGGATGATTTTAGACTAGCATGGTCGGATGTGTTTTTGTGTGTTGAAGTCCATGTTTTGGCTTTGACAGTTACCTTTTGTTTCCAATAGTTTTGAGATCTCAATATTAATTATTGTCACATGTGATGTGGTTCATAGGGAAAGCAGGTGTAAGTATCTAAAATAGAAAATTGTTACAAATGGAAGGTTTAGTTCTCTGAATGCTCTGCATTGTGGTGTATCATATCCAAATCAGAGGCCGAGACTGTCATTTTCTAAATCTTTAATGGCATCCATGAGTTTTTAGATGGTCTCTGTATCTCTGGTCTCTGTTCTCCATGAAGTACATCTGCATTTAAATCCCCTAGGCATCCCCGAAGGCCAGAGCACAAGAAATTACAAATTACAGAACTTTACACAGGGCACTATAATGCATCTCTCTCTCTCTCTCTCTCTCTCTCTCTCTCTCTCTCTCTCTCTCTCTCTCTCTCTCTCTCTCTCTCTCTCTCTCTCTCTCTCTCTCTCTCTCTCTCTCTCTCTCTCTCTCATTAAGCAGTATTGTCTGTTCTTGGCTAGCACCTCCTGCATTGTTTATTGTTTATCTTGAGAAGGGGGATGTGTCAGACCAACTAGGCTTTAATCATGACATATTCTTGTCCTGCTTTGCTCTTTGGCCTCACAAACAGCACTGTGCTTTGTTATTCTCAACAGCTGGCAATAGTTGAGCTATTACGACACTTGGTCTCAGTGCAGCACATACAGTATAAAATGTGTCCACTTTGATGGTCAGTGTGATTGCATCAATATAAAGTGATTCGGTTGGTTGTTGTGGTTGTTTACCACAGGACATACAGTAAATGCTTCTGTTATGCAGGTGTGGTGAGGATAAAGACTCCCATTGGATGATCTTATTAGTCAATTAGGAACAGCAGTCATTTGAAGCCATATTGAGATAATGGCTCGGATGAATCTGCCCTGTTACGAAAACGAACTGTGTAACCTCTTTGTGAAAGTGAAAGCCGTATTTGGGAAACTCCAGATCCCATTGTCATTGTGAAACAGAGCTCCACAGCACCCAAGTGATCACTGCACACAACAAAATTGCATTCATGCCTCTCCCGTGCAATGGCCCCCCCAGGGAGCAGTGTGAAGAGACGGTACCATGCTCAGGGTACTTCAGTCATGGAGGAGGATGGGGGAGAACACTGGTTAATTACTCCCCCCACCAACCTGGCGGGTCGGGAGTCGAACCGGCAACCTTTGGGCTACAAGTCTGCCCTTTTGCAGATGTGTTCTCCGGCAGGCCTTTTCACTATCTGCTGAAAATACTCAAATACATCATGTATGCTCATCATGCTCATATACAACATTGCTATGACATTGCAGAGACCCTTAAGTAACAGATTAAGACATAGCTATTACAATTTTGGTGACGGCCAGGTTATAACATAGGGATTAATACATTTTGCTTACAACTTTCCAAAATGCCTCGTTTTGAATGACAGTGTTCCCTTTAGAGTATCACCGAATTGGTGAGCAGTTTAGAGCTTGTCATGTATATGCTAGCGGTCAAAATAGCAGCTCTGTGCGATTTGGCAAGAGGTCTTGCTAGCTTCTATACAGTAGAAACGGCAGCTTCCACACAATCAGCAAAGTATACTCTGTCAAACCCCCCAAACGTCTCGTTTTGAATGCCAGGACATTATTTTGACCAATAGTGAAGTGTACCTCAGAAGCATACAAATCCGTCATGATGATTTGCCTATATGGTTTGTTAGATCTTTATAGATAGTTATGTATAATATTTGATTACAGTGCAGAAATGTAATCGTCCGAATTCCTTCTGGACTGCCATTTCCACTCAACTTGGTCAGTGAAGCAGATGGTTGTATCGCATTTTACGAATGCTTCCGCGGATACCGTACAAGGAAACAAGGTCGGAGAAAACTGGAGGGCTGGAACTACGTTAGGATGGTACTGTATTTTACAAAGAGTGGCTTTAAGGGATAACTTTGCTGTGAACCATCACACCAAGTATGGTATTTGGCCATTCAACAAAACAACACAAGGTTATACTGAGTGACACTGTCAACACTTCTGTCTGAAGTCGAAACTTTTGTATGTATTCAAATGTAAGGGTCAGTGAAAGGACTGATGAATATTCTGTCAACAAATTCTATACCTTGGTGTGATGTACTGCTCTCTAATGGTTGGGCGAAGTCTTTTGTGTACTGAGGTCTGCCAAATATTGAATTTGAAAAACTGCAGATAAGCACACTGCAGGCACTGCAGAAGATAATGTGGTCTCATGCTGGACTTAAAACATTTCAGCATATTAATGTATTGGATGCATAAATCGTCTCGCTAATGGCTTTTTTGAGTCATTGGCATGGACCATTTTCATTTCATATGGTTTAGTACATGTTTATTTTCTTCAACACACTAGTATGTCCAGAATCTGCAGAATCTCCATCCATTTGCAAATATGTGTTTTGTTTATGCTTAGCTTCATGCTGATTATTTACAGCATGTCATGAAAAGCGTATTTAGTTTACAACTTTCTTCCATTTAGACATAGTATACGGAAAGATGAAAATGCGCTGTAGGGTGAAAGCATTATTGCTGGAATGTACATGGAAATGTACACATTGTTTACAGAATTGAAACTATATATTTTAAAAAGCTTTCTTACTTTGACAAATAAATTCAAACGATTGTTTCAAGCTTTGCTGTAAGTGTTCAAAGAGCTGCCTCATTTCTAAATACCTCTAAGTGCATCTCCCTATGAGCCTCTCCCAGTGTATCCAAAGATATTACAGGGCAATCCCACCCCATCTCTATTTGAATAAGATGCATCATTGACAGATCTGGGTCCGTGACCCCACCTCCCACTCCCTTATTTAACGGCTATTGTGTGCTAAACAAGGCCCTCTCAATCAATGAACAGAGCCAGATACGAGACCAGACAAAACGGGCATGAAAACAAAATCTCGGGCGCAGCTGCGCTTGTTGGTCGTCAAATATGGTTGTCATAGGGACCTCCCCGAGGAGCTTGGGGTTTTTAGCGTAAAACCAACTGTGTCAAATCCATTTCACCCCGAGGAGGAGTCAGATGGCACAGCATGGCCCCAGCCCTCCCAGTCCCTACTATACCACTACTGGCACAGCCTGTCTTCCCACTCCAGGCTCATCCGCAGTGGCATGTGTCCGCTTCTACCCTGAGAGGCTTTGAACATCTGTGAGGGACACCTAATTTACTTAACCATTTTGAGCCACCCACAGATTACTGTCAGTTAAGTAGTCACAGAGAAATGATCTGGGAAAAAAAGCTAGGGCAGGTTTCACAATTGGCGTTTTGAAATATCACGATGTATTGCATCAGTATCAATATTTATATAATGGTACGCATTAATAACAATATAAGTGGATCTGTGTGCTTGTAAATTATTAATGTATTCCTCAGTTGACCAACAATCCCACGTAAATAAATACTGCTTCAGCTGTTGTCTTGAGCCCTCTACTTGGCTCCAGTCCCATTCCAGTGGAAGATGCTGGGATGGCTAGGGATACATAAAAGAGAGAGAGAGAGAGAGAGAGGAGAGCCTTTTCTCCTTCCTCCTCCTCCCCGTAGGTGATCCTCCCCAACAGCCGGCTATTAATCACAGCCCCCATTATTTACCAAGGGTTCATTTACTGCGGCACGAAGAGGTACCTGGAGGGTCAATTAGAGCCTGTGGTCCACGAGCCGGCTCCACTTCCCCACTGGCACACACCAAGGGGGTCAATTAGGAAGTGGGATTCCAGCCGGAGCCCCCTCCCTCCACACTGGGGCTCCTTTGTGAGCCCAGAGCCGGGGTGGGCCTGGAGGGAGCCCACGCCTATCTAGCAAATGCAGGGGAAATCCAGGGTGGGCAGAAGAAGAAGAGGCGTCCGGAGGAATGGAAGAGAGGATGGAAAAAGAAAACAGAAGAGATGGGAGAAGATAGCAGAGAAGCAGCAAGCTGAGGAGGTGTGAGGAGAGAAGATATGGGAGAACATCACAGATGAGAGGATGGTTAGGGGAATGGAGAGAAGGGAAGAGGAGAGGTACTGTGCTGTATGAAGTTGTGAGGAGTGAAGAAGATGGGGTGGACGAGAGACAGCTGAGGGATAGGGAGTGTTGGAAGTAGAAGGTGTTCTGAGAAGAGGGTGGAGCATTATCAGTTCCATCGGGTCGATCCATATGTGTATATTCCCTTTCCTCTTTGCAGCCTCTTCTGTAGCCTGGCTTGGCTGGCTTTGGCAGTCACACAATGCTGATCTCCAGCCAGATCATTTCCCTTTTATCGGCGCTTGCGCTGCCTCCCAGAGTAATCTATAGCACTCTTTTCTACAGAGCGCAACCTCTGCTAAGCAAGCTCCCCGCTAGACGTGTTAGCCAGCAGGCCATTACGGCCGGTCAGTAATCTCTGGCCATAAAAAGATGGGATGCGAGAAAAGAGTAACAAATGGTAAATGCATTGTAACCCAGGCCATCATTCAAAACCCTGTTGAATAAGAAATACATCCCGCACACCCGTATATACACACACACCACGCTCTCACACACACACACACACTCACCACACCCCTCCATTTTTTAATATTTCATAAAAGTGATGATTCACCATTTGGCAGGTCCATCCCCCCTCTTACACTTAATTCTGAGCGGTGGCGGCTGCCAGAGGTGGGTCACACTGGCTAAAGGAGCTCCATTGTGTTGATTACTGAAATGACAGGCCTGCTGGGATGAATAGGGACTATACGAGAGCGGAGAGTGCTGAGACTGAGTGACTGAGTGAGTAGGGAAGAGAGAGAGAGAGAGTGAGTGAGCGAGAGGGAGTGCCTGCTTGTTTGGTGGGATGGAGCACGAGAGCGGGGAGTGGTTTATTTACCACGAGCGAGCCAGCGAAAGACAGGCCTCCACACTTTAGAACTCTAGTGGCTTTTATTCCATCAAACAGGACACATCTCTTGATTCAGTACACCCTCCTGGCCTCCCCGCCCCCAGTCCATGTCTGCGCATTTGATATAGTATATACAGTATATCATACCCTGCTGCTACCACTGCACGCTGCAGGTGTGTGTCACGGTATGCAAGTAAGCTGGAATGTGCATTGCTAAGTTTAGAGAGAGGTGAGATTCTGTGATTAATCGGGAGGATTGATGTGTTTCCAGTCAGATTTCACATTTATTCAATTTCGTTTAGGTGGGTGCAGGGTCAAAATGTAAAGTTCATGAAAGGCAAGGATGAATGGCACACCAATGAGCACCCGTTTTTGTGACGTTTCAGGCCATCATGGCCCTTCCTCAGACACAGGAGCTCAGGACAGGAAACTCATTGGTGTGCGCTTCATACTTGCCTTATATGATTGGCGTGTTTGACATCTCTGTCCCCACATCTTCTACACATCAACATACTGACCTATTTTTTGTCTGCGGGAGTGATTGCTATTTTAATGCTTTGTGCGAGCGGTTTAGAAAGAGAAGGTCAGTGAATAGCGTGGAACACCCCATAAGGCAAATAATCAAATGACTCGTTACCGGGTGGAGAGGCAAGAGGCAGAGCATGAAAGAATGGCCGCGCCTCTCCCGAGGTGAATTCCACTAAGTGAAAAGATTAGCATAACAATGGCATTTGCATGGGCTAACCGCACTGTCTAATTGACCAATTGTTCATCTATGCTGCCCCAGCAAGAACCACAACCGCAGTCATCTTAATACACTCTCCTGCATTAAAAAACATGCAGACTTCTTGCACGGATAAAACAGCAGAAAGAGACAAAAGAGAGGGAGAGGACAGAATACGGACAGACTTTAATTCTTTCAGTATTGACGTCTCAGTCGCCCATGAATACAAACAGTCGCACAACACTTAACTTAGCCAATAATGGGCTGGCAGTGATATGTTCAAAAATCCATCAGGTCTCAATTGTGGCCTTTGATCTCTATCCTCTCATTTTTTTCCAGGCCATTTTGACACTCCCACCCCAAACAAAAGAAATTCATATACACATTCTCACACAATAGATGGATCCACCGGGGAAAAAGGCCTAATTGGAGAACTGTAATGCTTGGTTTAAGGAGGGGTATTTCTTTCTTCCAGTGCACAATGTAGTTTACGCTTGGCCAGGCGAAAAGAATATGTGTGCATGTGCATTTTGCTTCCCCTTTTCAAAAACATATCTGTAACTAGACACATTTTTTGGCTGAAAACAGAAGTGGGCGGCTAACTCTGTGGCTTTATTAAGAAGTCAATGTTTGAACCACCCTGCTCTGCAATGGGAGCTTTACTGATATCAAAACACAGCTCACCTACGAAATTTCAACAAAAGGATTTGAAGTCCTTTCAACATCACGCAAAAAAAAGAGCAAACAGCTTTGGCCATAATAATGCGAAGCAGCTGCAAAAACTAGCCAAAAGAAAACAAACAAACATAAAACAACAAATGGCATTAATCACATCCTCACTTTAAGCTCATTACGGCACTCTACCTTCAGGACATTTCCCCCTCAAAGCTTTTATGGGCAGCCATAATTGCATTGTGGTTTTCCATAGGCCAAGGATGAGGCACCCGAAGAGAGGTGGCTTGGCTGCCTCTGTGGTCTGATGTAACCTTAATGCACAGACAGGTAATCTATCTGGAGACAGCTGGAGTATTATTTTCCAGTTTGGCAGGGAAATAAGAAACGCCCCGGTGACACAGAGTCCACATCCTTCCAAAACAGAGTCTGTGGAAAAGGGCCACTATTACAGCCTGTTTGTTGTGCTTCTCCGTGATGTCTCTTTCTCCCTCTCTCTGTCTTGCGCTTTCTCTCCTTTTCAGCTCTAGCCTCTCTTGGCATTTCTTTAACTTTCTTCCTCTTTTAGTCTTTCGCTTTCTTTGTCTCTTTCTCCCTCTTTCTCTCTCTTCTCGCCTGCCCCCCCCCCTCTCTATGTCTCTCTCTCTCTCACCTCTCCCACAGCCTCTTTGTAGGGAAATGCTCACTGTTGTTGTTTCCTGTTAAACAGTGTGATGCACAGAATTGGAAATTAATTCCATAAGTCAGTTGTATATGTATAGCATTTTGACAAAGTGGTTTGCTAGATCATTATCACAAATCACAGCCACGCAAGGCCATCTGTAATTTGACATTGACATTGATCATTCTGAGCAGTTTCAATCTTTCCCGTTGGTATGCAGACGCTTTATTTGAATTGTCACTCATCATTAGGGGAAATGGGAGGGCAAAATATTACCTGTGCAGACTGTAATACACTCTGTAAACACTCTGTCGAGTCTTCATTAAATAAAAATAACCATTGCAAACAGAGTGAATTGACTGTCCAAATGGGTTCATATCTAATGGAAATAATGCAGTCATTATTCTGCCAAGGTTATGACACACTGTTACATGCCGTTTCTGCTGTACAGATTACTTGAACTATTAGATCAGATTCAGTCAGGGTGGTGGGCGGTCATGCCAGAGCACTCCTGTTACCCAGACCAGAGAGGAGACTAGATTTTTTTTTCTCTATTGCCTCTTGAAGTATGAATCTCTCTGTGTTTAGTGAAACTCCCCAAAGGAAAGCCAGTGTGTACAGTGAGACTGCAGAGTGAATCTTTGATATCTTAAACAGAGGGCACCGAGCCAATTGCCTTTTGCCAGAAGAGGAATCGCAAAGAAAAATCCTGTGGAGGAACACACAGCAGCATCCCCCTGAATCAAACGAAATGAATAAATAATCACAAGCAGACACACTTTCATACTTGCGGTTCGCGTCCACGGGGGGAATGGCTGGTGAGGCCTGGCGATTAATCTGGCGGCAGGAATTGGTCTGGTCTGGTTTCTGTGGCTGAGCGATTTTAAATGTCCACATCCCCAAAGTTAGTGCACAGTAGCCTGGCTAATGTACACCCTTACAGTACATGTTCTCAAGGGGCTGAAGGGAAACACCGTATGGATGACATCTAATATCATAATGTACACATTAAGAAAGCAGAACATTCTTCAAAGGAGGGAGGGGGGTGTTTGGTGTTGGTGAAACCTCACAAAGAATTGGCTTTCACATCCAGAAGGCCAAATCAATCATTGTGTGGAAAAGACACACACACATGCACTAACGCACGCACACACACACACGCATGCACACACACACACACGCATGCACCCACACACACACACACACACCCACACACACACCATCAAAAAAGCACCGATAATAAGACAAGTTTCAATTGATCAGTTGAGGCAGCGGAGCATTGGGCAGATTGAGAATATAAGGACGAGTACCATATTATGCTTTGTTTTTATTCATATCAAACTTTATCTTATTCTTTTCTTCTGTTATTTGACTCATGACTCTAAAGAACAATTGGCTTGGGTAAGTGTGGGCTATTTGCATATAGTGTGACTTCAATCATAACCGGCTGTAAATTATAATGCAAACTCTCCTTCATTACAGACATGCTATTATCACCCTGGCTGCACTGGCAATTGTTCCATGTATTTGCTATGCTTCAGACTCAGACAAAAATCCCTTTTTTTGTGAGGATTTCTCGGCAGATACCAGTGTGGCGCCTTAATGTTGTATGAATAAACAAGCAAGAAGAGATAATATTTTTTTTCAATGCCAAAATCGATTTTCATGAGGTTACATTCTTAATGTTTATATTTCACCAATCTCCAGCCTGTTTATACAACACAGGGTATTAAAAGAGAGATTAAATTTTACCCGCCTGGATAAAATGCAAACACAAAATTATATTTCTATTTCCAGGGCAGACACTATATTGTCATTTATTTATGAGATTTTCCTCCCTTTCTTTTCTTTTTTTTCACACCCAACTGTAAATATGGAAATTCTTCCCCGTGAGTGGATGTTATATTGAATTCTGAGCATTGTCTGGCAGACTGGAGCAGCCTCTGTCTTGGATTGAACAGCTTCAATGCTTTGTGGCACGGTAACTCTGCGGTGGAAAAAGAAAATGAGCAATAGACTGAGTGAAGGTGTGTGTGTGTGTGTGTGTGTGTGTGTGTGTGTGTGTGTGTGTGTGTGTGTGTGTGTGTGTGTGCGTGTGTGCGCGCGCGTGCGCGTGTGTGCGTGCGTGCGTGTGTCTGTGTGTGTGCGGTGTGTGTGCATGTGTCTGCCCACATGTGTTTGAGTGTGTGCGCGTGTGTGGGTGGGGGCATGGAGAGGAGGGGGGTGAGTTGGGGAAGGAAGCACAGAGAGTCAAACACACACAAAGGAAACTCCCAGTCTCAATAAAACAAACCCCTTTTCTGTTGTTGTTGCTTAAGGTGAAGATTTGTCCTCTCTCTCTCCTGCTTCCCAATGTGACAGCCCATATTATTTTAGCAGAGTTGTTTTAGCTGGCTTGTAATACTGCTCTTAAAGGTCAGAAAGTTTATCTCTGGTATGTCAGTGGCTTATAGTGTGCCCACACTTGGCACAGTCTGACAAACAGGGTAACTTTAGTCAACAGCTTGGTCTTATTTTCTTTTTGGGCATCTACAGTACAGTGCATATGCATCTATGAGCTTGGAAATCCATTACAAATGCTTCTGTGAAAACAAGAGCCAAAGCATAGTGCATTTTGTTCAACAACTTTTGCAATAAATCTCCTCCCACCATTCATTCAACTTGACGCGTGTGTATCCCCTTCCAGACATCATGACTGGTTACCCTGTAGGTAATTGTCGCCGAGCCATAGTGTGTTTTTAAGTATGTACATTCTAGATGTGATTGTCATGTTGCCTCGCTCTTACATATGAACACTTATTGCATCTCTGGCTCGAGAGCAGAGTAAATCCCAGAAACTAGATCAGGTGAAATAATGACAGCTCATCACAAAGCCAGCGTGGAGAGGGCCGTACGATGGTCTAGGCTCACGCCTGATGGTAAAATGGAAATGAAATCAGGGGCTGCTTTTAAATGATGCATGACCGTCTCGCTGAAATCTTTTGTATTGATTTTTAAAACTACTGCATTTTTGGCCCGGACGGTGAAGGATATCTTTTTTGATGGTTCCTCATTTCCCCTTTTTTCGCTCTAGCCCTCCCCTCCCCTCACAATCTCTCCAACTCACTCTCTCACACTCAGACTGTTCATTTTTTAAAGAGCTCACATTAGAACTAATGGCGAATTTAAGCTTGCCAGATCCTTCCGTCAAAATGAGCGAGGGCCAAACTTGTGTAAATGACAAGAGGGTGTTGTTGCTCCTCTTGCTTGGGCTGCTTCCTCCATCTAGCTTAGTGTTTCCCGTTTAGTTGGAGTGAATGGACGGAGTTGAATTGGAGGGCTCAGCAGCAGCAAGAAGTCTTCATGTTTCCTGTGGATCTATAATTCATGGTGTAGTTGTTGAAGGCAAGTGCACTTGCCTCCTTTTTAACCCCTGACACCTCCCGAGGTGTTTTACCTTCTTCTATTCCTTCATAGTAGAGCGGCTACAGGGAAAATCGTGCAAATTATGATACAAGCGTGAAATTCGACAGGTATGTGCTCAAGACCCATTCGATCAAATCTACCCAATTGGCCACTTGAAATGGCGGCCATTTTCCAAGATGGCCGCCAAAAAAGACCCCAGAAATTGATTTATTGCATAGAATTGACGTAGAAAATTATGACACAAGCATGAAATTCAACATGTATGTGCTTAAGACCAATGCGATCAAATCCACCTGATTGGCCACTTGAAATGGTGGCCATATTCCAAGATGGCCACCAAAAAAGATCCCAGAAATTGATTTATTGCATAGAATTGACCTAGAAAAGTATGATACAAGCATGAAATTCAACATGTATGTGCCTTAGACCAATACGATCAAATCTACCTGATTGGCCACTTAAAATGGCGGCCATTTTCCAAGATGGCCGTAAAAAAGGCCCCAGAAATTGATTTATTGCATAGAATTGACCTAGAAAACTATGATACAAGCATGAAATTCAACATGCATGTGCTTACGACCAATACAATCAGATCTACCTGATTGGCTACTTGAAATGGTGGCCATTTTCCAAGATGGCTGCCAAAAAAGACCTCAGAAATTGATTTGTTGCACAGAATTGAGAAAGGAAATTATGATACAATCAAGAAATTTGACCATTATGTGCTTAAGACCAACACAATACATTCTAAGGGATTTCCCAGTTTAAATGACTGCCATATTTCAAGATGGCTGACAAAAATACCATAGAAATGGATTTGTTGCACAGGACTGATCAAGCAAGTTATTATACAAGCATCAATTTAGGCATGGATGTGCCAAAAAAACAACAATACAATCAAATTTACCTGACTCAACACTTGAAATGGAAGCCATTTTACAACATGGCTGCTAAAACACTGAATTTAGCCCAGAAGCGAGCAAGAAATTATGATACAAGTATGTACATTTGTGTGTTTGTGCTTAAGAGCAATATAATCAAATCCCCTCATTTGCAACTTGAAAATGTAACATGGCAGCCATTTTTAAAGATGACGATCAAAGAAGACACCAGAACTTCATTAATTGCAATTCATCTACCAGATGTGGCCCCAATAAACAATCACTATGTTTGAATTTCCAATGAATTCATCATAGAAGGAAACCAAGCAGAAAGGCACATAATCAAGCAGAAAGGCACATAACTATAGGTTACCAAGGGTAACCCCGATTCTCTGAGGGATATGAACGAGACATCTCACTATGGGTAACGCCCTTTGAGTGGCCATTTGCCAAAACTTGCTTTCAATCATGCCGTCAGACCAATGAGCTGCGCAGATGGGGATCCCGCCCCCTCGGGGACAAAGCCCAGGTGTGCCGGGCTCTGATCTTCAATCTGAGACAACTAACTTTTGAGCTTGTGGGTGAGTGTGGCAATCTGGTGAGATGTCTCGTTCATCTCCCTCAGAGAACCAGGGTTGCCCTCGGTGACCTATAGTTCTCTTTCGGTTGAATCACTCGACATCTTACTATGGGTATTGAAAAACTCCTGATTGCGTTGCCAGTTACCTAGAATGCGCAAGCAAAAGCCTGGCCGCAGCACAGAACCTTCCTGCCGATGCCCAGAGCTGTTGAAGGCGGAGAGGCAGCGTCCATTAACAGCAATAAGCAACACGGCTCGCCCAACAGCCGCCCCAGGGGCCAGGGGCAAGAGCTGCACCCGAAGGGTGCACTTGGAAGAGCAGGGGAGGCCCCTAATCCCTCCAGACAGACACCAACCATGGGGAAAGTTGATACTAGTACCAACCTAGGGGTTAGGCAGACACTTGACACCATCATTAGACCAGGCACACCACCCAGAGTCTGCCTACCGGTGTCAATAAAGTGTTTAGAGGGCAGATCCCGGCAACGCTAGCGGGGGAAAAAGAAAGAGGCGCAGTCTTCGTTCCGAACCCGGAGGGGGAAGAGGGGCGCACAAAGGCAGCGTCCAGACATCGAATACCACGGAAAGCACACAGTGGAGGGAACCCAGGGCACGGAAACCACCCGTCTGAGTGTAACCGATGTACAAGTGGAGCCCACAGAGGTATAGCGAGAGCCCCAATATCAAGAGGTATTCCCAATGGAAAACCAGGCCTTGGCACAAGGGGGAATATCCAGCATGTTCAGTACACAAGACCTGCAGGTGCAACTGAGAGGCACCATGCCCAAGACCGCCACACAAGGTTGAGCTGCCATGCGATCTTGCTGGCAGAAAAGACCCAGTCATTCTCCAGCAGGGCCGCAGGTCCAAGTTGCGGACGGAGAACCGAGTAGCAACCACCACCACAGCGAGCCGGCCAAGAAAGCCCCGATAGACACCTGTTTGAGGGCACACGCTCTGGTTCCCAGGGGGACATCAAAGACGCACTTCCCCTCGATCAGGCAGCCTGGTCGAACAGGGGCCTGAGATACTTCATTGGAGAAGTATGATCTAACTTACCACGGGCGCCCTACCCAGGGACAGCGCTCCAGGCAGCACAACTGACACTCGCGCTCCTGCTGAGCACATGAGGCACGCACAGTAAGGGGTGACCGACCCAAGGGAGACACGGGTAATGCGTCCTATTAGGAGAGGCGAGGATTCATGTGATTAGCTAAATTAAACATGTTTAATGTCAAGTCCAGAGCAAATAACGCAAATTCATGGCAAAGCTTGCTTCTGGTGTTCACGCACCTTCTGTTTAACAGCAATGTCGAGAGAACCATGAATTGCTGTTATTAGCATTGGCGGCGCTATTAAGAGGCTAGGGGAAGCTTAGCTTCCCCAAAGTTGTCATAAGAAATAAATGAAATGAAAATTTAAAATCATGGGTTTTTTTATATGCAGCGATGGAGTGTCGCAGGCACACACAAGGAAACAGAACGAGGGTTTCCTGCTGAAGTGCCTTGTTAGTAGATCTAGCGTCGTTGCGGCGATGTCATGCTGCAGTCAACCAATCAGGTGTCAGTTCTACTGGCTTCAACAGGCAGTGAGGCGGGCTCGTGGCTTATGAAATGGAATCTGGAATGTTTAATATTTTGATAAAGCAATGACCTCTAGAATAAATTGGGATTCCACTGCATTTCATTTATAGATCATTCGGTTTTTTTCACCAGCCATAGGTCACAATGTTGACATTTTCCTCTTTAGCATTCGTTATTCAACCACACTACATCTATCAAATGGATAGCCTATTTGGCGAATCTAAATGGATATTTTGCCTCTATCTTCAAGTAACAGGGATTAACAGGACAGAATAAGGTAGGAAGTCTGTTTTTTTCCCCATGTGCTCGCCGAAGCGCTAAGTTTTCTATTTGGTGGCAATGTTGTTGTCAATGTTGTTATCAATGTAGTTGTCTACTTGTCTTCCGTCTAACTAGCCACTTCAAAGCAAAACACCTGTGCTATCCTGTCACCAAGCAAACACCACTTTCCTGAATTCAGGGTGGGCTGCCCGGGTGGTTTAGTTACCATATGTAATGTGATGTGTGTATATTCGCTTGTGTTTGTTGGGCATCTGCGTGTGACTGGAGTGGACAGTAGGCCTACAGTGCGAGGCAGCGAGAACACTGTCTGGCTGCGCAAGCTACTTATTTGTAGAATTTAGTAAGCTAACATTTAGCTCCACAAGACAAGCTACATCCAATAGAAATATCAAGCTAGTTACAACCATCTGGAAAATGTAGCGAACTACATTACAAGCTACTTCAACTAGAAATTCAAAATGACAGCATATTTGTATTATTTGGGCTGCAAAACTGACATCTGAAGACAGCCTGTTGGATATGAGAGCCCCATATGATATTTTGGGCATGGTATGGTCAATCAGCTGGCTTATTTGCTCTCCTGTCTTCCCCCCGTGTGTGCGCATTTTGTCTCGTCATTAGTTTTGCGAGTTTGATTGCGAGTTTTGATACCGGTCTGAGTTAGATTGACCTAGCGCATGAAAATGTCAATAGAAACAAAGGTGTGGACAGTCGGGTGTATGATTTGATTGCTCGAGACATTTTTGGGAGATAATAGTCCATGGTCTGGCAAATAGCCGTCTTCAGGCCAATTTATACTTATTGGCGCTGACGGTTGCAGAGCCTGTGCAACCGTCTGTGCGCGACCACACCCCCCGCGCAGAGGCTCTGCAACCGTCGTCGCGCGCCTCAAAAAAATCCTGACTACGCGACAGACGGTTGCGAAGGTCGCAGAGAAAAGGCGCTGTGATTGGTCGTCTCGATACTTCCTTCTTCTCGTGGCGGCACAGTTCTCCGGTAGTTTACGAGAGCCAAACTGTCAATATTCTGTGGAATACGAACACTTTCTTTCTAGTCTGTGTAAATAAATGAAGCTACAATGACTGAATTAGTAAGTAGCAAACAAACACTACATCAGTTTAGCACTCGCAGCACAATGCCTGCAGTCTGACTACTGAACTGTAGCCTTGTAGCTATGTAGCCAAATGTAGCTAACGACATGACACCTCGTGCGCAGATCTATAACATCAACAGTGGTTAGCGACCGTAAGCAACAGGCGCCGTTGCTGAACTATAATCTGCCCTTTCCTCTCCTGCCTCCAGTGTGTGTGTGTGTGTGTGTGCGCGTGTGTGTGCCTGTCGCGTTTGAGAGTTCCATTGGCGCACGAGCATGAAGACCCATAGTTGCGCATGGAAATACTCCGTTTTATTTGTTCATCATTTTGTTTCAACATCATATAATGTCATGTCAAAAGTCGGGGTTAGGGCCTCGCGTGGCGACTGACCCAGACCCTCCTACCACCACAGTCGTTTGAGAGTTCCATTGGCGCACGAGCATGAAGACCCATAGTTGCGCATGGAAATACTCCGTTTTATTTGTTCATCATTTTGTTTCAACATCATATAATGTCATGTCAAAAGTCGGGGTTAGGGCCTCGCGTGGCGACTGACCCAGACCCTCCTACCACCACAGTCTCTCCGATGACGTTTGCACCCCCCCCCCTTTTTTTTTTATTTTTTTATTTTTTTTAGCTTCCCCAAGAGTCTTGCTGTAGCGCCGCCTATGGTTATTAGCATATTATTACCACACTGTCATTGTATTATTAGCATGTCATAACCTTGGGGTCCATTGACATTAAGTTAAGAACTGGCTTATGTGTCATTGCTGAACATTTTAATATCTTTATCACTTCATCATCTATGGAAACATTTGAGGAGAGTGAACAATTATTTCCCCCAAATTTGCAATTTGCAAATTTCTAGGGTCTTTTTCGACACATCGTCATCACATTTTAAGTAGTAAATCAAGTATATTTGATTGTAGGCCTATTGGTCTTAATCACATACATGCCGAATTTCATGTGTCCGTCATATATTGCTTGGATAATTCTGTGCAATAAATCATTGTCTAGGGTCTTTTTTGGCAGTCATCTTAGAAAATGGCCACCATTTCAAGTGACCAATTGGGTAAATTTGATTGCACTGGTCTTAAGGGCATTAATGTTGAATTTCATGCTTTTATCATAATTTGCTAGGTCAATTCTATGCAATAAATCTATTTCTGGGGTAATTTTGGCAGCCATCTTGGAGAATGGCCACCATTTCAAGTGGCTAATCAGGTAGATTTGATCGTATTGGTCTTAAGCACATAAATGTTGAATTTCATGCTTGTATCATCATTTTCTAGGTCAATTCTATGCAATAAATCAATTTCTGGAGCCTTTTTTGGCGGCCATCTTGGAAAATGGCCACCATTTCAAGTGGCAAATCAGGTAGATTTCATAGTATTGGTCTTAAGCACATACATGTTGAATTTCATGCTTGTATCATTATTTTCTAGGTCAATTCTATGCAATAAATCAATTTCTGGGGTCTTTTTTGGCGGCCATCTTGGAAAATGGCCACCATTTCAAGTGGCCAATCAGGTAGATTTGATCGTATTGGTCTTAAACACATACACGTTGAATTTCATGCTTGTATCATAATTTTCAAGGTCAATTCTATGCGATAAATCAATTTCTGGAGCCTTTTTTGGCGGCCATCTTGGAAAATGGCCACCATTTCAAGTGGCCAATCAGGCAGATTTGATTGTATTGGTCTTAAGCACATACCTGCCAAGTTTCATGCTTGTATCATAATTTGCACGATTCAAGCCAAATTGGCCTTGTAGCCGCTCTACTATCACAGCGAACCTGACAGCCTGCCTCCGCTCACATGCTTAAATATTTATTCTTAAATGGGCGCTAACTCTGAATATGCCCATAGCCACCCCCCCAAATCCACTACACGCACCTACATATACTACGCATGCGCGAACTCACGCCCGCATATACACACCAGCTGTCTGCATTCTCTGAAGGAGCATTTGCATTTGTCAGGACAACCTATGATATACCTTTTAAAGCTTCAAAACCATGTGAGATTTCTCAGTCTGTTGCTAATTTGACAAATTATGTTTGTACATCCATGTACAATTGTGTTGTTCATGTACTGCATGTACATGTACTGTATTAAAAAAAAAAAAAAAACGTTTTTTTTTCAGATGAGCGGATCAAAACTCGCTTCATCAAAAAACATGCGATTTTCGACAGCCATATGCCATCAAAGGATAAATACCGTTTCCTGATTCAACAACTTTAGGTCAACACATAAACACCACCTCCTCCCTCCTCCCTCCACCCAAACCGCCTTCCATATTCCCATATTGGCCAGAGACACACACACACACACACACACACACTCACACATATACACACACACACACACACACACACACACACACACACACACACACACACACACACACACACACACACACACACACACACACACACACACACACACGGCCTCTTTCATCCGCGTGTGTACAGTAGTGTGGGAATGTGTGTATTTTATTCACGTGTGTGTATTTCCACAGGAAGGCGGTGGACCCTGTGTAACATAAAAGCAAAAGAGCAAAAACAGAAATAAACCAAGTGAAATAAACCTGGATTTGCATATCCACGGCTCCCGCCACCGCTGCTCAAAGGCCAAGATGTTTCTGCTTTTATTGCCTCCGTCAGCATTCTTTTATCATAATCAAAACTGTTTCCTCATTTAAAGCCCTACTCTCTCTCTCTCTCTCTCTCTCTCTCTCTCTCTCTCTCTCTCTCTCTCTCTCTCTCTTCTCTCTCTTTCTCTCTCTCTTTCTCTCAAGCCCCCCTCCCCCCTGGTCTCCCCATACCCTTCTACCATAGTTTTTCTTTTATTTCCTCTTAGTCTCTCTCTCTTAGACTCTCTCTCTCTCTCTTTCTTTCTCTCTCTCTTCTCTTTCCTCCCTCTCCCCCTCTCTCTTTCAACACCTCTCCATCTCTCCTCTTCTCCCCAGTCTCCGTGCTGTGTGAAGAGTAAGTCATGTTTCCTAACCGGGGTGTGTGGGGCTGGAGCTGAAGGCTGGAGTTGGGGCTGTGCGGCGATGAGGGCCTGAGAGATGTGATTTCCTGCTCCGGCCTCATTAGAATATGAAAGCCCTGCTCTCTGGTCAGTGCGGCGGTCTGCTCCGGCCTTAATCTCCACAGTCTCTCCCTCTCCCCCTCTCTCTCTCTCTCTCTCTCTCTCTCTCTCTCTCTCTCTCTCTCTCTCTCTCTCTCTCTCTCTCTCTCTCTCCTTCTCTCCCTCTGTCATGAATTAGGCATTAGGAGCGCAGTCAACGCCTCCTAAAAGCCTTCGAGTTTACCCACACTCCTGGGGTTTTCCCCTGGAGCACCAGAGAAACAAATCTCTCATTAGCAGGGGTTTTTGAACTCAAACATCGTGGTCATCTTGGACGGGAGGGGGAAGAAAACAAGCTGTATATGTTTAGGCTTGGATGTTTTTCTTCCTTTAGAAAAAATAAATATTGCTTCGATTTAGCCACAGAGTTCTCTCTGATTTTTTTTCCCACTGCACAACTCCAACTTGAAACGAGTTATCAGAGATGAAATCAGACATTTCATATTTTAGCTGTAGAGGTAAATGCATGCAACGGTCCGGAGGTGTTAAACGAAAGCAAATAAAAGCAAATGGATTTGTCCAGCATGGACAAATAAACATGTTCGTATTTGATTTGTTTTTCTCCCTCCTCCCTCTCTCCTCTCCTTTAATTAACCACTGTGGATTTTTTTGAGTAAAAGCCTGTTTTTGTCCTCACCAAAAAATGACTGGGCATGATAAAGCTCAGCCATTGGCCACCATGACATCACCCCATGTGAAAACCCCTAACTCCAGTGGGAATGTATTTTTCTGCTGGTTAGTTATTTACCCTCTGGTTTCTAAGGACACAGGCTAACAAAGACACAGGGCAGAGACAGACTCAATTAGGGAGTCTAATGTGCCCATAAATTACCCCCACCCCCATCCCACGCTACCACAGATATGCCCCGAGATTCCGCCTGATCTACAGTACACACACCATTGTGGCACCTACTGTAGGCTCCAACCTAAGCAGGGCACATCTGTATCAGGAGGGATTGCAAGGGACAGTGGAGGTTTAGAAATACTGTACTAGAACATGTAGTATAGTCAGCTTTATAGCATTGGTTTTTTTTTCAGATCTAACATTACAAAAATAGATGAGCTCTACTTGTGCCCTGAGATTACGCCTGAACCACACACCATTATGGTACCTACTGTTGGCTCCATCCTGACTGTGCAGTACATGCAGTACATGGTACGGCCATGCCAGGGACGACTAAAGACAAGAAGAGAGGCTCAGCCTCTCAAAATCACAGAGAAAAAGTGTTACCGAAAATGGTTTAAAAATAGTGTATTGTGTGGTACTACAGCTGACTTAAATTGCTATTTCAGATCTAGAATTATAGCAATGCGTATGCCCTGAGACTTTGGCTGATCTTCAAACGCCATCATGGCATCTACAACACTGCACTGTATATCCATCCTCACCGTGCAATAGAAGCAGTGTTGCCAGATGTGTCTGACCAAATCCCGCCCAAAAGGTTCTCTAAAACCGCCAAAATGCGCTAAATTCCGCCCAAATTCAACAAATTACATTGACTTCTATGGGCCCAAAACGGCTTAAAAAAACGCCAAATGACCAATTTTTCCCGTTTTTGCCCGCCGACGCTCATCCCAAGTAGCCCAATTGGGCGGGCACCCGCCCAATCTGGCAACACTGAATAGAAGCTGTATGTATAGCTGTGTAGGCCGATACGGGTCAGCTGCCTCATCCCTTTATCTGCTTAGGCATCTCCATAAGGCAGGGGGAGCAACTCACCGCCGCCCCGCCTGAGAAACTCGCAATGGAGAGATGATGAGAATTAATGATCGACTGTGTGTGTGTGTGTGTGTGTGTGTGTGTGTGTGTGTGCGTGCGTGCGTGCGTGCGTGCGTGCGTGTGTGTGTTTGTGGTTATGGTCATGCAGATTGCAACACTTCCATTTACAGATAGTTTGGATACATGAACACATGCACATGCGTGCACACGTGCTACACTTGTCATTGCTTTGTTGTTTTCTTTTTCCCAGGGGCCACACATGTTTACAAATACACATACAGTATATGTGGTGTACTTCTTGGTGGTGGTGGCTCTGTGAGTACCAGGTCCCCTATTCCAACAGCCCCGGTTGATAACGGTGTGCCGTTATGGCCTCTGATTAATGTGACGTGTACTTCTTCACTCGGACTTGCAAATGAGTGCCAGTCGAGCCGCGGGAAGGAAGGCGGCAATCAAAGTGGGGGAGATTAATATGCAGATACACATGATCATCTTCTTTGCTCTATTTCTCCCTCACTCCCCCTACCTCCTCTCTTGCTCTTTCTTACTTACCTCTCTCTCTCTCTCATTCTCTTTTTCCCTCTCTTGGGGGCTCTGGCATCCCGCTGTGCAGGTGCTGATTAGAAGCTGGTCCTCCATAAATTCCCACTTCTGACACTTCACACTCTAACTTGTATGGTTCCTCTGACAGAGTTTCCTCGTTCACAACCAGTCTTGTATTTTCATTTCTTGTTAAAATAATTTCCCACCTCCTCCCATTTTGTGATCCCATTCGCATATTAGTGTGATATTGAATGAGTTGGTGAAAGGGGCTCGTGTTCACATGTGTTGATACTTGTGGAGATTTCTGGATTTCAAAGTATCATAACATCTAACCCGATAAAATAAATGTGGACACGTGCATACCATCACACTTAATTTGTCATTCCTACTGTACACTTTAGACTATGCGTTGTTGTGCTTTGGTAAATGGACTATAGACATTGATTGAGCCAGTTCACTGCAGCTATCATCAGCTCATTTGTAATGGTGACAAAGTGCTAGTGTTCCTCACCGCTCTCTCCACCTCCGTCTCGGCTCTCCTCCCTTTTCCTTTCCTCCCTTTTCTCCCTGGCTCACAGAGGAAGATAAAATTACTGCCGTGAGTGAATTCTACATTTCCGCAGTGCTGGAGAATTTAAACCGCACTGCCAGGCTTAAGTAACTGAAAACCCCGCCGGACCGCTGCTGATTGTGGCGAGTTGTTTAGCAGTCTGCTGCTGCAGACGGGGTGGGATGATGGGTGGCTGTGGAGCAGGCAGGGAGGGGGCAGGGATGGGGCAAGCCAAGTGGGCCACTACCATGTGTTGTTTTGAATGGATAGGCCTGGCAACAAACCTCCTTTTTTGCATCTATTTGTGTTTTTGCCTCTGTCTGTGTGTGTTTATGAAAAGTAAAGTGTTCAGAACAAAACAAACTTCGGCATTGCCATGAAGTAGTTTTGAAAGGCACTCAGAAGTACACAAGGCAACCTTTAAGAGTTTTGAGTGTGGTCAAATGTTGCACTCCAGATCTTTCTTGGAGTAGGTGTGTCATGGTGGTCGCTCAGTGTGTATAAATCTGTGTTAGAGCTCCGAGCGAAGACTGACAGTTCTGTCGACGCACACATTCTTTTTAAATGTAGCGCTGTGGAATTTTCACTCGGCTAAAATGGTGGAACTTCGTTAGATGGCAGGTCAAGGTGAGATGTGACAACCAGTTCCTTCCACTTGGCGGTCGCTTGGTTGAGTGCAATTCATCACCATCACGTAGATTACCACCACCACCACTACCCCTACCACCACTAGCACACCGCCCTTCAGTTCAGCAATGTCACCACACACACACTTGTCCTCCACCCAAGGAAATCACTTCTCCTTGGAAGGCTCCACACAGTTGGCACTGCATTTCTGGTCATGACTCCCTGTTCGTTTCTTGAACTCTTAACTCCAAAATTATGTCCTGTCTTGATGCACAGGTGTGTAGGACAGGGAAATGAATTTCAAAACCACATAATCACGCTTTAGTTCAGCAATGTTGCCACACATCACTTCTCTCCTTTGGAAGGCTCTACACCAGGGATTCTTAACATTTTTGACGTTGAGGCCCATTTTTTCCAGGGCAGAGGGTCTGTTACATTCCATATTACCCATGTATATATTATTATATTATGATAATATTATATACTATATCGGCCTATGTATATATTTTATATATATTTGAACTTAGTTTGGATTTCCTTGAAATCGAAATCTCCAAAATGATGTCCCGTCTTGATGCACAGATGTTTACTTTATTCACATCAAAACCATCAATGTCGCTACACATACACTTGTCCTCCATCCAAAAAAAATCCCTTCTCTTATTTGGAAGGCTCAACACTCTTTGGCTGGCACTGAATGTCTGGTCATGACATCCTGTTCATTTCTTGAACTCTAAACCTCCCAAATGATATGCTGTCTTGATGCACAGGTGTGGGAAAGATCCATGAATTTCAAAACCCACACCACCAAAGGAAATCACTTTTCCTCCTTGGAAGACTCCACACACTTTGGTTTGCACTTAATTTGGGCTTAGTTTGGACTTCCTTGAAATCCAAATCTCCCAAATGATGTCCTGTCTTGATGCACAGGTGTGTGAGAAAAGGAAATTAACTTCAAAAAGTAAACAGAAAAAAAATGTTGAATGCGAAATGAAGCTCTGGCTGTCAATAGTTGACTTGTTGGGACTGGGCCAAAAGGCACCTGTGCTGGCCAGTAACGGCTGTCTTGTGCTGTGGGGGCCAAGTGTCCACTGTCTCGGTGGGACGAGGTGAGAGCCTGTCCACTGAATAGCAGGGGCCTCTAGTTCATTTGCCTCTGCCTAGAGCAGACAGAGTGCCCTTGTTAGAGCCTTGCTCACATGGGATGGCTTTGTTATCCATGATGGGAATATCTCTGCACCGAAAAGAGAGTGCGAGAGGGAGAAAAAGGTGGATTCACTTCATTCTGCATTTTTTCCCAGGCCGGGAGAGTATCAGTTTTACACTGCAGCATGTGAGAGGGGAAAGGATCAGAATTGTGGACTTGTATTATGAGAGAGCTAAGAAATAAAATAATTTTTCAATGCATCATGTTGGACTGGTATTGGACTGGGATAGCATCCATTACAGTTTAATTGATTATTTTTGTAGGGGGCTTTAATTTAACCCTGGGATGTGTATACAATTCACCTTCACTGCAGTTACAGATTTACTGATCGTTTTTATTTGCCTGCTTTTAAATCTGACCATTTTTTAATGAGCTCTAAATGTGTTGCTTCAAAATTGAACAATCATTTTAAAGAGGAGTAGGTAATTAGGGGGAGAAAATGAAAGCATTTCTCAGGATATGTTCTACATTTCTAACATTTAATTTAGCTTTTCACAAACCGCACAAGTCTTTTCTTCTCTGCATTTCCAAGGGATGCAAAAATGACCTTTATTTGGGAGGTAATTGTGCAGACCCGTGCAAATGTCCGATTGCGATCTTTTCTCTGCCAAGAGTGCTGGTTCAGCAAGGTTCAATACCCCCCTCCCCCACAATACACACACACACACACACACACACACACACACACACACACACACACACACACACACACACACACACACACACACACACAGAAACACACACACACACACACACACACACACACACACACACACACACACACACACACACACACACACACACACACACACACACACACACACACACACAGTCTACACACATACAGTCTTTGCGCATGCACGTGTGCACGCATACACACACACAAACACGCACACACACACACACACACGCACACACACACACACACACACACACACACACACACACACACACACACACACACACACACACACACACACGCACACACACGTGCACACTTACCTGCACACCCTCACACACATGCTTCACATCAAGGACCTCTCTTCATTCTCAAGGTGTCCTCTTGCCAAGCCACCACCACCTCCACCCCCCTTTACAGAAAGGCTCCCTTTAAATGGAATCACTCCACACACACTTCCCAGCCGGAGCAGCCTCCCCGGCCCCCGCTAATTCCACCTACTGATAAAGATCCTTTTACCGCTCATTTCATAAGTCTTCTGCCTTCACACGTGAAGCATCAGATGATTAGATGTGTTGTGTTAACCCTCACTCTCCACCCCCTTACCTTCCACCTATACCCGCCACCCTCACCCACTCACTCGCCCGCCCGCTCCGCCTCCACCGCCACCACCACCACCATGCACCAAACAAAAGTCCACACATTGCTGAGACCCAGCCAAAAAAAGGAAAAGAAAAGGGGAAAAAAAGAAAGAATAGAATCAATTTAATCACTGTTGAGGTAAAGGAGGAGGGGGGGAGTAAAAAAAAAAGAGCTGCAAGTGGCTGATGCATCGCACAAAGGAAGGAGAGGTGGAAAATGGAGCGGCATTTAGTGCGTGGCCAAAAGGAAGAAGAGAGAAGGTCATCTCTAATATCTGTTAACTGTTAGGAGGAGTCATTTAAAGCATGCCAGCTCCCCTTGCTCGGGCCAAAGCCTCACAGAAAAGAGGTTATGGGACGTAATTGAACGGCAATGCGCTGTCTCCAATTGCCCTGGTTCGCTCGCTAGTTCTTCTTTGTCAGGAGTTTCATGAAGAACCGAAAGGGCCCCAAGATGAAATGTCGGGGCTCCCCCCCACCACCACCACCAAAAGCTGGTCAGGCGTCTTGACACACAGGATGTCGCCCTGTACCGTACCCATGTCCGCTGCTACGCTGCATAAAAAAGGGGGAAGCCGCTGTGCCAATATTAGCTGTAAAGGGACAAAGATCACATGACAGATTAGTGCCGAGTACAAACAAACGGGGCTTTAAAGAGGGACAACACACCTTGATCTCGCTGGCATGTTTTGTCATAAGCGTCCCCCTTGTGTGATCTCGTGAGGTGACCTGTCTTCCTTAGCCTCTGAGATGGAGACCTGGGGAGGTAAGGGGGGATTTCCCTCCAGCTGGTAAGGGCACGTTGTGGTTTAACGGTCTTTACACTCTGCGGTGACCAGCTCTGTGGCACGGGTCTTTGATCTGGAACTGAGCGCAAAGGCCATGACTGAAAAAACAAACTGATGAACTGTCACTGTCATGTCATGATGAGCCAAAAATACCAGTTTCTACCCTTTTTTCTCTTTTTCTTTTCCTTTCCTCCTTTTTTGATGTGGTGATCTGTCCCTTTATATATGTGGAGCATGTATGTTTTATATACATCTCACACTTTCTGCATTTCTTTTTTCCTCTCGGTAGCCAGTGTGCATGATTCTCGGTTTCTGTCGCTGTCATGCACACTAACAATGTAGACTGAAGTGGCTTTCATCTGCAGAAAAAGTGTGAGGTGGCAGAGCTGTCGAGGGGAAAACTTCACTTTGATGTATACATTTTTTTTCTTTTGAGGACAGCAGGGAAATGTACACAAAATTGCAAAGCTGCTTCTTTCTGTATTTCTTTGTTTTTGATGCCTACACAGTAGTAATCCACATTAATCCCAATTCATAAAATGAAACTCTTTCACACATAAACTCAAGCAGTGATATATGAAGACATTATGCAGACTGTAGGTACCTCTGCTCATATGGTTTAAAGGTTTTAAATTTTAGTTTCATTATAGTTAATTGTAGTAGTATTAAATTGCCTCACTTAAGTTTTGATAATTTCCCCCCTTTGTACAATATTGTATTTTGTGCTTTAATAAATGTAGGGTCCGCAGTGTGCTCCCTTCTGTAACAAACTGAGTTGCTGGAAGATATTACTGTATTGCTCACATCACATGAACAAACGAATTAACCAAATTAATTTTTTTTAACCATCATTTTATTTTCAGTGAATTTGCTGATTAATTTTCATTTTTTCATGCATGTTCATTCATGTACTAAAACATGTAAACTCCTTAATACGTATTAGCAAAAATGGCATGTTGGGCATTTACGCATGCACTTTTGCTACATTATGAAATACAAAAGCCAGTTTCAGGACACGTGCATGAATTGTCTTTGCCCCCACCCGGTCATCTCCAGTCACACCTTGACTAACCTCAATGGTCACCCTTAAACCGCAGAGCGATCCATAATGTCTGGCAGGTGTAGAGTTGCGTGATGATGCGTAGGGGAGTTTTTCGTCGACTTAATTATTTTTTATTTTTTTTATTTTTGTGCACTGTCACCAATATTTCTGAAACTTCAGCGAGTTTGTCCGCATGGACACCGGAGCTGCCCACACATCGGATTTCAGGCCCTGGTTCAAATGTGCTGTGTGCTTTGATAATAAATGGAGAAGGGCTCAGGTGACCACACTCTGCAGGGCCAGCAGGTAATGGAGCTGACATACCACACACACACACACACACACACACACACACACACACACACACACACACACACACACACACACACACACACACACACGCACATACGCACACGCACACATACGCACACGCACACGCACACACACACACACACACACAGTCTACACACAACCAGTCTTTGTGCACACACATACGCACACGCACACATACGCACACGCACACATACACACACACACACACACACACACACACACACACACACACACACACACACACACACACACACACACACACACACACACACACACACACACAGCACACACACTTCAATATACTGTTCACAGCGACGCAGGGGGAAAGCAAAAGCTAGCAGCTAGGCACGTGCACAGATGGACAGAGTGAGTCTATCAGAGGTTTGAGGTTTATTTCCATGTCACAAGCACCACAGCCGTTCCCTAGGCCCTTTCCAGCAGTGACTGAGTCATTAGAGGCCCATGTTAATCAGCACTACTGTGGCCCTGCCGTGGCCAAACGGTAGGGCACTTGTCTACCACGCGGCTGACCCGGGTTCGATTTGCGACCCGTGTCCTTTGCCGGCCCTTCCCCGTCTTTCTCTCCCCACTCGCTTCCTGTCACCACCTTCACTGTCCTGTTATAAGAAAATAAAGTAAAAGAGACAAAGACAAAAAATTAGCACTACTGTGTAGGAATTGTTGTACAGGCCTAAAGACATGACATGTCAACGCCACTGACCTTCTCATTTGACTCATCCCAACATTTACGAGCCTTCTCTCATTTAAAGTGGCATTATGCTGTTATCGAGGTGTCTGTCAAAATATCCCTCTGAGTTATTTTTTTTTCAATATAAATGCGATTGTTTATTTTGCTATGTTCATTCGGGGTCATTTAGTTTTGGGGTTTTTTTTGCGAGTGGGATATCCTGCCCACAATCCGGGAAAGTGGTGGGAATAATCATTGTTTCCCTGGTAATGACTTATTTAAGCATTTGCTGACTTAGGTGATTAACTTGAAAATGTTGTGTAGTCCCCCTTATATAGACTACTATGATATGTAGATTACACCAATACCAGATATTTTTGGAGAGTGATTTGGTAAAACATAAAAAAAACATCCAGGCAAAAAAGACAAGCGAAGGAGGCAACATTTAATATGGTAAAGTTAATATAACACACAATTAAACAGCAATGTAAACAACCTACATTCTCATTCTCGAAATATCCTCCTTTGAACAGGCCTAATCCATGCACTCATTTTCCAACACCAAATAACTTGGTACGGAAACAAACAAAGGCATCCACCCCGCACACCCCCACCCTCCACCCAAACAATGAAACAAGAAAAAGATTTTTCTCAGACTTTGTTTGTTTGTATTTTTTGAGTGTGCACACAGATTAAACAGTGTAAATGAATGTTGTAATTAGAATAGGGTGTTGAAACGTAGGCGTTGGTTTGTCTTTGTGTTTGTTTCAGATGAAAGAGGCATGTTTTTTTCCCTTTGTGTTCGTGTGTGCGTGTGTATGTGTTTGTGTCCACGTGTGTGTGCGTCTGTGTGTGTGTTTGTGTGTGTGTGTGTGCGCACGTGCATGTGTGTGCGCTAGCGTGTCCGTCTGCATGAGTGTGCATCTGCGTTTGTGCGCCTGTGTGTGTGTGTGTGTGCGCGTGTGTGCGCGCGCAAATTATGTGTGTGCACTGCACAGAAGGAGTGGGATCTTTCTCAGCGCAATGTAGCAGCATGTTTACAATGCGTTCCCCAGGGAATGTTCTCTCTCTCTGTTCAGCCTATTTGCAAGAGCAGAAAATTAAAATAGCCCGACATCATCAGCAGAGAACTATGGAATGCAGCCTGTCCGCGGATGAATTAGGCCCCGCGCTGGGTCTGCAGGGACGTGCTTACTGATTAACATGGCTGCAGTACGTAGACACACACGGGCAAACGCGGGGGTTCTAAGTACACGCGCGCGTATGCACGCACGCACGCACGCACGCACGCACGCACGCACACACACACACACACACACAGGGGTTCTAAAATACACATTCTCTGAAAAAATGCTTGTGCATGCATGCACGCACATGCATACGCACACACACACACAGATGCACACACGCACACACACACACACATGCACAGATATAGCATGTATACATCCCTGCGGTTGTCCTCTCAAACATACTGTATGGTTTGCAAGGACATCTACACTGTGCACACACCCAGGAGCTGGAGTTACGGGTGATATTTTTTATTTGATTTTGGTAAATAGAGTTGATTTGCGATATACTGTAGATGGAATTTATATTAACAACTGCAATTATTTGTATGGAGTTACACACATATTCTTGTACATTCTTTCATATTTTGGTTTAGATTTTTCTTTCCATTTTTCATCTTCCCACGCTCTCTCTCTCTCTCTCTCTCTCTCTCTCTCTCTCTCTCTCTCTCTCTCTCTCTCTCTCTCTCTCTCTCTCTGCTCACATTTTGTTTTATATATTTCATTACCATAGTGGGTGCTAGACCAAGAATGGGTGTACACTTTGAGTCAAAAAGCTGGGAAAATATTTATCCAGAGTTCCACCTCCGTGAGGACTTTAGCATCAGTCACACAAAACCTCCATTTCAATTCAGTAGGTGTTTCAGATTTCCCCCTTCCAAGAAGCCCCCATTTTCCCTTTTTCCCTATCTTCTCCCTCTCTTTTCCAAACTCTCTTTTCTGAGAATTTGCATAGAAATAATCTTCAGGTGAGGGGACTTTTGGCGGGTGTCCAGAGATACGGAGGGTGTGTTTTGTGGAGATGTTTTCACAAAATGTGGGCCAGCAAGCCCAAGGAGGGTGGGGCACCTTGTAGGACTGGGCGGTTAATCGAGTTTTACGGTTTCTCGAGAAGTTTTATGAAATCGATTAATATTTTGATATATCGAATATCTCGAGTTTAGGCTGTAAATGCATAAGATTTCGCCACTCTGATTTCCCTTCTGTGCTGTGGAGCGGCCCGCCCCGCCTCCTTGCGTGTGTTTCCCCCCAACAGAGCTGGCTCCCTTCCCCCTGCTCCTCCTCCTCCCCCTCCCCTTGCGTGTAGCGGCGTGTGTTTGTGTCGACTCTTTCAACATGGCGGCGCCCACAGAAGAAGCCGAAACGGCAGAATTTGTTCCAAAGAAAAGGACGAACGGCTCAATAATATGGCGTTATTTCGGAGTTAGAGCCTCTGATGAGGAGCATCTATAAGAGGCTTTGTGCGTTGGTCCGTCCGTCCGTGACGTTTTTTGTCAGACATCTTTGTCCCATACAACCAGAGTGGGGTAAACCGGCTGTGTTAATCAGTGTTGGGAATAACGGCGTTTAAATAAACGGCGTTACTAACGCCGTTACATTTTTCACTAACGGATAATCTAACTAATTATTCTTACTGTCAGTATAACGCCGTTACAATTTCATACACTCCGTTACTGCACGTTACTGTTTTAGGGTAGCCTATGCGTCGTCACCGTGCGTTCTATTACCAAAACCTCTCCATACGGTCATATGGCCACGTTCGCCGCTGCCATTCACCCAGTAGAAGTCAGAAAGAGGGACAGAATGAGTGTGTGTGTGCTGCTTGGTGAACAGTGTTTGTCTGATCCCAGGATTATTGCGTTTGCGTCCGGATAGGTGGCTATCCGCATCACCGGGGGCTGAATGGAGGGAGCGCAAGCTAACATTACCAGACCCACTTCTCTCACCCCTAATTCCTCCACCAATACCTGTATGGACACTACGACTGCATTCGCCACTGCCACCGACTCACTTGAGATAGGATAAAGTCACCGAGTGAGTTTAAATGTGTGTGTGTGCTTAGAGAACATCCTTGCTTCGCATGTCGGCATCACTGCCTTCGGAAGTTTCGCCGCGGTAAACAAAGAGTGCTCGTCCGATCATTATCCTCCTCGTGAGATAAAAACGGTCCTTCAGAGTCAGAATAGGTAAATAACATGCTCAGAACTTCACCATGATTCAACTTCTCACTAACCACGAAGAAATAGCTCGCTGATAGTTCGCTGATAACAACACAAACTCAACTCGCACGCTTCGAGACAAAGACGCAAAGTGGCTACTTCCGCATTTTGTGGTCGCGTCACAGGTCGCGTCTTTTACTGCTTCACGACTCTGTGAACTACAAAATGACGTAATCGTAGTCTTGTTTGAAAGGGTAGCATTTAGTAATAATTAAAATGTAAATACTACATTTAGTAGTAATTTAAAGTTGGATTTAACATGCACATTTTCAGTTGAATTTAAATAAGACTATTAAAATGTGTTATTTTCTTTTATTAAAAAATATATATATTGTCCATCCAGTGGCTTTGGTTTATTATGTTGCAATAAATTGTTTGTAACGTCACCTGTCTTTACCGTCCTTCTCTATGTGGTTTATGAAACATGGTCGGGGGGCGAGTAACGCAATAGTTACTTTTACTGGTAACTAGTTACTTTGATACCGGAGTAACCCAGGAAGTAACTCAGTTACTTTTTTGGAGAAGTAACTAGTAACTAGTAACTAGTTACTTTTTCAAAGTAACTTGCCCAACACTGATGTTAAGACAGCCGTGATGCGTTTCCCAATCATTGGAAACCGCTTCGAAATGATAATAAACAACTAAAATATGATTTAAGTGTTTCTAGAAAGTTACCGCTGTTTTTATAAGTGCATACAGTGACACTAATAAGCGTTTATTACTGCCGTTTTCTCCGTTTTCATCTCTGCATACTGGTGACGAGGCACCCCTCGCTTCACAAATAGTGCCGTCTAGGAACAAAGACCGGTTTATTTTCGTTCTGCCTGGAAGCGGTCCGGAGCAACGGGCCTGACTCCTGTCTGACTCTAGCCTGGGAACTCCCATACTGCCTTTAGTTCTACACAATCGTTTGTGATTAGGTCTGGTGTTAACCAGGCAAGTCTGACTCTAGTCTAGCCTTTGATCTCACATGGTTTAAGCATTTTGATGCTTTGTTATATTTTTTTATTTTTGTACATATTATCTTCCTTAAAATAACAAACAGAACAAAAAATGACATTGTAATGTCAACACTGAACATCTTTTGACTAGATAGCCACCAAGCTTTTTTTAAAAAAGGTTTTTTTCCACTTGCATAGATATCGAGATATATATCGTATATCGAGATATAGCAGACACTTATCGAGATTATTGTTTTTCTCAATATCCCCCAGCCCTAGCACCTTGGAGCACACGCATGCTTCTCTTTTGCTCTCCTTCTCGATTTGGTTTCCTCTCCCCCTCTCCCTCTCGTCTCCTCCTCCTTTCCTCTCCACCTCTCCTTTCCCTCCACCTCATGCCTCCTCGTCTTAATTCTCAGCCCTTTTCTTTTCATTCATTACATTGCTGGGGTCATACTGTAACTCATTTTCACTTCTAGCCGCTCGCTCTCTCTTTGATATTTCTCTGGTGTAGGTTTGTTTTTGTTTTGTGCCAAGAGCTTTTTCTCACGTTTCCCTCCTTTTTTTCTTCTATCTTGTGTCAATTCTGTACTTTGTTCTTAAAACTTTGAAGCAAAGTCTCGCAATTGGAACCTCTTCCGTGTTGTATTACATTCAGTATAATGCTATAAAGCACCCAAAGAGACAAAGAGAGATAGAGACAAATACAAACACTTGCATGCCCCGCCACTTGCGTACGCGCGCACGCGCACACACACACACACACACACACACACACACACACACACACACACACACACACACACACACACACACACACACACACACACACACACACACACACACACACACACACACATACAAATGCACACAGAAACGCACATGCACACACACTCACACTCACACTCACACTCACTCTCTGATTCTGGCCACTGTTCAAGGTAGGATTTTATTAAAAAAAATGATTTATGCCAGCAGACAGTCTCACTGTTGAAATTTTATTGTGATGCTGACAGTCAAAACGCCTACAATTTGTGGAGTCGTTTGGAGAACAAGAAGACAGGGGCCATTAAACAACAACTCCCCCCTCCCAAAAAAATAAAATCATTTACTGGCCACCCCCTCTCCCCCACACCGGCAGTCTGATCTATGCCACCGGGCCGCAACGACCTGCTACGTGTAACTCATCCTTGCCACATCACTCTCTCTCTCAACCGCCCCCCCAAACCCCCCCTTTTGGCCGAGAGTGAGTGCGGAGATCTCTATGGTATTATTGTGTTTTTCCACACTAGACAAACAGCCTAATCTTCAGCTGGCAGAGACCCCTGTCTTTTTTGGCAGCGTCTCAGAAAGTATCACTACTGCAGTGTGAATAAGAGTCAGCCAAGAGCAGGGGGAGGACCACTGCCCCCCTAACACACACGCACACACACACTAACACACACACGCACACACACACACACACACACACACACACACACACACACACACACACACACACACACACACACACACACACACACACACACACACACACACACACACACCGTTCCAACCTCCCTCCCCCCACCGAAAAAAAGGACCCGCTGGGTCATTCATGGGACCATCCTGTTATTGAGTATTATTGTGCCGATTCGAAGACTATGAAATAAAAATGCACGACATGTCAAATGAGAGCACATACCAAAGCATTTTTTCTCTCCATCGTTCGTCTCTCAATTTCTTTTTTTCTTTTCTCTTCTTTTCTTTCATTTAATTTCCAGTGTGGTGCCATCGGTCCGTCTCTCTTCTCTCTCTCCCCCCATGTCTTTGTCTCCATCATGTGGGATGATTTCCACTGCCACACACACAGACGGCAGGGGTAAATTGAACAAAACCAGCATGTCATAAGGCAATTATGTCAGGGTCCTAATTAGAATTGGAAACAACGGGACTCAACCTGGGCCACCCGTCGGGTGGAAAATAGACACAATCTCTCTAATGGCGAGGTGGTGCTCCTTTTAATTAAACTTTCAGATGCTATGGTTAGTCTGTCTCTGTGTGGACGTGTGGACAGTGTGCACGTGCACAGTGTGAATGTACATTTCTTTGTGAGTGTGTGTGCACAGTGTGTATACTGTACACGATATGTTTGTAAAATCTGCTTGCATGTGAATATGTTTGACATTATATGCATGTGCTTGCCAGCATGCATGTATTGTGGGTGAAAATATAGATGTACAGTGAATGTGTTTGTATGGGAGGTTAGGGGTTAGAGGTCCTTTTACAATAATTATCTCCAGACTAGACCCCTGTGACAAGTGGAGCAGTTTAATGTTACCGAGCAGCTGGTACAGTGCTCCTCTTCATTGTGGACGTCATATCCACCCGGCAATTATGATGTTCGCTCGATGCATGACAGCCCAGAGATGGCCTCATGCGGTGCCGCTTGCTTTGGCCTGCCCCTGTGTTTGCTAGGGGTCACCGTCCAAAAACAACTCGACCGACAGCACCACCCCCACCCCCACCACCACCTCCTCCTTCTCCTCCTCCTCCTAGTATTCAGCGCATGGGCAGAGTATGCCAGGAAGGGCAGTTGTGCTGCAGGGACAACCTTTTCACCCATATTCTTGCTCTCTCTCTCTCTCTCTCTTTCTCTCTCTCTCTCTCTCTCTCTCTCTCTCTCTCTCTCGCTCTCCCCCCTCCCTCCTCCAGCTTACATCAAACTGTGTGATTTATATACTTGTCATCGGAAGGTGGTGATTTGTGATAGTGCAAATAAAAAAGTGTAAGTGCTAGGCGATCCACGTCGAAACTCTCCGTAGAGCTAGTTTGCCAGGATCAATGTGGACGCGTCCAAGACAAAGAGGAAAATGCTTTTTAGTCATCCGAGGGTCTAGACAAACTGTTGAATGTCACCGTGGTCTTTTCCTGTTGTTTGCTTTGAATAGTATGAGCCCCGTGCTCGGGGCTTGAGCTTGACCTGAACTGTGTCGGACCCGAGTTGCACTCTCTTTCTCTCCTTTCCTTCCTTCCCTCCTGCCTTCCTTCCTCTGTTTTCTTTTTCTTCCTCGATATGTGTGCCTGTGTGTCTTTTGGGAGGCTCTTTTGGCTGGGCTAGACTGACTGGACGGGACTTCTTTTGTCATAACAGGTTGTCCCTCTGTGGCCCCTCTTTTTTTTCCTTTCTGAGTAACTTGCTTCATGAACAGACATTCAAAACAACCCAGTGTTGAAAACCTGAATATTTGAATCAAGCACCACCATTCATTGGTATGTCATAACATGGACGGTAGGCCACCTCGTGCCCATGCACATATCCTGCTACATATAATGTACGGTAACTAGCATTATGCAATACTTCCATATAAGTATAGAAATAGAGATTTACGGTTGGATTTGTTGATAAAAATCATGAGCTTAGAATTATAAGGTTCTATCTCCGTTTAGGGTAGTTCTGAGATATTGAGCATCAAAGTTTTTACATCCCAGCTGTTTTGTGAGATAGAACGTTTTTATTTTATTAATAACAATGTAAAATAATACTTTTTTCACAAAAATAACACCACACAGGCATTAATAAACATGCAATGGGTCAGATTATGTAAAAAACTAAATTTTACCAAAAATGGAGATAGAACCTTATAATTCTCAGCTCACGAAATGCTGTGCCATAAAGCCACAATGAGAAAGAGGGCGGAAGTGAGGAAGAAATAGGGAGAGGGAGAACATACATTACATGACAGACAGGGGGGATATTCTGACCCCATTCTAGCGTCACACAGGTGTACCATGTTCAGTCGTCCTGTGCTTGAATGTGTAGGTCAGCATGCGACACACACACACACACGGCCCTCTTGAACATACACAGGGCCAGCCAGCGTCCCATGTATGGATTACCATAGCAATGGGTACGCCAGCCCCGTGGTATGGATTACCATGGCAATAGGCTGTGAGTGGCTACGGGGCACATGACTAATTGCCTGACAGAGCGCCACTTCGTTCCACTTGGTCACTGAAATTAATGTCTCTCTCAGCGAGGCGAAGTGGAGGCCCGATTACTGTCCCCATACCCAAATGAACTTACTGCCTAAATGACTCCAGCTTATGAGTGTGAGTCCTTTTCATTAGGAGCGCCGTTTATGTTTTATCAGTATGCATTTGAGGAGAAGGAGAACTATGACTCAATAAATTGCTTTGATCAGTTGCCGTAGTCTAGAGGGGGATGGAATTTATTCGTGGCATTTACCCCGCTTATCAAGTTCCCCTTTTTTTTACCATTTTTTTCACCCCTTGTCGCTTTTCTGGTTCAGCCTGAATGTATGTCTCATTGTCTCATTTTCCTTTCAATGTAAACATTAACATGCAAATTAAATTTGTGTCAAATATACATCACAGGGGTGTGTAAGAGACACCTCAACAGCGTGCCCTTGATGCATACGATGATGTGCGTGTGTGTGTTTGAGTTGAGGGGTTGTGCGACCTCTGACAGATGATTTCCACGGAGCGCCGTTGCAAGCGCGAGCGGCTCCGGGGTCGACGGGCTGACAGGCTCACTGGCTATGATTCGCCAGATAAATCACGGCCCGGTCCTAACCTCGTAGATGCTCTCCGACAGAGAAGATTAACAGCGGCGGAGTAGCGAGCAGCGACGGAAACACTGCGAGTCTGGGAATGGAAATGACTCGGACCCCCATCCCACCCCCACCACGCCTCGCCAACCTCCCAACTGCACCTCGCTACTGTCTACCCGCTACCCACCAAACCCACCCACCCATTCTCAATTTTTACAGACGGCGCAAGATAAATATTCACTTATTAAAGCGTAACTGGAATTGACTGTGTCATGCATCAGCCTAATAGCCAAAAGCTGTGGTTCAATACAGCGGACTTGGGGAGAGGGCTTTCCTAATGGAAGAAGTGACGTCCTCCTTGCCCAAACTCCATTCATCAGACAGTGCAGTGTTCATTATACCCCTACAAAGGGCTGCCATTGCAAATGGTTAGAGCCATCTATTAACCCAAAGCGATGAGGAGCAGCGGATTATGGGGATAACACATTCAGGGAAAATAGGACACTGATAGTTCATCCGGGTGTAGAAAGGACACCAAAAAAAATATGTCACAAACGTCACCTGCCTCCTAGTCCTGAAATGGTACTGCCAGAGAATGAACAAAATATGTCACCAGGAACTGTTTACATGGAGAGGTCGCATTTAGGTTTAATTGTCATAATTATGGGGCTTTAAAACATTTTTTTTTTATAAAATAGTATGTCGTTAAGCCATTCATTACAAGATGTCTATAATAATGTGCAGTCTGTGCAGGATTGACACTTTAAAGCCACATCTGTTTAAAAGCAATATCTGCATGTATGCAAAACAAAAAGACAATGTTGAAATAACACCTAGTGTGTAAATCATTATCGCTTGCACACAAGTTCTTCCCTCACCATCAATCACTCATCCAGCATGCGTACATGCAGGGAGAACACCCATAGCATCATTATCATCTCTCACTATCATCACCTGTGTGACACCAGAGGTGCTCCACAGAAACGGCACCTACTGGTATATGGATATCAGTTTACAAGCAAAGTCAGATGGCCATCGAGTGTCCTCCTCACACACCTACAGCGGATACAGCAGGGTATACCAAAGTGCTTAGCTCCTCAATTAGCATGATTTGCAGACCATGGGCCCAGGTCAAGGAGCCAGACTGACTGATGGGAGTTTATCTAGTTCCGCTTCCGCTAATGAGGAGATCAGGAGCATGCAATACCTCATGCTGATAGAATGTCATTATAGGGAGAGAGGGAGAGAGAGAGAGAGAGAGAGGGAGGGAGAGATGGAGAGAGAGAGAAAGCGAGAGAGATGGAGAGAGAGAAGGGAAAAAGAGATCAGATCCTGACACAAAAGCGGATGCAGTGCAGAGGGGATCCCTGGCCCATGCCTGTTGGCTCTTTGGCTCTGGGTGACACAAAGGGATTTAGTCTGCCCCAGATCCTGCGCCAGGCTTTTCATGCGGTGTGATGTCACGCGCTGCCATCCCACCACGGACAAAAGAGAGCGCTGACTCAGCGGCCCACTAAGGCCCACACCACTGGAGACCACAAAGGTCTGGAAAGCAGAGACCTGCCAGAGATCTCTGGGGTTGGCTCTCCTTCAGCACCAGGTGTGGCCAGCGCACCGCTGCCTATGATGTAAAGAGCTGCACCAGGATAGCAAAAGAAGAGAGACGGTGAGAGAAAAAATAACACATGCTTGGACACACACCCATACTTGGACACACACCCATGCTTGAACGTGTGTGCTGCACTCGCATGCATACACATTAAGCACACCGATATATTTGCACATATAGTATACACTTGCACCAGCTGCATTGCGTACAGTCCAAGCTTTTTTTCCCCCCTCTCCTCATGATTGCGAGCTTTCACGTCCAGATGAAAACTGGGCTAATTTCACAAGCTTCATTACAGTCCTTCGCTCATTTACAAGGGCTGAGCTGTTGAAAGAAGCTGTCCCTTGCCAAAGTTAACACATGATCTTAATGTTCCAGCCCATTGCAAAGTAGCCAATTACTTTTAGCAATGTTTGGATAGAGGACACAGGACCGATTCAGCGCTAGTGTAAGATCATATTGCTTGGCTCCGAGATGTGATAAATGCGAGATAAATAGCTGCTCTGGGAAAGCTGTGATCTTAGGTAATGATATGTTTATGAGCTGTAAATAAAGAAGGGAGATAATTACAGCTTTGATTCCATCTTCAATATAAATCTATAGCACCCAACAGTAGGGGCCACTGTCTGCCATGGTGTTAGATCATGCAGTTGCAGATGTGCCTCTGGCCAGAAAAAAAGAAATGAAATAAGAAGCTTGAATTGCATACATTTACCTCAGGTTGGTAGTTGCTAAAATTCTCACTTTTATACAGTAACTACATTTAAAAACAAAATCTTCAACTACACCTAGAGTAGAAAGTATTGAGCAGAGAGACTATACGAAATAACAGGCTATATTTTGTTTTTATGGGTTGGTATATTCTACATCAATGCAGACTGTTGACATATGTATCTAGTAGTTTATTGTGTGTTTGTGAGCAGCCTTCTGTGATCAAGGCTCACCCAGGCGTGCTGAGATTCCACAAGGTCACTGTGGTTTAGAGACTGATGAATGGGATGGCTCTGGGAATGTCCAGTCCTGGTTTTGGACCAGGAAGCATCTCTTCGCCCACGTCCCATTCTCAAGTCCCAATTCCAAAAAACAATGACTTCACCAGTGAGGCGCAGAAATAAATTATTAAAACGAAATACCGTCTGCCCCCACGACCGTCCCCTATAACCAGGATCGCGGATGATATGTCGGCCTGTAATCGGTACAAATGACTGGGCTCCTTGGCTTTTTTTTTTCAGTACGGCTTGCTACACAGCTTTTATTGAGGTGGTGATAAACCAGGAAATTTATTTTGGAGTGTAAATAAATCAAATCTCGTGCTCATGGGAGTCCGAGTCCTGACAGTTATACCAAAACGGACAAAAAAAATGGAAAATAAATAAAAAATCCTCCTCCTACTCCTCCACAAACCGATGAATGATGGAATGTGGAAACCCCCAGAGGAGGGGAAGCCCTGCCTGCCCAGTCCACCCACCCCAACACCAACACCAGACCAACCCAAACCCCCGTCTGCTGCGCCCAACGCAGCCAGAGTCAATAGCCCTTGCAGAAGGGCTGGACAAACTTGCTCTCTGGACATATGGCTCTCAAAGCTATCACAGTGCACAGCGGGAAGACGCAGCACAACTTGGTGCAGCCTGCTTTTGTTTCTCTGGTGGAACAAATTAGTGTTGGTGTTTTTTGGGTATATACAGAGAGAGACAGACTCCAGCCGCCCCCAGGGGCTTGTCCTCCCTTCCAACGATAATTGCGGCTGCATGTTTTTCAATTTCTTTTTGATGGTAATGCTGAATGTCATTTGTGTGGTGACCAAAGCATATGACTGTACATTTCAGAATCTATACTCAAAACTGTGTGCTTGATTCCAATTGCCTGACTTCAACACAACTATACATATAAAAGTATAAACGTTTCACAACTATACATGAAATAGTCATTGTTTGTTTTCTACTCAGTCTCCAAAGCAACCAAAACATTAAAAACATTAGCTATATGGTGAGAGTTATGACCATCACTGAGAACCATATCATTGTGGGCTCTCCAACCAATGTAAATTTGACGATAGGTGCTTTCAAAAAGCATGTTACATTCTTCTGCTCCAGTGTGTACGTGCGCGTGTGTGTATGTGTGTGTGTGTGTGTGTGTGTGTGTGTGTGTGTGTGTGTGTGTGTGTGTGTGTGTGTGTGTGTGTGTGTGTGTGTGTGTGTGTGTGTGTGTGTGTGTGTATGTGTGTGTGTTTGTTTTGGCCAGCGTAGGCAAGGTCATTTCAGTTCCTCGTCCTCTTCGTCTTCCTCCTTGTGCTGACCCAGGAGCCCCATCCTCAGCACCCACCAACCAGAGCCGCCCTGCTAGGCTCTCCCCCCATTAATTATCTTCTTATGGAAATGGAAGTATTTTTGCCTCTCCACCCCTGTTCCTAATTATTTCTGTTATTCCAATATCACACTGGCTTTGATGTCTCAAATCCCTTATTTAAATTGTGTTAGGCTCCGTGGCTCCTGCTTCCTGCGAGAGTTGCCTATGTAAAATATGGCGTATGGAGCGAATGAGTAATACGGGTCTGTTGGGAGCTGAGAATTCCTATAGTGTTCCTAAGTGTGGTTGTAATTGAGGCTTTGTGGAACGGATGTAATGCAGGAATATTTGTAATTTTGAATACTGCTTTCTCTCTGAGGTGAGCTCGGAATCCGTTGGTATGACACATTTTCCCAGGGAGGGAAAAGCGAAGGCGGCATAGCAGCCTTCCAGCAATTTTTTCGTATTTACTTTTCCCTCGTCTTTGATCAAATTTCAGCAATTGAGGTGAATTACTCCACCATTGTATAACTTCTTTAAGGATTTCTACCTTTGGACGTACCGTGTACCACTTACTATATATACTTCACGCTAGTATCACGCTGACATACGGTATCGAGTACGCCCAAGTTGTTCTGTTTGTTAATATATTTCTTTTATGTGGTTGGTTCATCCATGCAACCATGACTGCCAGTACATCCATCATCACCGTGCGAAGTAAAATGCTCTTAATGAAATTAGAGAAGATTCATACACTCGAGCGCCATATGGCCAGGTCTGTATTTGAAAGGGGGGGGTTGAAAACGAAAACCTTCAGCAGCAGAGACAAATGTTTCGCTGTCCACTAATTAATCACATTCTCTTTGGATGTGTTTTCTGTTGATTGGATGTATTCTCCTCTGCGAGTGAAGTGAATGCGAGACGCATGATCTCCCCTGGTCCTTGATACCGCGCGGCACCCGCGCTTTCCTAATTTAATCCATCAGTCAGTCAGTTGCTCTGGTGCGTTGGTTCATCCACTACCAAATACACACACACACACACACACACACACACACACACACACACACACACACACACACACACACACACACACACACACACACACACACACACACACACACACACACACACACACACACACACACACACACACACAGGTATACACACACACACAGGTATACACACACACACACACACAGGTATACACACACACACATACGTGCATACATACATATAAAAATATATAAAATTAAAGTTCTCGGGAGAGTTATGGCTGTGTGTATTACACAGTATCCAAGCTGTCCTGGCACATCGGCAGGGCCCAACTTTAAAAGATTACGCCGTGTAAAACCATCATCATGTATTTTCATAAAGATGAGCTATGGCCGGCTCTCCGCTCGCCGCCACACTCCTTTATTAATGGCTGGCTGTCAGTAGCGAGATGCTCTGCATATTTGCATATTAAACAGGCGAGAGGGGAAATGCCTGTTTTATTATGGCCGGACATAAATCAGTTTAAAGCATCCTTTTCCTCCTCCTCCCTCTCCAGCACCTCCTCATCGTCCTCCTCTTCTCTTCTCCTCTCCTCCCCCCGGCCTTCCTCCCTCCGTCTTGGCTGTAGTTATTCAAACGGATCATCCACACAGTCCCAGTGGCACGGGCCAATCCCCTGCAGGAGTGGGAGGAGCATTGAGAGTGACATCGGGGTCCCTCAGAGAATGTACCCTTTTTTCAATTACCACTGTCGTGGCCAATATTTCTTCATGCCTGCCACCGCCGCCACTACCCTACTCCTCCTCCTCCTCCCTCCTCCAAGCTCTCCCCTAATCTATTTTTACTTAGCCATCATGAAACGGCAAATAAAGGAATAAGTGAACAAATAAAAATCTACATCTTGAGTCATGAAAGCATGGGACACAAGCACAATTAGGCGGGTTTTGAATTTCAATCATGGCTGATTGTTAGACCCAGCCTGTGTTTTGTGTCATTTTGTGCACTTAAGGAAAGCCCTGTTGCCCATATTTGTTGTCGTTGTCAAACTCCTTGCTGGCCCTCTTTTACCAGAGTGATGTGTTGCGGGGTTGCTGGAAGCAGAAAGAAAGAAAGAAAAAAACAAAAAACGAGATGGTTCTCAACATTTATCTCTCAGCAGCTGCAAGTAAATCCTGGTTTGAGATCGGCCATTTTGGACATGTAGAGCTCTCATTAGGCATTTTGTCTGCAGGCCAGTGCTGTTTCCAAAAATGTAAGTAAACAGAGGAATGTGCCAGAACTATTAGTCCAAAGACTGGCTTTCATTATCACTGAGACATCTCCAAATCAGTGCTCTGGCCGCATCATGTTCACCAAAGCTCTCTCAAATCCTCTGCTGGAGGAGGAGAAAGCCTTAGAGCTTCTCTGCACCAGTACATTTGTGGAAACCGAAAGAAAAAAAAGAGAAAGAGGCATATTTTTGTGGATATCACTTTCTTAGTATTGTTATATTTATTTGTATTGACGTGAATATAAGCGGATGATGAACTGCAGTAGTTTTCAGCAACCAGGAATGGCAACATTGACCAGCACTTCAGCGCACATTCCCTCCCTCCTACCCTCTCTCCCTCTCTCGCTCTCCCTCTCACTCTTTCTCCTCTACGTCTCGACGGTGCAGGCTGTTTCTGACAGGTCAGGGGCGTAAATGATGAGGTCCAGCCTCGCGCAACCCCAGCCTGTCACAGCCGCTCAGCCCTGCGAGCAGAGGTCCGGCCCCCGCGAGCCCGGGGCAGAAACACTACCCAGGGCCTTTCCAACGTGTCCGGCATCCATCATCATCTCGTGCCCAGATGTGTTACGGGGTGTCAGGAAGAGTGATCTGCTCACGGTCCGGCTGGGCTGGGGAGAGGAACGAAAGGGGCTGGGACGGGGCTGCTTGTGGGGGAACATGGAAGGGGAAGGGGGAAGGCATCCAGCGGTCACCGCAAAGTCTGATGGAGGGGGCCGGATTCATGAAAACACCTGCTCCGTTCTTTCAGTGCACTCTGACACCACCTCACCAGTGTGCTTGTTCACCACTGTTCTACCCATACAACAGTATTCCTCACTGTGTTTTTCTCTCAAAGTAAATGTGGCTAGTGATTACATTACAGTTGCAATTAGTTGTTCGTAATAAAATGGCTTTTGTGACCTTACACTCATACAAAGCTACATGTACAGTACATCAGTTATCGTTCAAATGTTTGGATGTATAATTTGGTGAAAAGTGCATGGGTGCTGAATTTCACACTAAATTGGATGTAATACAATAAGAATTTACATATGAAAACCTAAAGTTATGCATGGATTGATACATCTGGAATTTTGTGGGCATACGTACTGTATGTTTGCAGGCAAAAGTTCAGTTTGAAATCCATTCAAGTCTTATATGAAGCCCCTGTGCACCACCTCTGGATATGCGCAACAAGACATTCTTTGAAACACTTTGAGTGTTACCATTGTTTGAGGCATCCGTGGGCCTTTAGAAATGCAGACATAGAAATTGCCCTACCAACCCCTTTCTTCAGTTGTACCTCCACTCCAACAGACCTCCAGCAGACGCTTAAGCGCTGCAGTGATCTGACACGATAGCAGACTAGCATGAATTAATAATACCCCGCTGAATTTGTACTGTGTAGTCTTGTCTGTGGAGGGTTACGTACATACGAGGAGAGAGGGATAGAGGGAGAAAGTGAGAGAGAGAGAGAGAGAGAGAGAGGAGAGACAGATGAAAGAGGAATGAAGTGGTATTAATCTGGACTGCCAGCCACTTTCATTTGCAGTTGGTTCCGCTCTGGGGAGAGAGCTACTCGCAGGATTTATCCATTTCATACCGGAGAATTCGCCATGTCAAAATACAGCTCTGAAGAGAATGGGATGCTGGGGTTTTTGTCTGTTGCCTTAGTGCACAGCTGTGTGCGCCTCTCTCTTGGAGTGTGTGCATATGAGAGCGAGACAGACTACAGAATGGATTTCTGTGTTAGTGTGAGAGAGAAAGTGTGTGTCTGTGTGTCTGTGTGTGTGTGCGCACATGCATGCATGCATGCATCTGCGTCTGTGTAATGATGAGTGGCGCATGCAGATAGTGTGGAGAAAGAACAGGTACGGTGACAAGAGACCTAACCGAAGAGGACAGATGTGTGTGTCTCGAGGCAGGATGTATTCAATTTCATAGAGCAGGCATTGCACGGGACATACATTTATAAGGCTATGCGTGGGGCACCATTCACTTCTAAACATTGCTTTGAAGATCCGTTAGGGGTTTTTGCATTTCCTTTGTGTGTGTGTGAGGCAAATTCAAGCTAATGTTCATCCGTCTTTGCTAACTTTCTCAACACATCTGTCTTCAACTACAGTGCCATGTGTCTTACTCAATGATGGATCTTCCTTTCCTTTTTCTTCGTCTTTGCAACTTTGAATGTTTAAATGTAGTTTAGCGATATCATTCATCTATGACTAATCTTCCTGTGCTATACAATGTTATAAATTGGAGCTGTTGTTATCCTGTATGCGTGTATACAACAACCCTCCAGCTTCTCTGTACTTACCTCTGCTCACATATGGGTGACATATCTGCGGATCAGTAAGGTAAACATGCACAGATTTATTGGCACTGTGACTGCTTCAGATGAGCGTCTGCTCTCGCTCTGCTCCACTCCGCTCCGCTCCACTCTGCTCTGCCGTTTGGTGTTGTTGTAATGTTCTCTTCCTGGCCTCGCTCCAGACATCTGCACTCTAACCTCCATTCACACACAGAGCAGCAGGGAAAAAAGAGAAAGCAGTCAGGGAAAGAGGCATCCCTTCTGTGAAAAAAGAGAGATAGCAGAGACTAGTAAGAGAAACGCAGGGGGAGACGGAGAGAGAGCGAGAGAGAGAGAGAGAGAGAGAGAGAGAGATTGGTTGCTAGAGCAAGAGAAAGCAGAAGAGAGGGAGAGAGCATAAAGCAGCATCGCTGTCTTACACATATCTTTAGCCCTGATAATTACTCTGGCATGTTTTGATGTAGTTGTAATACTAAACGCTGAAGGGCAGCTTCTCGCAAAACACTTTTCGCTTCGTTCTTTCTATCTCTATTTTTCTGTGTACCACTTCACACGCGCGCGCACGCACACACACACACGCACACACACATGCACACATGCACGCACACACACACAGTCTCTCTCTCTCACACACACACACACACACACACACACACACACACACACACACACACACACACACACACACACACACACACACACACACACACACACACACACTGAGTCCCCCTCCAGTTTCTATCAACTCTCCAGTCAGCCACAACCGCTTGTGCAACGAGCAAGAAAAGGCGTTCAGACTTCGCAGTGGCGGCCCTTGAAGAGTGCAGCCCTCTCTGCCTGCCTAGTCTCCTAATGGCCTCCATCTGCCACTGTTAGCGTGTCGTTCGTGAGGTAGTGCGGGGAGCTGTCATATGTGAGAGTTCCCTCAACTGTTTCCCCCCCTCACACAGTTCCTGCACATGTTAAGTTTTTGTCATCCATTTTTTTGTCAAGTACTCCTCCTCTCCCTTCATATCTCTCTCAGCACTGTTGCCTTCAGCTCTCGTAGTTTCTCAGCACATTGACAGAACATGGGAACGGTTCAGCATATGGGGTATAAAAAATGGGAGAAGTCGTGGGGGAGAAACTCATGTGAGTTGCAGTCGGCGCTTGTTGGCAAACGGGGTCAGGCTTATCTGTGCTGCTCCTCGCTGGTGGCAGTGGCGGCTGGAGATTTAGGACGCGGGGGGTCAGAGATCCCAGCGAAGAGGCTTGGAGGCTCGGGGACCTGGATAAAGCCGGACAGCTCCGGCAGAGATGCGATAGGCTCCCTCCAACAACAATGGCTCATTAATCACCCACGGCGGTGGCGGCGAAAAAAAAACCCTCCACGTCCTGCCTGCCTCTCGCTCCGTCCACCGCGGCCGTCTTCGGGTGGGAAGGAGGACGAGGACGCCTTGCCTTCTCGACAGCCACTTCAGTAGAGCCCCTTGTTTTCCAGGACACTTTCCCAGAGAAGTTATTAATTAGCTGGTTATGACCCTGGGGTTGAGGGTGGGTGGTGATTTGTGGTGGTGGTGGTGGTGGTGGTGGTGGGAGAGGTGGTTATGGTGGGGGGTTGACTGGTGGTGATGGTGGGGTGTTGCATTTCTTCAGGTGCTGCTGGACCCTGCATTCACATCTTTGCCGTGTCAAGAACATGTGAATAATTCAGGGCAAAGGCTGCTTTGTCCCATAAAACGTGTTTTCGTGACACAGAGTTGTACTCACCAGGGCCTTGGGAGCAACCCCCGTTACCACATCATCCGGAGCCTTTTTGTTTTTGCAAGTTATACCGGCCATTTCAAAATGACCCGCGTACCATTGTGACTGTATTTTCCTTATTTTTGTGCTTTACGGTTCCATTGTCTTCCGTACATATACATGCTCTATATCACCCCCTGGACCATAAATTCATCCTCAGTCCTCTAACGATGTTCATCAATAAAATCACTATTTACAGGGTGCTGAGTGTTACAGGTAAAAAAAAATGCTGACGTGCAAGCGAGACGTGCTAGCAAGCTCGTGAATGTTCCTTTTTGTAACCACGTGTGCATCAGCAGGTTCTAACCAGAGCAACCGGCTCTTTACATAATGCCATAAATGTTTCAGTGGAACTAAACTGCCGTGTCAGTGCACTTATCCAGACAACGGTATACTCAAGGCCCCTGCCTCAGTCTCGGGGCCAAAAAACCTAATGCACTCATGATCACAGAAGGGGACAGTTCAGCAAGCTGGACTCTTCTTCTTCTTCTTCTTCTTCTTCTTCTTCTTCAACTTCTTCTTCTTCTTCTTCTTCTTCTTCATTGTCGTTCTTTCTTTGGTTTTGTGTTCTATTTCGCCTCTACTCCTTTTTCTCGTTTTTTGTTCTCCCATTCTTTGTGTTGTAAATGAAAAGCTGTGACTGGAATCCATTTTTGGCTTCGCCTAAATGTCACACTCACATATTCTTCTTCTCTTCTGATGTGTAAGAGAGAGGTGAATAGATTTTTTATATTGTTTCAAAATCTCTGAAGAATCGGTCGATTATTTATCTTCTTCCTTATAAAGTCTTTATCTTTAATGGGTGATGCCAGGAAGAAAATATAGACAAATTGCCAAAGTAATTAATTTGCCTGCCTGTACCCTTCAACATCACTGGGAGTGCCTCAGTCCCAAGCCGAGCAGTATTTTGGGCTGCCGCCATGCGATTCCAAATTGGCCCGAGGGTGAAAATAGCACACGGTTGAATGTCATTACTAAGTTCACATCATTACTCACTGTAGTATTGTCTGGCGTGTGAGAAGTGCCAAAGCCCTGATAAGAACTACTCCCTTGGGCGTTTGCTAACCCATTTTGGCCTGCTGTTATCAATAGGAATTTTGTGTCCATCTTGAAAAAGTGTACGATATCATTGTTCAGTCAATTGTGTATAATTTAATTCACCAGCTTAATAGAAATACTGTGCAATTGATATTGCTTTGAGTTGTGTAAATATTTGCTGTGAGCATGTTTTAGCTTTTTTGTTTACCACATTTTTAGCTAAGTGGGGAAAGGTGATTCTAGGGGTTTTATGAAGTACTGGAAATTATGCAGTCATCTGGCCCAGTATTGTTCTTAAAAGAATTGATGACCCTCCCTTAACCCTCATGACCAGTCCTTATCATAGGGCCCCAGACAATAGTTTTTCCAGATAGGACTATATTTCATTGAGGTTAAGAAATTTGTAGATAATGTTATTTCAAGTTTCCTCCAGGGACACAATGTAACCATGTGGCAATCAACAGACATTATGCAGGTAATTTTTCAAATTGTACTAAATTGCTGGATATTCTGTCGCACAATACCTTCAGAAGCCTATCAGTATTGCACATTACTCATACCTAAGCCGTAGTTTCGAAAGGACTCCGCAATGCTGCAGTTTATGCTAAGGGACAGTTTTATTAGAAGTAAATGAATATTACATGAGGTGGAATTAATTCTCAACAGGCAAAGCTACTAATATTCTATCTCGGGTGTACGGCATAATGCGCTTGCCTTAGGTCTATTGTTGGCTATTTCTCTGCAGTGTGCCTTGGGACTGTTTTAGCACGGGCCGATTATAATGCTTCAAACTGCCTCAATCATTATACTCTCCTCTCCCCGTGATCTTGGCATCCTTGTAAACTTTTTGCATTCATCCGGAACGTTATTTTATAAGTGGAATCCTTCGTTATTTTTACGTCCCTATAGATATCATCGTTCTGTCTTCGGTGTGTTCAGGCCATTTAATGTTTTAATGTGCAAACAAGAACATGTCCTTTATCTTGTGCATAGCATGCATACGATAATATCATACCAACCTCACTAATTTCCCATACTGTAGTGTGTGAGTGTAAGGTATGTTTATGTTGCTGTGCCATCTCAACATGGGTCATCTCCTTGGCACACAGTAGAACATTCAGTGTTAATTCAGCACTTGGAGAGTACTCTGGGACCAGATACTCTTTAGAATACTTTAATGACTCTCTAAGTCAGTGGTTCTCAACCTTTTTTTGTACAAATGCCCCCTGGACCTCATCCTAGGCCTCCCAACGCCCCCTTGACGACATCATAACCCTACCAACGCCCCCCTTAGTATTAAAAAATAAAATGGACTAATGCCACCAATGACAACTAAGCTCGACCCTCTCTCATCTATATCCTTCTCAATGCCCCCCTAAGGCTCCCCAACGCCCCCTGGGGGGCTGTACCGCCCCTATTGAGAAACACTACTCTAAGTGTTGAATTAGCACTGCTGAATGTACTGTGCAGCTTTGTCCCGTTCTGACATCTGGAGTGAAGTCATAGTAGATATGAGAGGAGGGCTCCTTATACTGTATATCCCCCCCTCACACCCCCATTCCCACTACCCTACCCCACCCTCTTGGACAGAAAGCGTGAAATGTTCAGCCAGATTTGCACAGTGCTCCTGGTCCCGTTCCCCCTGTGTCAATGCTCACTTTACGAGCCTGGCTCCCATTTCAAAACCTTACCACAGCTCTCAACTCTGTGATAGAAGCAACCTGCATGTTCCCTCTTTAAGTGCCACCGTTAATCCGAAGCCTTACTGCTGCTGTACTCTGTGTGTGTGTGTGTGTGTGTGTGTGTGTGTGTGTGTGTGTGTGTGTGTGTGTGTGTGTGTGTGTGTGTGTGTGTGTGTGTGTGTGTGTGTGTGTGTGTGTGTGTGTGTGTGTGTGTGTGTGTGTGTGTGTGTGTGTGACTTTCGGTCTGTCTGTCTGTCTGTCTGTCTGCCAGTGTGAGTGTGTAAGAGGGAGAGGTGTGTGTGTGTGTGTGTGTGTGTGTGTGTGTGTGTGTGTGTGTGTGTGTGTGTGTGTGTGTGTGTGTGTGTGCGTGTGCGTGTGTGTTAGGGGTGGTACGGTTCACAAAATTCACGGTTCGGTTCATATCACGGTGTCAAGGTCACGGTTTTCGGTTCTCTACGGTTCTTTTTTTTTAGTTCATGATAAATGGTGCACTGGCTAATAGAATTGGACTTATCATTAGATATCCTACATATGGTTTGTATAGGCTTATAATGTGAAAATGGTGTGATTTTAAATGTGTCATCCTCTGATTTGGTCTTATACGCTAATGTTTTAATCAGAGAGACTGGATAAGATACTCCTAGAATCTCTGTTTTACATATTTTTCTGGGCAGTACATGAATTGCGGTTTGCGATGGATTGCACGGTTCGGTTCGGTATGTGTGTGAATTGTACAGTTTCGGTTTTCGGTGCGGTTTGTGCCATCCCTAGTGTGTGTACTGTGTGAGCCAGTTTCTGTCAGCATACTGTATAAATGTGTGTTTGACACTCTGTGTTTTCTTTACAAGACAACAATAATCACGCACTGTAGGAAAAAAAGACAACAGAGAGTCTCCAAAGTTCCTCATTGAGAGACAGCATGACTAATTGTGATTGTTGTTCAATTGTGACTTTCCAAATCGTTGTGCAAACACTGACAGTTGCAAGGTCATCTCCTTCGTAATATGGTACTCTGGCCAGACTTCAATATTTCCTGAGTTTAACTATTTGCACTGTTTTGAAACCCCACTATATGCACTGATATATGCTGTATTGGTTTTACTTATACTTAGGCCTAGATTTAAATTGAAAACATGGTAAATAATTAAAAAGAAAGAACAAATTTAAAAACAATTGTGCAAACCTATGTAGGTCAGTTTGTTAAACTCTATCTCTGAGTACTGTATCTCTGAGTGTCTGTATGACCACCCCAGAGTCTGTGGTCATCCCATGAACTCCAAGATGTTGTAACAGACAAGACATTTCACTGTCGTGTGTGTCTGCCCAACTGACAAAACACATGAGTTCAACTATCATTGACACAGGCAAGGGATTTTAGTGAAGTGAAAGTAAAGTTAAAAGGCCTACAGTGTGGCCGTACCGTGGTGCTAACGGTAGGGCACTCGTCTGCTGTGCGGCTGACCCGAGTTCGATTCCAGCCCAGAACCGTTGCGGACCCTTCCCCGTCTCTCTCTCCCCACTTGCTTCCTGTCAATGTCTTTGCTGTCCTATCAAATAAAGGCCAGAAGCCCCCATTTTTTAATTTTTAAAAAGACCTACAGTGGGCACATACAGTACTTCTTATGTTTTTCTCAAACATATTGTTGCTATGTTCCTCTTATTTCTCTCGTCTACAGTCTCCTGGCCAGGGCTGTTACACCACTCTGAGAAGGCCATCGCTGTCCCCTGCTGCATCCATCCCCAGAGGCTGAGTCGTAAACGGTGATCGCAGCGTCCAGCTCTGTCCTACGAGACTGCAAGCGACTGTGCCAAACAAGCGGTAAGGTGCACAATGCCCGTCTTGTTTTTTTTCTTTTCCGTTTTTCTACAAGACCTTTCCCTCCTCAGATGAATTCTCGATAAATCAATGTTGTGTCCAACATGAAAAGCCTGGCGCAAAATCAAAGTCAATCACAACCATATGGATTATGTAGCCGAGCAATTAATGGCCTCTACTTGTTGGCGATTTTCCGCAATGAAAAAGTCTCCTAAAACTGTTCAGTGGGCCAGCATCTGCCGCAGATTTAAAGTGCCATTCTGGTAATCTGCACATTAACGTAAACGTTCCCGAAAGAAACCTGAAAATTACAACCAGACGAGCGGTGCCCTGCGCAGCAAGCGAGCAGAATGATTTATGACACCAGGGGATGTACTGTGAACTGGGACTGTAAGTATCCAAGAAAACTTTTCAACACACGGGTCAATTGCTTGCAGGCTGAATGACAGCGGAATAGCGAGGCTGTTAATTTCCTTAGCAGATCCAGATGTTCGAGTGTGATGGGGGGGAGTGATCCAGTTACATTTGCAGAGACCTGCTGTCTGTGTGTGTGTGTGTGTGTGTACGTATGAGTGTATGTGTGCATGTGTGCGTGTACGTGTGTGTGTGTTCAATACACAGTATAGGCTATGCGCATGTGTGTGTGTGTGTGTGTGTGTGTGTGTGTGTGTGTGTGTGTGTGTGTGTGTGTGTGTGTGTGTGTGTGTGTGTGTGTGTTAGAGAGAGAGAGAGAGAGAGAGAGAGAGAGAGAGAGAGAGAGAGAGAGAGAGAGAGAGAGAGAGAGAGAGAGAGAGAGAGAGAGAGAGAGAGAGAGAGAGAGAGAGAGAGACTGTGTGTGTGGATGTGAATATGTGTGTGTGAATATGTGTGTATATAGGGGGTAGTGGGTGTGTTCATGGGTGTGTCTGTGTGAGCTCAAGCATGCATGTGTGAAGCTTCAGAGTGAAGCGTTGCATATGTCGCCCATTCCAGAAGCTTCTCTAATTCTGATGAATGAGCCATACCATAGGTGCTATTCGCATGCAGGGCCACCACTCAAACTCAGGCCTGTTTTTTAACCATATTGCTCCATATGAGCTCATAATAGGTAATAAATATGAGAGACAAGACAGAAAGCTCAGCCATCACACATATACACTCTTCTCCAAGTCCGGCAAAATAAAATGTGTGCATAAGTGTTTTTTAATAGACGCAATTATTTATTATTACACTTTTATCACATTTTAATTACTGGTGAAATTACCTATTAAGACCACAAGCTAATCAGGCGACTTTGATGCGAAATGTCATTGAGTTCTAATGGACTTTGGTCATGGAATAGCCAGTTCAGAAATCCAGTTAGTAACTCTAATTAGTTATGATTGTGCACATAACCTAGCCATAACCCCCCATAAAAGCCTGTGGAATACTTAATAACTTCACATGTGGCCAGATATTTTGGTACATCAAAGGCGACACTCGTAGATTTATTTGCATTTACAACATATTTTTCCACATTTACTGATAATAAACATGTTATCTAGCATTTTTCGCAGCGAAGTGGTGGTTTTAAAACCCCCATGAGGCTTGACTGGTGTCCTTTCAGTCCTATTCCATTTTCCTTCTTTTTTTCTCTCTTTGAGTCATTTACTCAAGTGGAAATTACAGACTGAATTCTATTTGAAATGTCATCTGGAGACATTTCTCTTTGCAAAGTGTGTGTAGACAGGCATGAAATAACATAGTTTAGATATTTCATGTTATACTAAAAATTACATCAGTAATGACAGTTTCCCCTGCCTTGGATAAGTAGCCAGTCGAGATTTTTCTCCCCCCTCTCTCCTTCCCTGGTGCTTTTACAAATTTTAATTGCAATGATGTCAACATTACTAGAAAATCCCCTAACCCTTCACCACAAAAGAGAGGGAAAGGAAAGAAAGCAAGGAAGGAAGGAGGCTCCGGGATGGTCATTCATCGCGCATGCAGCGTTGGCTCGGACTGCAGGAGTGTATGGAATGCTGCTTTTAGTGGGTCACTGGGCACATTTTCATTATATTTTCATGAGCCATGCGATACAAATGGGAACAGATAACCCCAACCCTCTCTCTCTTTCCTCCAACTTCCATTTTATGGCAGCGGCATGGAGTCCGCCCCCTCGGCCATATTTCTTCCCTGAGATTCCTCTCTGGGTTTCCTGTTTGTTTTTCCAGATGCTCTCGCTGCCTCTTCCTCCTCCTGAGCCAGAGCAGAGACACACAGAGAGAGACAGTGACACTAAAGACAGAAGATGGAGGACATTTCCTTTCTTTCACTAGGCCCGACCCACACAGTGACTGAGAACTTGGAGTGGAGTGTGGAGGAAGTTCACTGGGTTGAAGGACTTGGGGTTCTTCTCAGTGCACTTGTGTTTGTGTTTGCAATGTTTTAAGAGTGAGGTGAGGTTCATCACTAATTTCCCCCCACAAAATTGGCAGAGGAAAGGTGATGAAGAACATCAAGATGTCTCTAGAAAGTAATTCACGGATCTTGTCAGTGTCTTGTGTCTTGATAGCTGTCAAAACTTGTGTATTTCAGAGACTAGTGTCTTCATTGCAGTGCCGTGAGGTGAGTGGGTGGTGAGAGCAAGTGTCCAGGCTGTGAATAAAAGGTCGGCAGCCAGCGTTTGCGCTTGTTGTGAGCGTTGGTGTTCTGATTAGTCACACCCTTGGCGTCTTCACCAAAAGCTCCTTCCCAAACATTACACATATCCAGCTTAGCTTAGTGGGCTTTGGTCTCCTCTCAGTGATCTGCCGCTCATTCTCAAAGAGCCCATCAGCTAAGTGCTGGCTTTCCCCTTACAAATGTTATTGTTTTTAAATTGCATCATTAGGCTAAAGCTTCTTTTAGCAGAAAAAGGAGGGCAAGGGAGCTCTAAGGCTTCACTTTGGCTCATGGCAATCCCTCTTTCTCTGACTCTCTTTTTTTTCTGCATGTCTGCCATACACACACACACACATACACACACACACGCTCGTGAGCGCGAGCGCACGCGCGCTTGCATGCACGCACGCGCACACACACACACACACACACACACACACACACACACACACACACACACACACACACACACACACACACACACACACACACACACACACACACACACACACACACACACACACACACACACACAGGTATATGGTTTACACATAGGTAAATATATGGCTTATATACATTATATACTGTAACCAAACACATCTTACACTCACACTCACACTCAGACATACACACACACTCTCTCTGTCTCTCTCTCTGTCTCTCTCTCTCTCTCTCTCTCTCTCTCTCTCTCTCTCTCTCTCTCTCTGCTCTGCACTCTTTGTTTCATGAGAAGTCACTTAATTCTAAATAAGCACTTTATCCTTGAGGGGGATTTGTCACCAGCTCTGACTCCCAGGACAGCCCAAGTAAACACATTATTAGCAGAAATGTATACAGTCACTCAGCGGAATGAGCCGGCTGTAAGCAGCTTGCTGATGACAGGGTGTGTTAATAGAGAATTGATGTCCGCGCCATTTCTCCAGCTTAGCCGTCAGGCATTGATGAAATGAGCGTGACGTCAGCTTGCAGTCGGTGGGCTGCTCACGACCACTGTCAATACTGTGTAGCGTGTTGGAAGTTTGAAGAAAAAATTATGAAAGAAATAGGACAAAATAGGAAAGAAAAGCGGAAATGAAAACATACATCATCAGTGTTATTAAGTATGGTGCAAATATTAGTTCGTGCTTTCATAAAAGCCAATCAGGAAATTGGCCAATAAAACACAGTCTAGTGAATCGGCCACTGATGTTTTATGCAAGCCATGAGGCTATCAAACTGCCTTCCCACCCCCAGAAAGTGGCAGCCTGCTCAGGGCTGTCTCGTGAAGGATGGTGGACCACCTACAACTTACCTTAAGAAATTATTTCATACTGTTTATTTTATGTCAAAAATACCCGATTGTGTATCAGAAAAGGCAATTTTTCCCATCTGCAGTTTCACATTTAAGTAGTTGGTAATTTATATGAGAGCACATTGTATCAAAAAATGACACTCCTTTGCATTTTCTTATGGCAGGTTGACAAGCTATTAACCTTAGTGGTCTGCAGAAGTAACAGTGTCAAGTTGAGCTTTTTTCCTGTACTGCCACAACAGCTGTACTGATTTTGTGTGACTTGTGTTGCCAGCCAAAATCCCTACAATTTCACTTCTATTGGCCATAGTTGGATAGTATATAGGGCTATCACACAAACTGGGCAAATTATTAGTTTTTTATTTCAACTGAAAAACTCTTTGTTGACCTTATGTACACATTTGCTCGCCGCAGTATTCCAACCCTCCGCACAGTGTTCTCTTGTGCTGCATGCGTGACGAGTGGATTCCCTATGTTAACCACCACAAGAGCTCACTCCACAAATCTGTGATGGGGCCTAACCTGCTGCACAGTAATAAAGCAAAGTTTAAGAGGCTCAGAAGTATCCCCCTTTAATGCCATTAATTCTTATTGTCATTTAAGAGGATGAGCAGGGCCGTGGGTGGAGAGGGATGGGCTTTTTACAGTGCTCCACTTTAATTTATAGCCAGACTCCCCCCACACTCTTACAGGCTCCGTATCCCGCACACCTGCCTACAGGCACTGGGGAGGTCTACTCTGTTTGGCCTGCCCTGACCACTGTGGAGAGGAGACTGCAACATCTTGCCTCTTTTCACAACACCAGGATAGCAATGCTGATGTATGATGCTTGTGCGCAGCAAGGAAATGTTGGAACTTGTGGATAAGAAACAGTCAAGTGAAATTGCATGGTACTACCGCGTGAAACTATGAACGATTAATGCATTGAACACAACTGCTATAAATGAGAAACTGCCCGTTTTGTTACGATGTGAATGCTAGCAAGCAAAAAAAATCCAAGATTGTGTGCCAATTCCATTACGCTGAACGACGATGTCTGTAACATGGCATAGAATGAGTGACTTACTTGTGAAATTAAACCACAGACTTCAGAAAGCATGAAAAGAGCTTTGTGGAACAAAATAAAACAGTGAAATGTATCAAAGCAAGATACAATATTTCACCACTTCTCTGCTCTCTTCTAAACTCTTGAAGGCAACACAAGGATTAAATCCAATTAGCATTGCAGTGTTTCACAAGACTGCAGTGGGGAATAGACTCGTAATTGGTCTGAAGACAATTAGCAGAATTAATCCCATCCGAACTCGGAGAATACAGGCAGATTTATACAGTATTCCCCAGGCGGTTTCATTAGGAGGCTTTTCCTTTTTATTTAATTTTAGTTAGACTACTCATAACAATTCTAATGATGCTAGTATTGATTTAGCATGCCAAGAAGGCCCTTCTCATTCCTAATGCGGGGAGCGCAGCGTGCCTTTGTTATGGCTATTGTGGTGGGACTTGAAAGCCCTACTACCTCAAATGAGAAATACCTAAAGGGACCCAAAATTTTGGGAGCCTCCCTGCCTAATGAACATGGCCATTAAACGGAATGTGTGTGTGTGTGTCTGTGTCTGTGTGTGTCTGTGTCTGTGTCTGTGTCTGTGTCTGTGTCTGTGTCTGGAGTCATGTTGTTGTCCCCACTGCTTGTGACAAAGATGATAATTAAAAGTATGTGCTGGGTGTGTCAACCAAAACACAGGTACTTTCTAAATGTTATGCACTAATTATATTATTTTCCAAAAAATGGTATTTCAGTCCTTACCATAAATTGCATACCCCACAACCTCACTGAGGGGGTTCTTCACTAGCTATCACAATGCGATACCACATGGAATAAAGATTCATTGCTACATAAATCATGCGTCTCCCAGTGGCTTAAACCTCTGTAAGTAAACTTGATACTTGAGATAAAGCTGGACCAGAATGGAATCATGAAACCCCACTTTTGGGGAAATATCACATGAAACAGTTCGATAAGTGAGCCAGAGGGACAGAGAGTTAGCGAGACAAGGAAAATATGGCTTTAGATGTCAGGCCACATCAATTTGGTGAGTGAAAATCCAGAGCATTTTGTGCTCTGAACACAACACAAAGGGGAAAAGGGTTGGTCTGTGACTCTCTCTCCCACATGGTCACTCAAGCGTCTGCGAAAAAAATAGAGCTGCAAGCAGCTTTTTGTTGTGGCGCCGGGAATCCTATGCATGGAAAATGAACAAGGCATCTGATGCATAAAAGTAGTCAAATGCTGAACGGGGGACAGACCCACTAGGCCAAAGATCAATAAAGAGAAAAAGGGTTGAAGACCTCTCCATGTCATGCCAGGTCAACCTGTGCCATTGGTAAACACAAGCACTTTAAAAAAGCGCCTCGGAGCAACCAAAACATGCATGGGGAGCACCAACGTTAACAATGACAAACGATGGCATGTGTATTTTTTCCCCTCTTTATTACCATAAAGCAATATAAACTGAAGGACACTAGTCTATTGAGAGAGTTAACGGCTAATGTTCCATATCAGATATGGACAATGTCAGGACTGCATACAGATTAGGCCGTGTCCTTCCCTCCCCCTGGGGAATTAAGGGGTTGACACCACGCTGGCTGCCAAGTACATTACTGTAACACGCCGGTGCAGTGCCAGCCATGTCCTCCCTGGGCTATTAACCCCTCGCGCTCTCCGCCGAAACTCAATACCCCATGCAGCCAGGCCAAACCAAGCCTCCATACCTCTCTCTCTCTCTCTCCCCATGCACCGGTGATGAACTACCCCCTCCTACTCATTAAGATGGGGGCAGTGGAGCGGGTAGCTGAACGGAGGGCATGTATGACCTGGTGATATCTGTATAAAGCAATGGCAGCTGTGGACGTTTTGGATTGGGGGAGGGTTGGGGGGGGGTAGATAGGTCAGTCCTCTGTTGCTTGTTGTCAACATGCATTTTTTGTCAATAGTTTTTAAGCTTACAGTGCATAGCATCTTTGCGGTAGTAGTATTATAGAAGTGTGTGCAATTTTGCACCTTCTGCCAAACTGGGTTCTGCCACAATGGGTTCACTCTGGTGTCAATGTATCAGTGTTGCTGAAGCATTTTTATCATGCGTATCTGTGTCCTCTCATAACAGAGGTCAGCTATAGGCTTCACGTACTGTATACTGCTATTTGGGAATGATGTCCTTTGTATGTGTAGTAACACCAGAAGATGGAACAAAGCAGGCCCTCCCCCACCCCAACTTTCCATCCCAGAGGATCCATATAAGCAATGCACTGTACTGAACTAACACACTGTGGTGAGAAACCTTTTATTTGTCAGATTTATTTTCCTTTTTTCATTAAGAATGTATTGCAGCACAGAGCATTTTCTATTCCGATGATCAAATCAGATTTACTGTCTTAATTAGATTTTCATTACTCATATTGCCCAAGGCTATTTTCAAAAAAGATACCTCCATAATTATAGCGCAACGATTTAAAGTATTAATTTAAAGCATGTCTGTCATTCTAATGTCACTACAACCCATTCCACCTATCTGTGTGCTCTGTGAACATGACTGCAGCTTGAATGGGCCGTATTTATTATTCTATAGTGTATAGGGGACACTTTTTTTTGCTACGCGTGTGCTTAATCTTTTAAACAACCTCTCATGGTCTCTAGTTAAAGACATTTTGTATTTACTGTCTATTTCAGTGGGTATTCAGGTGAGAGAAGCAGTTCTAAGTTGGCTAAACGTGTTATATTGCTAATAACATCAGTAATATTTGCCAATTCTTCAGCCTTATTCTATATCTGCTTTATGCAGCAAGTTAGAATCGTTGAATTTCCTTTTCCCCATCTTTCCGTTCATCCATCCATGCCCAGTTTGATATAATACATGGTGTTATTTATGCGATCATTCATCCCTGACTGGATGCGATCGAGTGCACCATTGCTACAAACACATGATTCGTCCCATTTCTTGTGCTGCAGTGGCATGCTTTGTTTGAGCAAATATAAATATTTCTTCCTAACCACAGTTTTTACGGTCATGTGGTGGAAACCGTAGCTTGAAATGTGTCAGATGTTACAGTCATGCACTATCCTATGTGAAGAGCATAGGCTAGCAGTGTGTGGGTTACCCATTGTCACTGTAGTTTTTTAGAGTGCTCAAACGTGATTTCCTGTGCGCCATTTGAGGTCATAGGTGTTCATGTGACCACATCATTTAACATCAGCTCTCAAAGCTGTCAAATGCTAAGAACAACACGGTGGACCTATAAAGAAACCTAGGGACCAGAGAGGAACATTCAGGTGTTGTTCACGCTCATAAAGCCTCTCTTCTCATTTCAGCAGCTAATCCCATGCTATATTGATGGCTTAAGGCCTCGGCTGGAGATAGAAAAGCAATGGTGCAGGACTGATGCAAGTGTTAATTGATTGTATCCGCTAAACAAACAAATGACATGCTTGAGTGGCGCACACTATATTTTTTTCAGTGGCAGCGGGAAATGCATTGTTTCACTTTCAAATATTTACCTTGGTGTAGCTCATTCTCGATTATGTGCGCTGCACATACATAGGCATCAGCAATCTCCACTGCACACTCCAGACGCAGTAAAAGTGATTGACTGTTGGCTGAAGAGAGCACAAGGGAATTCCCATGCCATGTGCAACCTCTTAAACTCGCATGTTACTCTCCTGCCAGACTCAAACAATGGAAACATGATTTGATGAGTGAGTGGCATTTTACATGCCATGTTCAAATTGACAGAAACATGCATTAGTTTGCCGTAATGACATCAGAAGATGTTTTCCCCTCCTTTGACGTAATGCACGCCAAACCATTGCATTATTTTAGTCTTTAAGGAGGACAAAACCTTTTACCTACTTTCCATCCTAACCACAAGGGTTTTCCACAAAACGCTTGTGTTTTTGCCAGTCCACTAACCATTGTTTCCTGCCTCCGCTACCCAGCAACCACTTGGCCAACTATGCAACTTGTCATATCTACTATTTTTACCTCAAGTTTAAGCAAGCAGGTTTTTTCAAACGGGGTATCAGTGGTGAAGCTGTCCAATGGTAGGGCAAGAAGGGATTTAAAACTATGTTTAAAATGGCTAACACTTGGCATTATGGTAGGATTTACTGAGATTTACTGAGGTAGGTTTTCTTTACCAAAGGGAAAGTAAGGTTTCCCTTTTTTCAGCTGTCTTGAGAATGTTTACGGGTAATTACATTTCACATGAAGCATTGTGAATCCTAAATCTAACAGGTCCTTTGTTAATCATGTTTCCCAGAGTATCAGTCAAAACACCCAAATGGTGATTAATCAACCCCAAAAGAACACTTTGGCTGGAGCGTTAATGAGATTTCAAAACAAGCGTCGAGTGAACGGGCGTTGAGGGAGCAGCACTTGTGATGTGAACCATATAATCACTACTTTCTGGAGTGTTTTCTCAAAGTCACAAGTCCGGTGTTTGCATTTCAAACATGATGATTATTCAATGTGCTTTTTTTTACCTGGGTTTTAGAATTTCGTTAGAGATCAGAACATTGTTACCCTCAAGACATTATTCAAAATGTAACACCAGTCAGAAAGCTTCCATGTTGTCTTACTGGCAGAAGGACACATACTGTGTCTTCGAACAGATTATTTTTCTTTTGTAACCTTTAGGCTATAAGTATGTGTGGACAAGAGCGAATCCAATGTACATAAATATTGCAGATGGGCTACTAAACAGCAAGCCCTTTGTGCAGCCAAGAATGGTTCCCACTGCACAGGACCAGCCATCTGACTCTCCTCCCCAATGCTTTGGCCGATCGTTTTCCTCGCTCGATACCCAAACTGGGCCAGTAGTACGTCTCACTCTTTATTTTCTCTGTTTTTTCTTTCTTTCTCGTCTTCTTTCCTATCCAAACTACCACTGGGTCATTCCTGGCTCCCCAGCGGCTCCACTGCTCTGTGTTAAAATCATCTGAGCTGCGTGCATGGTGGAGACGTATGAGTGTGTTCCCATGTAAATTATGATCATAGACAGACTGCCTCTGTTTTTGTTTTTGGCAAAAAAAAATATCCTGAAATTTAAAACAGGGAGAAACCCTCCCCTTGTTCATGCCTGCGCTGCCGATCTGCACATTCAATTAAGTTCGCCAGTTTGAGCAGAATGTTTCCTGTTATTACTACACTTCCGCAAAACACGTTTGCTCCTGCTGGTGCGGCGGGATTTATTCAAAACAGCGGAGTAAATCAAAGTTAACAGTGAGAGGTATGGGAATACTCATCAGAACACATCTGAATGGTTTTGCAGAGGTTTTATGTTTTTTTATTCCGTTTCTCACATCCATATATCTCACATTTCCCTTAATGGGATTGACCCTGTGCAAACACAAAAAGAGCTTAGTGAGTTATGGCCTGATAGTGCAAAAGTGAGCAGTAGAGTATCTTAGACCATTTCTTTCCAGAAATACTAAAAATGATATTTGTGCTGAGTGTTACGATAGAACAGCAAATGTACGGCCTAGTCAAATAAATCTAAGAAAATGCAGTATTGGGAATCACCTGTCCATATCTTGACTTGAGTTTGCCCAGTGGTGCAGCAGTAATGGTAGGGTTTGGGCAGACACCGTGCTGCCTATGGTAGTTTGTTGTGGGCTCTGCGAGGGGGAGGGGAGGGTACGCGGGGTGGCAGTGAGCCCCAGGGCAGCCCAGCACAGCAGCGCTCCATTAGAGAGGGTGCAAACCTTGCAACAATGCAGTGACATCCTCGTTTTTCACCCTGGGCCGCAACATTTCTCACAGACTGACCCTTCAATACTGGAGGCTTCAGTCGGACCTTCACCGAGATGGAGACCTTAGCCGTCAGGAAAAGTCAAGAGACTGTTAACCTTTCACCCCAGTGAGAAGACTACCACTGAGCTAGTCATACCGAAGCAGCTTTTTAAACATCTCAGCTTGCAGGCCCTGAAGGGTATATTCATCAGTCTAACACGAGGCAACATGTACAGTTCACTTTGAACAGACTTTTGTGAATAGGGTGTTGAGCTTGCCCACTGGTCGTTGTTGCTTTATAATTTATAGTAG
>NC_085878.1:17192556-17197556 GCF_034702125.1 Engraulis encrasicolus
TATAAGTGCTTGGGAATATTGCTAGGCTCTGACCCAAGGAGTGACAGTTATGAAAAGTGTCCTTGGCACACGCACATGCATGCACAGGAAGTGAAAAAGAAAGAAGGATGGAGAGAGAGAGGGAGATATGGGACTCCATAGGGACGGTTCTTAACGATTGTCCATCGTATTCTCTCTGTCCTCTGGATCACGTGGCAGACGCTTGCCTTAGCAGAAACATATGTTGGATGATATCAAATTCAGATTCAAAGCCGTTTTTCGGAAGGTACATAATCGAGATTAGAAGGGGGAATATGTCTAAAATATCATTTAATACGTTGGAACAGAAACTGATCTGGTCCGGAACCAATGAGGTGGCAACCCCCAGTGTACTGTAAAAACCTCCAATTAAACGAAACAATAAAACGAGACCGAGCATGGAGGAGGCAAGGCAGAGGAGCCAATTATGAAAAGAGGTACTGGGGCATCCTTTTTAAGTTGTTTTGATTCTAGGACAAAGCAAGCAAAAACAAACAGAAAACCCTAAATGAATGCAATAATTTAAAAAATAAAATAGAAGTTTTTTTTCAATCACCAAACCTATTACTAACTCATTACGAGGCACTCAGACTCTGGCTATAAAATGTACACTTTATTATGATCTTCTCCCTGTTGGTCATAATATTGTCAGTCAGAATGTTGTTGGTGAGGGATGGGGTTTTAGCACACTGGTGAACACCTTGTTTACTGTAAGGGACGGGAGCTACATTTCAACAGCAGTCCATCCTACAGTAAGCATGCCTCACACCAAAACCCATGTTTGCTGTGTGCATTTGCCTGCCATTGGTCTGGGCCAGTATGCATTATGTGCGGGATGATTTAAAGACTGCTTGTTTCAAAGCAGAATATTCATTAAACGACTGTGAGCAAGGTGTTGTGCATAAGGGGGTATAAATGTCCACAGGGATTGTTTCTGTGCCAAGGATACTTTTCACACAGTATCTAAAACTTCAAGGACATCCTTTAATTTAAAGGTCCACCATAAATGATTAATTTAATATTGATGAATATTTAACATTTCTTAATAAATTATTATGTATGCTATTAAGATTTACATGGATCCGCATAAGAGGATACTGTAGCTGGCTCTTGTAATGACTGGCTGCTTTGGCTCTAAAAGAAGAATGGGAGAAGAAAAAAAAACGCCTTGTGTATATGTACACCATGGGGATTGTCTTGCACGAGCAGTACTTTGACATTTGATTTATGTTAGTAGGGAGGCAGTTTCATGCAAGCCCATTATGCAATCTGTGAAAATGTGGGTTTTTCGAGTGGAGGAGCACCTCAGCTGCATGGCTAGCATACCAAGTGTTTGGCTGCACACCCATGGTCCATTAAGGGGAATACAGTACTGTGCGGTAGGCATGGCTGAGATGCAAAAGGTTCGATTAGTTAATGAGAGGTTAGGCCAGACCATTATATGCAGACCATTAAAAGAGGGGGAGAAGCACAAAACAAGCATGAAATTGGGGCCTGGGTTTCCGGAAATAGGCCTTGCATGCCATCACCATTTGAGTGTGTGGAGTGTGAAGAACAGTTTACTGACTTGATCAGTGGAATGATTAACAATAAGGAGCACTGGAATGTTCTTTATTTTTAGCATGGAATGATGAGCAGCAAGTGTAGGATAATGCTTGAGATTTTTGACTGTTATGGATGTCTCTTACTATCACTCAATATAAACGTAAATATGAACACAAATTGTTTCATAGTATAATATATAGCACGTTTGCAATGCTATGATTATTGTGGCTTATCCATTGACATATTACTTTATCCCTTTTTCTGACAAAAATAGATCTTAATGTAAATTCTATTACCCTGGGGCCAATTTTTTATCTTCATTTTCAACCATCTAATAACTGAACATGAAAACGAGTCTCAAGGCATTTCTTAAGATATTAATATTCTGCATGAGATATGTTTTAAAAAAAAGACATGGCCAGGCATGTTATTAATTCCGCTTTGACCTACACAGACCACACATGTCCCCCGAATGATTAAATTCCTTAAAATAATTAATTAATATGCAAGTCCAGCAGTCATCTTGTTTAAATTAGCTTTGTGAATGTGCCCCTTATCACATTTAATCGCAGTACATGTTTAATAAGGGCCATACTGAATACAATTATGCAGAACAGATAAAGAGGTACATGCAGCAAGAATAATCACAGAAGCATGCGCCAACATGATATTTCAATCATGACTGCACTTATACTTTGTGAGTTCAGATAACAGTAAAGGTACTTCAACCGTTAAGTAGTGCTTGCATGGAACTTGTAATGACATCGGACTATACTATCTTTACCACGTCGGGGCTGAAAGGGCCATCAAAGGTCTGCACTGCACTAATTTCAACTCTATCACTGGTTATTGGTGCAAATAAGAAAAGAGGTTGATTGAGTTGGAAGGGACAAAGAAGGTTCTGGCACTCTGCCTCTTCCTTCTCTTTCAATGGGTGTGTGTGAGAGAGCATACTGTGTCTGAGATGGCATGTGTGAGTGTGCATGAATGTGGCTGAGCATGTGTGTGGGCGTGCACAAAACTAGCCCTTTATACAAAATGAGATGGCGAACTGGACAACTTTCAATGACTTGAAGTGTGCCACCACTCTCCACAGACACCATTGTGTACCGGCTGAATAACAACATGATCCCAAAGTGCACCTTAATATCATAGGAGACCCCTTTTAACTCCCTCAAATCAGGTTAAGGCGGCCCTGCCGATGCCTACAATCCATTCATGCGCACACATAGCTCTTTGTGCCTATTGAGGAGAGCCCGGGGCCAATACAATATGGATTCGATTAGGCCGCCTGCTCTTTGGTCAGGTGGAGGGCTGCTTGTCCTCAATCAGCGGATAGAAAATGTGCCTTTGAGGCCCGGGTCACCGCCAGAGGTGACGGCTAGAGTGAGTCCATTGTTGGCCAAGAAGCTCTTCATGATTTCCCTTTTTTATTCCCCTTTGATGTGATCTCCCTCCCTCCCCTTTTCCTCCACCCTCTTCTTCATCACTTGCGATAAAAACGTCTGTCACTCCTAAGGTGCCGCTCCTCAGTGAGTGGAGTAGAGAGGAGTGCAGGGAAGAAGTGTTCACTGTTATGGAGGGGCTGGTGGTCCTGATGACTGTGAGGAGATTACAGTAAGAGACCTCAAGGCTCTTTAGGAAAAAATATCAATTTGCGCTCTATTGTGCAACATCGACCGTGCTAAGCTTTTTGCTATTTGGATGCACGCAAACCAAAATCATAGGGATCCTTCCCCTGAAAACAATGACTTTTTTCACACTTGTATGTGGATGTTGTAGTGGTGTCTTCTTATTGATTATCTATTCTGGCTCAAGTGGTCCTTGTGGTCCCAGTAAAATTACACAGAATCTCGCTTCTGGGTGCATACAACATAAATTGAGACCTTTCACTTAAGAATGTGCATAAAATGTAATTGTGTTTTCTGTAACTATCACTTTATAAGATAGATCTTTCTACATAAATTATTGTACTACTACTGACGGCAGTACTTCAATAAAAGGGTTGCAAAAAAGACTGATCGTTAAACATTACTTTACTTCATTCTCTAATCTTGTGTGTCAAAACGTCCATTTTCAATCTGAGCTTGTTTCATGTCAGTGTGCCATCTTGAGCTAGCTAAGTAACAGAAACGACTGCTTTTCTGCAGGCCAGCTCCTGCACTTGAGGTGCAGTCATACCACAAGATGGGGATAAGTGATTTTACACTGCATCTGCACTTCCCTTAACGGCGGTGTGGTGTCTTCCTGTGAAAATGACACGGTGCAGTGCTTCTTCATGCTGTTATCTCATTTACGGCTTTGAAGCGAACCCCTATCGTTGCCAAGACCTTTCACAGCTAGTGGAAATCACAGGACGGCGAGAAAAAAAGTGGCTTTGCTACTAAGCATACACACACTTGTCACAGCCGTTTACGTAACACACTTACTCTTACAAATGCATACATTCATACACCACACTATACATGCATACGTTTACCTATATATGTTCTGTGCCATTCATGACTGACTCTGCATGTGTTAAGTTGCTGCTGCTGTGTGTGTGTGTGTGTGTGTGTGTGTGTGTGTGTGTGTGTGTGTGTGTGTGTGTGTGTGTGTGTGTGAGAGAGAGAGAGAGAGAGAGAGAGAGAGAGAGAGAGAGAGAGAGAGAGAGAGAGAGAGAGAGAGAGAGAGAGAGAGAGAGAGAGAGAGAGAGAGAGAGAGAGAGAGAGAGAGAGAGAGAGAGATGCGATTTTGTGCAACCTGACATGCCAGGCCAGTTGAGTTTAAAACTGTAATTGGCTCATGTTCCAAACTCCAAACAGTTCATGTTTAGCTTCCATAACAAAGGGAAGAGTGAGCGGGGGGAGGCGCATGAATTTTTCATTTGGAGCAACTCGACTCAAGCCCAACTCCTACCTGTGTCTCCTCGCAGTCTGGGAGTCTAAACAGAACTTCAGGGACGGACGTGACACCTGCAGTTGGAGGGGAGGGGGGTAGGTTTCAACCGAGGCCTCATCTGCCCGAGAAAACACATCCAGACAGTGATCCTTAGGCTTGCCTCAACCTGCCACACTATTTCCATTTCACTTTTTAAACAAACTCAACTAGGTGCACTTGTTGGTTTTGGAGGTGTCTGTTTTCCTCCCTGCCTTCAAAGTCTATTAGGTCTGATGGTGTCGGTAGTCGGCAGTAAGGCAGCTATATATATCAGGACATTTTCTCCATGTGAGTTACACCTAAATACTGTACAAATATGCTCTCTTTGACTTGTATTGAGGGAAGTGTCCTTTTGTAAGATGGCTTTGAGTGACTAACAGATTAATGTATGCGTATATCAATCTTACAATAAGATGTCCTGTTTTTGTTCTCTCCTTCCTTCTCTTTATTTCTCTCTTTCCCGATCTCTATCTATGATATAAAATATATGGATTATTACACAATTACAGCCATTATTT
>NC_085878.1:17202556-17205056 GCF_034702125.1 Engraulis encrasicolus
TTTTTCAACTTTCCTTTGAGAGAAGCACAAAGGAATTCAAATAAACCCTGACGGTTTTGTGAATTGTTAATATTATCTTATGTTGACCCTTTTATATCTTATAGATTTTACTTTAATGTTCATGTGCTTGTGATTTGAAGTGTTCTTTAAGAGCAGTTACGACATGCTGTATGGATAATGAGGGCAATAGGTCACTGGCTGAAATATGTGGGTGACTTGGTTTTCTTCACCACGTCATACCAACCCTTCCTTTGTAATGTAATAAGCCAAATAGTGCCTTTGTTCCAGCATATGCCCTTTGATGTGGTATGCTATGACATGTTTAAGTGCATCTGTGCATTTCCGGAAAGTAACAATAGCAAAACAACAAATAATGACCATTCATACCTTAACATATATTCACTTTCAAAGACATTGGTGAAGTCGAAAGTCTTCTACCCTTTAGCTATGGGTATGTGTGCTATATAATTGTCTTATTATAATATCCTATAATACCTACATTTTCCATACCAAGCTAAAACAAACAAACAGCACAAAAAAACAAAGCAGACTTACCAAAGAACAGACTTACAGAACAGATTAACATGCTACGATCGACAATTACATCATGTCGATTATCACAGTAATGTTATCTTTTCATTTTTGATAGTCAATGATCTACCTAACCACTAGGCCTCATGACATTGCCGTCAGGCCGACATGACTGATACTGTATGTAATGAAAGGTTTGTTTCCATTGGTGGGCTTGTCCTTTTGTGCCAAAATATAGGCCTACTGATTCCAGGTGGGCTGAAAGACTTCTAGAGAAAATACCAAATTCCAGTAAATGTCATCAATGGGTGACAACATGGCCTTTAAGAACTGTTACAACTGAATTTTGGCGAATTCCATCAGTTCACATTTTCACCTGTAGCTCAACAATAGTCAGTCCAGTCATAAACAAAAAAAATGGGTATGCATATTATGTATGTAAATAACAAGAGGAAGATTATTTCATATATATTTATTCTAGATATGTTTATTTTATTTTATATATTTTTACATGTCTATATCTCTCTGAAGGAAATTTTAAAAGTCCATTATGATTATGACTTTTTTAATTACTCCTCCTCTTGAGAGGCTGATCTACTTTCACAGGTACTTTTTTACACCCATTCAAAATAGACTGTCCCTGCCAAGTCCATTCAGCATAGGTTTGTTTTTTGTTTTTTGTTTTTCAGAGACGTACAGAGAAAGTTTTAATGTTTTCTGTCCCTTTGATCTTTTGCAGTATCATACTTTTTTCTTGGAGCTGTAAATATAATCGTTTTCACCGAATTATTACTCACTCTCTCGCTTCCTGCACTTATCATATTACACACTACTTCATGGAACATCTCAAGTCATCATAGTATCACACATCGTTGATTTCAGTTTTGACAATAAAGGTTATAGCATTCTTTCAGCTTTCACATTCACTTGTCTGTCCCTATCAACACGCTGCACGTGTGTGTACGTGCATGTTTGTGTGTATGAATGTGTGTGTGTGCGTAATCCTGCGTATGCACATGCCTGCGTGCTTGTGTACCTGTGTGTGTGTGTATATGTGTGTGAGAGTGTGAGTGTTTGTGTGTTCTGGATGCATGGGCTGTAAGTTACTCTAGTTGAGCAGTAGGCCCGATGGGGGTTACTGGAACAGCAGGATTGAGCGGTGACGGTCGCTCCTGAATCACTGGGCCCAAGCAGCTGGATGATGTCAGTTCTCCCGAGCAGCCAGGGATACAGCAGTGCTTGGACCTCTTCCCGCACAGCACCCCAATACATTCATTAATGTCACGGCACACACGCGCGCGCGCACGCACACACACACACACACACACACACACACACACACACACACACACACACACACACACACACACACACACACACACACACACACACACACACACACACACACACACACACTCGGAATACACACACACACGGAAAACTGTACACACACACACACACACACACACACACACACATTGAAATCCCAGCATGATTTCCTCCAAGTTTCTCCATGTCTTCATAGCACAGTGACCTAGTAGTCTGGGCCATGGATCAGCGCCAGGTTAGAGGAGAACAAAGGACAATAGTCTAACACAGCACACTGTATGTAGTTTGACCCAAAGTCAAATGTGTCAGAAACATAGCTAAGAAATTGGCTGGATTCATGTCAATTTCAATATTTCACAATATGACAATCTTTGGCGCAAACTATTCAGTGCAGTATGAGATTTCAAAACTGTAAAATCTATAAGAAAACACTTGCATTCAACAGTGTGTGTGTGAACGTGTATCTCTGCACGTGTGCTTGTGTTTTTTCTGCCTCTGTGTGTGTAGACAGTGTGTACGTGCATTTTTGAGTGTGTGTGTGTGTGTGTGTGTGTGTGTGTGTGTGTGTGTGTGTGTGTGTGTGTGTGTGTGTGTGTGTGTGTGTGTGTGTGTGTGTGTGTGTGTGTGTGTGTACAGTCGG
>NC_085878.1:17210056-17272556 GCF_034702125.1 Engraulis encrasicolus
GTCCAATAAACCAATTACACCGCTGGCCAAACTCTGGCAGGAGGCAAGGAGGAGAGGGGGGAAAAAAGCCACCGCACACCCAAAGGCTATTTAAACGGCGTTTGATGTTACCTTCCAAGCCAAGCGGAGCTGTCTTAATTGTTTTGTGTCTCTCCCCCCCTAACACCACCACCACACCACTCCACAACCCTAACAACACACTCCCCCTGAATTATTCTTTGGTCCTGGCCACAGATAAGTGGCTGTGTTGGACTAGAGGGTGCCGCTACAAGGCAATGTGGTGGTGTGGCAGCAGGGGCCTGATTTGTCCTCTTACCTGTGTCCACCAGGGTTAATGAAGAGGGAGGAGGGCCTGGCTCCAGAGAGAGGGAAAGAGAAAGAGAAAGCACTTGGGGATGACCGTATCAGTAAGGGACATCTTCCAGCACCCTTAGGAGCATGCTCACTCACACATACACACAATTCTCATATAATTTTCACAGCTTTGTGGCCATGCTCTGGAACAATTAAAAAAATTCTCTCTCTCGGTTTCAATTAGCGAGCCCTTTATGTGTAAACCCATTGAACTCTAATGGGCCAATAAAGGAGAAGAAGAATGATAATTATATCAGCGGGGGTTGGAGTCTACTTCACACTATTCAGCTTTTAAACACTAGCCCACAATGCCACGGCACGGGGAGCGTGAATAGGATGCCAAAAATGATCTATCACAACTTCACGTTTTGTGTCTGTGTAGGAATTACAATGAATGGGGTATTGAAATGATCAATCACAACTTAATGTTTTTCTTCTTCTTCTTCTGTAGTGTGTGTAGGAGTCTGAATACTGAAAAGGATACCAAAATGCTCTAGCATAAGTATTTGTGTATTGTTGTTGCGTATTGTTTATTTTCGCAAGAATGGTACATTGGCATTGTCGTGTATCTGTAGCCAGGCTGTGCTTTCCTAGTGATGCAACACGTTCAGCGTTGCTGCTAGTCAGGTCAAGAGCAATGCAAGTATTTTCTGAGCTCCCACTTTGTCGAGAAGCAAACAACCATTAGCAAACCAAAGGAGGCCGGTCAACCATGCCGTTTGGGAAATGTTAATTGTTATGCTCAGACCAAGTCTCGAAGAGATTTGAAAGTCGATGATAATCAGGCTAATGTATCTGAGCAGTTTTTGTTTTTTTAAACCTGTAAGAATGATAAGCATCACAAGTAATAATTTGAAAGCAGGGTAGCACTTATTTGGTATTATTGTTGTATCTGCTATTGAATATGATAGCATGTAATTATGGGTATACACTCGTATAGTATACAGCAAATATGTAATTTTATACTTACTATATGCATATACACAAAATTCAATTGAATACCTTGAAGGTCATACCGTGATGACACCATGTACAAGACCAGGCTTACACTGTTTTTATGGTTACCAGTAATATCAACTACAATTTCCTCTGTTCCCTCTGTTTCAAACTGATGTGGCAAGAAAAGAGTTGCAGTGGGATTTTGTGCAATCTACACCATGTGTGACCAATCCGCATATTAACAGCAGTGTGATGTAGTAACTTAAGCCTATCTCACATTAGAGATGAGAGGGCTGTCATCCAAAAAGACTATGCAAATAAATCACTGATTCAATATCAAACAAAACCCTGTTCCACTACTGTCAACAGTGTCTCTTGACTATGTGTTTGTGGATACCATTGAAGCTGAAGTCAATCCATATCTGTTGACATTGTCAACACTCACGGAACTGTGAACTGTCACGAAGGACGTAACGAGAATACCATAATTGTGTCAGAATGCCAAGCTGTACGCCAACTGCTGTGTCATTAACATACACCAGATACGCACAGCAAGTCCCTCTCGTACTGTGAGACACCTCGGGACAACTTCAAGGTTGTCTAAACTTAAGCAGGTGATAACACTTTAATGTAGGATGAAAAACAACAGCCACCCCATGAGTGTGTAAGGGTCCTCAATTTGGCCACCCAAAGAGGTGTGTGTGTGTGTGTGTGTGTGTGTGTGTGTGTGTGTGTGTGTGTGTGTGTGTGTGTGTGTGTGTGTGTGTGTGTGTGTGCGTGCGTGCGTGCGTGCGTGTGTGCGTGCGTGCGTGCGTGCGTGCGTATTTTACCCCTTATGTGAAGGTGAGCGCGTTAAGTTTGTTTGCTATAATTTTCTCGTTGTTTACGTACCTCCTCCCCCTTCTTTTATTCGTTGTTGTTCAGTATCTCTAAATATCCACCCTGCTTGAATAGAAACACGCATGCACTCCATGCTGTGAAGTGAGGCATAACCACAACTATTGGAAATAGTAATTTATATTGCTTTGATGTATGTATTGATCCTATCTCTTTTCTGTGTGCTTGTTGATAACGGGGGAAAAAAATGAATATCCAATTGAATCATTTATTGTGCAGAAAGTCTATGTAAAGCATTTTGTTTACATATGTATAGACCATTTGCCTGGAGACCCGCTGGACTCCAAAGAACACATTATCAGCGATGACATAGAGCCCAATGTGCAGGTCTTTGAATAGGCTCTTCCCAAACAAAAGCCAGACCATTATTTGTTGCATAAAGATGCACAGAGGGATGGCTTTTATTTAGGGAAACACACATTTTTTATTGTTATCATCATTATTGCCATTGTTTGCCTGGATTTTCAATTTCCTGGCGAGTTGTTTGGTGGCTCCACTGGCCTCCTAGGGGGAAACAAATGAGGCAGAGAGAAAGCGAGAGGCGCGGGCGGGAAAGAGCGCGCCTAAGTAAATAAAGTCCGACTGCAGCCGAGAGGCCCAGGTGATTTATATGCGAGGGTCTGGGGGGACGCCTGATGCTTCTGGAGATATAGAGATGAGGGGTCAGGTGTGGTGTAGGGTCACGGACCATCCACAGCCTCGCCATTATGGAAATGTAGCCGTTTCCCACTGAGGAAAGGAGGAAGAGCCGAGAAAACACAGCGAAGGGGAATGATTGTGTTTTATGAGGTAGAATTGCTTCAGAGTTTTCATTCCATTTGCATGTAGTAGGCCTCCCTTCATCAGACTTTGTGTTGTCTATACAGTACAGGCATCAACAAGTTGTATTATGGAATGTGAAATATCTACGCACATAATGATCTAATAGCATCAATTTCTGAAAAAAAGAATGAAGAAAAACTTTGTACAAAGAGCAAAGATCTATGTTGCCTGCAACCTCCCCTAACACAAAACCAGTTTCCAATGGACCCATAGAACGTATAAATATACAATCTATGAGTGGACCAAATGACATTGTGGCACTGATACACTAGACGTAAACTGGCAATGGGAAATAGTTGACACTATTGTGTGTCATAAAACATGTAAAAACACAAGATAATAATTATATGTACAGTAGAAGCCACTGATTTTGTACCATGTGTCCTGGACAGGTCTACTCAAACTCCATGACTCCTCCACACATCTTAGAAGAACACTGTGGATGTCTCATGGAAGTCGCATGATACCGTATGTGGTCGCTTGGAAGGGGAAATAAATGGATCCTATTGCAGCATCATAAGTTACACTGTAGGTGATAAATGTGCAGAATGTTGGCATTGTCCTACTCTCCTGAGACACATTCAATTACATTCAACAATCAGTATAAAAACTTGAAGGATGCAGATTTTCTGGGAAAGGAGAGGGACATCAATAATTGTACAGAGTAGCAGTGCAACCAAGCTCTACCTGAGCATTTGTCAATTGACAAGATTTGCCTGCTCAAATCTAAACACAGCCCATGACATCATTCATCATCCGGATGGAAATTCACATAGGGCTGTGGGACTCAAACTCATACCGATCACAACATGCATGCCTTTATGGTACATAGACCACCCTCAAGAGGCTACCTGTTCCCAGCCATCTGAACAAGTCCCGCGAGCAACAACACTCTCTGAAATATCACCTGGAGTGTGACAGCGGGGGTTGCATATCCCCTGATAAAAACACAGCAGCACAGAGGACCCACTAAGCTGGAACAGGAACAGAGGAACCTCTCTGGACCTCTGGGCTGTCAGGAAAAAAACTGAATCCCTTCTGACAACAGAATACTGGCGACTCCCAGTCAACTGAGGACCTGCACCTAGTAGTGGTTTGCTAGACTAATGCCTCTTTCCCACTGCCGGTTTTCTGGTAGGCCTACAGTTTGACAAAGTACGACTCAAGCGCCACTTTTCGCTTTTCGAGTAGGCACAACACAGTCCTATCATAAAGCAAAAAGTGGCAGCCGAGTCAGTGTCGGGCTGTAGGCCTACCCGAAAAACGGCAGTGCAAAATAGGCGTAAGGCCCCCAAACATGACAACCCTGAATGTAGATTGACTAGTAATTCTCTGACGGAATGTAGCAAATATGTAAACACCCGACCCGTGTGGTGGCAGCAACAGTGTGTGGGACCTTGAGGTGGCCATTCGGTGGCCCCAATGGCTGGTGGATAAAACTCTGGTGGCATAGTTGCTGCAATGTCCTTTGTATTTAGGGCCGAATTAATGCAGATATTGCTGCAGCCTAAGGGCTCCCACCTGCCACGGGGCCCACAATTGCCTTTGAAGGGCCGTCTTAAAGTTTGAATTGTTGTTAATACTCCTCTCCACCGTTGGCAGACGCATTATCGCTCATTCCTGGCCCAGAATTATGATGATGTATGAATTATGATGCTGTCTATGTAATTTTATCCCAGAATTTGCCCTCCGCTGGGCCTACACCAACCTGTAGCCTAGGGGTACCGGGCCATCTTAATCTGGCCCTGCTTGCACTGTAAGCATCATACTCCTAGTGCTGGATCCCTCTGTGTCCAGTGCTGTAGAGATCCCCAAGCTGGCGATTAGTGTGGATGGCAGTCCCCAGACATTGTATCGATGCTTCTTCAGTCCCAATTGGTAACTGACAGTGGTTGGAAATAATCATAAGCGGAGGGAAATAATCGTAAAGAAATTATTTCTTTCCAAGTCAATGGCATTTTCTTCCTTGCTGACTAGATATTAGACCATGGCTGTCATTCAATAGTCCTGCAGTAGATGAATGCATATAAACACAAACTAACAGAGTTAAAACACGATTTTCAACAGTGTCTGAAATGAGTATCAATTTCAATATTCTAAATTCATACATGCAGAGCAACAACAGTATGTTGTTTACCTGCAAAAGAAGCACAAATTTAACTGATCAATCATCCCAATGGGGCTGAATTGACTGTGTTGACTACAGTACCATTCTATTCTGTCTGTGTTTTATATTTCCTGCTATACTAGTTTGTGGAAGTATGATTATACATAATATACTTTATATACTCTCTATACTCTCAATACTATCAATTGATATGGTGTCCTCCATCCTTATTTTGTTCGTACGCCCACCCAATAAAAATATAACATTCACATCATACCACATCACCATCAACTTTACATTCACGTCACATAGCCAACCACACCTTTTATAACTACGGTATGACAATGGAGAGTATTCGCAAGGGTAGTCTATGACAGTAGTCAGGCCGCGCCCTCCTAGTGATGCAACACCTTCAGCGCTGCTTCTAGTCAGGCCAGGAGAAATACAAATATTGTTTCTGAGCTCCCCAAAAATTGGGAACTCCTCCCAGTTTGTCAGGAAGTCAACAACCAGTAACAAATCAAGGGAGGTGGGTCCACCGTGCCGTTTCGGAAATGATAATTGTTGTGCTCTTGGTCAGATCAAGTCTCGAACAGATATAAAAGTCGATGATAATCAGGCTACTACGACTGCACCTTCATCGATGCATCGATGCATCGACATGCATTGATGCTGCTCTGATGCTGCTCTGTGGCAGTCGCTTACACTCGTCGTTGAGACTGAATAGTGTGTGCACTATGGAAATCAATGTGTGCTGCGCCTGTAGTTGGACCCACACTTTCTCCCTCCCCAGTATGGGCACATCTTTAATTGCGGTGCACAGACGGCCCTATACATCACTGCATTCTTTATAGTGTCTCTCCACAAGTCAGTCCCATGTCACAGCCTGCTTTGTTTTATAAGTGAGAGCCCATTAAGGACAGCGCTCCATAAAAAGCTTGTTAAAATAGAGGGACATGAAGAGGTGGCTTTAAACAACAAAAGAGCACCCCAACTCCTCTCCTCTTCTCCTCCTCCTCCTCCTCCTCTCCCTGCTGCTGTTGCTCCTGTGCCTCTGCACCCCCTCGCTCGCTTGTGATCATGCTGGGGATGGGATGAGGAGAGAGAGAGAGAGAGAGAGAGAGAGAGAGGGGGAGAGAGAGAGAGAGAGGGTGACAGAGAGTGTGACAGAGAGAGAGAGAGAGAGAGAGAGAGAGAGAGAGAGAGAGAGAGAGAGAGAGAGAGAGAGAGTGTGTGTGTGTGTGTGTGTGTGTGTGTGTGTGTGTGAGAGAGAGAGAGAGAGAGAGAGAGAGAGAGAGAAAGAGAGAGAGAGAGAAAGGGGTTTTATACACTGTCAAAGCACAGCTGTCCTTTTCTCTGGGGTTTTCGCATCTGTCGAGATTGTTAATGACAACAAAATTCATGTGGTCTTAACCCCCCACCCTTGCATCCCATCCCCTACTCTAGCCCACCATCCTTTCCTGCATACAGTACGTATAGACACCTCCCAGTGGGCACGCACACACACGCACGCACGCACGCACACACACACACACACACACACACACACACACACACACACACACACACACACACACACACACACACACACACACACACACACACACACACACACACACACACACACACACACACACACACACACACACACACACTTTCTTACTCTTGGTGGGTCTTCACTCCCCTCCACTCCACTCCACTCCACTCCCATCCCATCCCTCCCAACCTCCCCGTCTCCCCTGCCTTTTCTCCACACATCTGGAGGCGAGGCTCAATAGTGTGGTTGGGTCCCCCATCTGTGAGGGAGCCAAGCCCAGCAAACACACGCCCCTCACTGGGAGACAGGAAGGGGTATGGGTGGGTGGGGTGGTGGTGCTGAGGCTGCTGGGTGGGTGGTGGTGGAGGTGGAGGTGGTGGTGATGATGGGAGAGCCCCTGGTTGTGTGGGAGGAATGGCAGAGACTGGAGACCAAATTAACACACTTTCTCCCTGAGAGGTTGTCACGAAACATCTGCAAGGGCATAGATGACAGGGTCACCAAGTGTTCAAGATGTAAGGAGGTGTGTGTGTGTGTGTGTGTGTGTGTGTGTGTGTGTGTGTGTGTGTGTGTGTGTGTGTGTGTGTGTGTGTGTGTGTGTGTGTGTGTGTGTGTGTGTGTGTGTGTGTGTGTGTGTGTGTGTGTGTGTGTGTGTGTGTGTGTGTGTGTTTTCCTGCTGTGATGCCTGTGCTGTATGTATGCCTACATATACAGTATGTGTGCATGTTTGTGTTAACAGGGACAGTGGTGATGGGTGTTTTATTGGATAGCATGTTCCTGCCTGCATGGGGCACAAACAACATGTATGTGAATACATTTCAACACGGTCCTACTGGTGATGACAAGGAAGGCATGTTTTATTTCTAAGAATGATTATGAGAACTCATACTGTATCAGAGTAGAGTAGAGTAGAGTAGAGTAGAGTAGAGTAGAGTACCTTTATTAATCCCGAGTGAAATTAAGGTGTCACAGATGTATCTGTGAAAATCCATACATTCATCCATTTTTTGTGCACCTTGTTAACACAACAGAGCGACAGAGGTAGAGAGAGAGAGAGAGAGAGAGAGAGAGAGAGAGAGAGAGAGAGAGAGAGAGAGAGACCTTCAACACTCCTTTATTGTGAACCATTGTCACCACTTAAAAAGTGTACTTTACATTACATGCATGTTGATCCTTCCATTCACCATAAAAGGGAGTAGACCTCTCCTTCCCCATTCCCGCTATCACCCCCCATACCCCGGATCATTACCACCTAAAATTAAGCTTACCACCATTACAGATTGACCAAAGCCCCTTATCTAAACACCATTTCTTTTCAAACAAAGTAACATCAGCTGTGACCTTAGAGTAGTTGAACTCAGTTACTATCCTTGCTTCGACAAGAGTCTTAAACAGGTCAGTTCAGTCACTCTTCGAGTATTTGACTCCAAAAATAAACAATTCCTTCGTAAAAATAAAACCAAAACAATTACACACCTTTGTAAGTAAACAAAACAATGGGGTCAGTATTGCACACTGAGAACACATGGAACACGGTATCAGGCACGTTACACAGCACACATAAGTTTGACCCCTCATTTCCTATCCTTGAAAGAAAAACCCTTGTGGCCATGACACAATGCAAAACCCGCCACTGAACGTCTCCAGCACGCTTGGGGATAGGATTTTGTACAGTGTTCGCCATGCAGGGACAGTTGACTGGCTGACACCTAAGGAAACCCTCCACTTTGTATTGAGAGAGAGAGAGAGAGAGAGAGAGAGAGAGAGAGAGAGAGAGAGACAGACAGACAGACAGACAGACAGACAGACAGACAGACAGACAGACAGACAGACAGACAGACAGACAGACAGACAGACAGAGAGAGATGCACAGGGTGGATTCGAACCTTGGTCCTCATGGGCAAGAGGCCCTTTTGTGGTATAAAAGGGCCTATAGGGCGTTAGCACACAGTGCACCCTTATGCCATCCAGACAAAGAAGTACAGTTGCTTAAACTGATGAAGAGGTTATACACAAATGACTTCATTTTCATAAATGACATCTTGGTCAAGCACCTCAAAAGACAGTCCTGTAATTAAGTCAGCGTGACTCACCGCTCTGTACCAAAGCCATACCTCAGACCTCATTGTCACTTATTCCCTGAGCAATTGCTGAACTGTAAAAACAAAAGCAGTGATTGGTTCAGGAACAAAAATTCCGTGGTAACCAGCCATGGCTCCCGTTGCTAGTTTTGCACATGCTAAAGGTTTTCACACATGTTTTAACGTCGTTAATTATGGCCCTCAAGTCTAGCAGCTTGTGTGAAGTGTGGGCAAATTCGACGCGTCGTGTTTACACTTTTACCCTGACAGGCTCAGGGAGAAAACCTGGCCTTGCAGGCCGCCCAGTTGTGAGTCTGGTTTTTTGAACCGACGACGAGCTGGTGGTTTGGGTTTGGGAAGTGAATTGTACTCCAACCTGAGATTAAAAACACGTGTCTTCCCATCTGCAACCACTTTCGAGGTCGAAGGGTTTACCATGGCGACAGCTTGGCACGTGGCAAAAACATAAAACAATAAGTAGGGGATGAAAAAAAAGAGGGAAAACTCACCATGAATTCACAAGGGGGAGCTTACTGTGTGAGTTCTAAAGTGCAATCATAATAGCTCAAGAGTAATGCAGTGCTTTTGATACTTTGGTGTTTTTTCTTGCAAAGAAAGTGAGGTAAATAGCAATAATACTAATAATTACAGTACTACTAATAATAGTGAAATTATTTTGATTGTTGGTCCCATTGTTGTAAATATTTAAAGTAAGCACATAATTTAAAAAAACAGAAGGAAGTAGGAAAAACAATATACTTCTTAATTTGTTCATGGTATCATTGTTTTATACCATTTTAACCAATGTTTCTTCAAACCAAATTTAAGCCTTATATTAAACAATCTTGTCTTGCTAACACTATAATAAATCTACCTTTGCTTTCCTCAGCATGTGCCTCTGTCTCTTTACATCTTCATATTCCTCTTGCTCCTTTTCCCCTCTATCCCCTTTTTCTCTTCCTCACAGTGCTCCTTGCTTCGTCTTACTGTACTCTACCTCCCCTGCACCCTCCCCCCTCCCCCCTCCCCCCTCCCCCATCCTCCCAACTGCGCTCCATCCTCTCCCCTCTTCTCTCCTCTCTCCTCACTCCCATCCTCTCCTCTCTCCTCTCTCCTCTCCTCTCTCCTCTCCTCTCCTCTCCCCTCCCCTCTCTCCCCTTCCCTCCTCTCCTCTCCTCTCTCCCCTTCCCTCCTCTCCTCTCTCCGCTCCCCTCCTCTCTCCTGGACATGACAGCACAGGGGGATAAGGGTAGAGTAATTATGGTTCAGCGGGGCTGCCAGGTGTGATAAATGACTAATAAGGATAGAGGAGCCCCGAGTCCTCAAAGGAGGACTATTAGAGTCTTATCAGCAGCAGGCCGCGGCTCCCGCTCCCGCTCCCGCTGCCCGCCCGGCCCCCTCCACTCCGCTCTGCACCGCACAGCACTGCACAGCACTGCACAGCACAAGCTCAAGCCCCCTTGCTTGTAGCTCTCGCCCGCCGCTCAGCCTCTCTCATCCCCCAGCCCTCAGCCCCCTCTGTGCCAAACGTACAGTAAAGCCTCCTCGGCTGAAGCCCACCTCAGAGAGGAGCCCCCCCCCTTTAACCCTTTACCTGCCGGGAGCCACCGCGTCCCTGCACTGTACAGTCTTGCACACTTGCCACTGTCAGACACGCCTGCCCACACAGAGCAGAGACATGCAGGTCACTCTGTTAGTTTTTAGTTGGTCACGGTGAGGCCTACTGTGTGGCGTTTCCCTTTTTTTCTCCCTTTTTTAAAGTGGTGTTGTTGGATGAAATGGATGGTTGTTTGTAATGGCAGATAACCCATTTAGACAGGGTTCGTCGTCTTGGCACGACTGCACAGTAGATTAATGGCTGTAGGCGTGTGCTGAGTGTCTGGGTTGTCTCAGGTGTGTGTGTGTGTGTGTGTGTGTGTGTGTGTGTGTGTGTGTGTGTGTGTGTGTGTGTGTGTGTGTGTGTGTGTGTGTGTGTGTGTGTGTGTGTGTGTGTGTGTGTGTGTGTGTGTGTGTGTGTGTGTGTGTGTGTGTGTGTGTGTGTGTGTGTGTGTAGTATGCTCTTGGTAAGCGTGGCCAACCATATATGGGTCAGGAATACAGGAAGCCCCACAGGTATTCCCGTTACTTTTTTCTTTTCTTTTTTTTCTTCCTTGAAAGATGACAAGACTCATGAGCTAACACACAGCAGACACAAAGACAGATTGGTGATGAAATGTGGGTTACGACTTGGGACATTTATGACACAAACAAGAAGGGGAGAATACGGGACTTCCATCTCCAATGCCCAGAAATGGGTTTGTAAGATGTAGTAGGTGTGGTGCTGGCGGTAAAAGAGTTGCAAAAGACTATGTCAAAGAGAGAGAGCGAGAGAGAGAGAAAGAGAGAGGGAGAGAGAGAGGGAGAGAGAGAAAGAAAAGTGTAGGTGGAAAACATAGTTGATGTGCTATGGGGGGAGGGAAAAGTCAAAAGGATATGGAGAGTTCTGGGAGATGATCCAGAGAGCTGCTTCGTAGGGATTTTCCAGAAGGACGATGAAGGTTTTCTCTTCCCTCACCAACCCCCAACACACACATATGCGCGCGCGAGCACACACACACACACACACACACACACACACACACACACACACACACACACACACACACACACACACACACACACACACACACACACACACACACACACACACACACACACACACACACACACACACCATCCACCATTCAACCCTCCTTGGTCCCCTGTGTCACGTCCTGTCTCTGCTGCTGCAGATTTCCCAAGGTGAGCTTGTGCATCACCTCTGCCCAAGAATGCCTTTGGCGAATGACCTTTTTTTTTGGATCCTCCCTGACTGAGTGCTAAGCTAGTCCAAGTCAAACACACTCCCCCAGCCCGCCACTCCCAGAGCCTTCTTCCATAGGCGGTGGCAGTGGCCTGCTAAAAGAATGATTGGATGCTTATTAACTGAATTCTTTGGTGATGTTGCTTGTTTTATTCTTACAGATTTTAATTTCGTTCCATTAGCTTATTTTCTCAGAGTGCCAAGAAGGAAATCCTTCACTCTAAATTAAGCTCTGCAATTCCACACCCAAACCTCACAGCCAGCTGTATTCCACTTGCTTGTATAGGTAGATAGTCTGGGCGGGCTTGCTTGCTTGCTGCGGCCTGCACGAGTAGTCACCGTGTCCCCACGCACTGTTGAACTTAATCCTGACAGATAGCAAGACCTCCCTGTGAGGCGTGAGGATCTTCAGCGATGCATCACTAACATGTTTATTGGCCTCTTAAAATCTTATTTTCCCCTGCAAATATATAAAGTGTAATGTGCGGAGCATGTGCCAGTGCTTTGAAAGTGACCTATATTTTCTCCGGCAATGGTTATCATGCATCTCTGGCAATTACCAAGCAGACGAGCATCCATTTTCCCTCACTTACGTAAATTAAATTAGAGATCTATTTATAACTGTTGGGGGTGTTGTGTCTTTGTGGCCCTAAAAGAGATTTATAGAACTGGAGAGCACACAAGCCAACCCGCAGGGAGCACAGTGAAATTCAGCAGATACGGTATGTGTCTTTGGGAAAGAGCGAAAGGAAAGGAGCGTTTTCCTTAAAGGCAACAGCGCAGTAATGTATTCCTCACGTTTTCCAAATATTGTCACGTAGACTCACACTAAAAATGACACAGCCCATTGACAACACAGAATCCCCAAAGTGCTATTATGGATTCTTCTTTAGTGCTGTGTGCTGTTGTATTTCAGAATGAAAAGGCTGTGTTTTACCTTTACCCATGAAAACTAGCTTGCCTATCTTGACTGAGGGCAAACTTTTTCAGACAGAGTGGTGCTGAGATACTTTTCATTATTTATATGTTTATTGGAGTCTGTGATGATAATAAGCAACTCAATTATTATTGATTATAGGGTATTTCAATTAGAGTTTTACCTCATATTGTTGATATGGGTATAATTTTTATTAACATATTGTATGAGTAGAACATTCAAAATAGTTAATATTTGAATTTGTAACTGTACAAAATGCATTGAAAAGGTGGTTGGTACTGTACTTTACGTGGTATATAAACAACATTAGCATCTTACAGTGCAGTCAGGTCCTTAATGCACAGAGAAGAAGTGCGATGAATTTCGTTACCAGTAAGTGAGTCTATAACTGGGACTTTTCTAGACAAGGCCCTGTCTCACAAACCCAACCACAGACAAATGGCACGAAGGGATCCATTTTACACTGTGCACAATGCTTATATTCACACTTGGCATGGCGTGATATCATGTCTGGTTGAGGCGACGGTGGCAGAGAGTTATCAGATGGAAAATCATCTCAGCTCGTGTGACAAAATTGCAGTGGTTTAAGAATGATAAAGACGCCTCATTTTGAGATTTGACTACTCATAGGGCGCTTTTTTTGCCGCCCAAATGCTGCAAGAAATGAATTGGTTTATAAATTTGAACATTTGTCCTTTGTGAGGGACTGGCATGGAACATTCAGCAGCAAGACTGACGATAACAGCTGTTTTCTAGTTGCCATTCTTGTGCATATTTGGGCCTATTTTCCAACATATATCTCCCTTTCTCTCTCTCTCTCTATCTCTCTCTCCCTCCTTTCTCCCTTTTACCAGTGATGGACAGGGGGACAAAAATGAGATCACTGCTTGTTAAGCTATCCAACATTCAGACATTGGATATGACTCCCATCATCCCGTTAGCATGACTCCAATCTTTTAATACACACCTGGGATTTTCATTTAACACTGGTTCATCTGTTATTTTTAATGCCTCATCTATAACCATTTCAGTGTCTATTTTATTTTCATTGTGAGGCGTACAATTGTTGTCTGCACACGCTATGGTGTGTGTCTGCGCACATGTATGTGTACGTGCATCTGTACGTGTACACATTTGCGTGTGAGTGTGTGCGTGTGTGAGTGTAAGTGTGTCTGAGAGAGACATGCATGCAGCCAAGCATGTACTGTATGTACTGTACGCGTGTGTGCATGGATCTGCAGAGTGCTATGCTTTGCACAAGGTCAAAAGTGCATAAAGACTCACCAGGAAACCAGAAGTTTATATTTGTCTCCAAATTCCGCAACAGCCTACAGAGTTCATGTTGGCAAACAGAGTGAATCTCCCACTCCGAGACCTCTATCCTCTATCCGTTATTTATTTCAGAAAAATGGCTGTACTCTCAGTGAACCCGAGGTCCTGCGCAGGGCAGGTGTGTGTGTTTCCTTCAGCCATCTCATGGTTCACGGTCATTGATCCTTTGACGATTTTATAGACCACTGATGGAATACTCAACATGCCCACTGCATCGTTCGGCTAGGTAAACCGTAGTCAATTTGATTGAGCCATCACGAGCCTAAATGGTGGAGCTTTTCGAACAAAAAAAGTTGAATGTCTTCCTCCTGACCTTGAGATAATGAAGCCAGTTGATCATCATGCGCTCCGAGTCTTTCGTCAGAGAGGAGTGAAATTAAAACACGGAGGAACAAAGAGCCATCATTTCCGTCCTCCTCGCAGTCGTGCACAGGGCACTTCCCAACAGTCCGGCATATATTTTTAATGTCACGCATGCCGTGGAACCGAATTGCCATCAGGAATGACAATAAGTTTGGGAAGGTGGTGCGATGAAAAGAGCAGAATTTTTTTTTGGGGCGCCAGGCAATGCAGGACAGGACAGCTTTGGCCGGGCCCAGGAAAAAGTCATCTGAAAGGGCCCCTCAGCCCAATAGATACAATGTAATGAGGAGTCAATTTTGGGCCCCCTCCATCCCCAGGCCCGGGGCAACTGACCCCTTTGTCCCCTCCCCCCCTATCGGCACCCCTGATGCAGGAGATGGGTAATGTAGCGCTGTGCTGCAATGGGCCTGCATGGCACAGCATGAAGCTCAGTTGTATTTATATCATCGCAGGCCCGATATGCCTGCACTGACGCACTCACCGTCAGGGGTCCCGTCCTCTACTGTGCAGCTTCTCCTCCATCCCCGTTTTATCCCTACAGTACACTCCTCTCTTACGCTCACTCACTTTCCCTCTTTGACACTCTCTCTGTCTCTTCTGTGCATTTGTCTCTCTCTCTCTCCTTTTCTTTTTGTCGCTCCCACCCGTTCCCTCTGCACGTCTCTCCACACCTCATACTCCCTGATCTCTCTCTCTCTCTCTCTCTCTCTCTATCTCTCTCTCTCCTTGCCTGAGTGAGTTCATTACCCCCCTGGGTGGACATCCCAAGCTTGACTGCGTCGGCCTTGTTCTTGTGACAAAATCATTTTCGGCCCCGCATCAAACCACTTGACAGCAATTTAACCCTTGGGCCAGTGTGTACAAGATCCGGCTGCTTGTTTGTGCGTGGAAGTGAAGGGTTGTGGCTGTTGTCTTTTTTTCTGTCTTCATCACGTTGATATCTAGGGTTTTTTTCTCTCCTGCTGTTGATTTACTTCCTATGGCTTGACGTGTCGACATGAAAAGCTTGGGGTGAGGGGAATCTTCAGAGTCTTTGTGATTGTGTGCCGTTGGATTGAATCAGCGGTGGAGGTCACGCAATTTACATGTTAAGTGCTCATCCTTTACACGTGGAACTTAAAGGAACGCTTACAACAGAGCTTTCACAGGGCACAGGGAGAAAAAAAGACATCCGGCTCTCCACAAGGTTGTTCAACCCATGCAGTGTGAACCTGTACAGAAAAGGGTTTTTTAAAAGAACAGTCTCTCTCTCTCTCTCTCTCTCTCTCTCTCTCTCTCTCTCTGTCTCTCTCTCTCTCTCTCTTTCTCTCTCTCTCTCTCTCTCTCTCTCTCTCTCTCTCTCTCTCTCTCTCTCTCTCTCTCCCTCTCCCACTCTCCCTCCCTCTCTCTCTCTCTCTTAAAGCCAAGGCTAATTCATAGCCATATTGATTACCCCTGGGAATTCGGTTTTATCTCCCCATTTCATTCCTGAAACATGCCTTGGACGTTTTAATGGCAGCGCTTTCATCGTCTGTCAGATATTCAAATGCGCTCGTCTGTGCTCAAGACTGGCTGCAGTCACACCGTGCGCCGTGCCCTTTCCCACTTGCTACACGTCTGTCTCTTAATGCGCCCAGATATGGATAGACCTGACCGTCTCGTCCCAGTAATTCCCTTTTTTTATATAAATAAATTGACCTCCTGATTGTCATTTGCAGGGTCCATTTGAGGCGAAGAGCAATTCCAGGTAGCGTCGCAACACATGACCTGCCAGTGGTAGTCACCGTGGTGAGATATCGGACTTCCTAATTTGGTCTGTACAGCAAAAATGTCAAGGCTTGGAGCCTTTAGCATAGAAATGGTCATGAGTGTGTTTATCATGCTGTGACATTCAGCTAAATGGGTCATTATAGCAAATGCTGTAACGACACCCAAAACCGCGAGACATTATCGGTTAAGGGAGACAGGGGGGGTCTAGCTCCTCCAGGGTAACAATTGTATATGCACAATTGAGTGTGTGTGTGTGTTTGTGCATGTGTGTATGTGTGCACAAGTGTGCCTAGTGTTTATGCGTGCATGTATCATGTGTGCATAAGTCTATTTGTGAGTGTGTGGGCTTGTGTGTGTGCACACGATAGTAAAAGTGTGAATGCATTATGTTTAAAGAAGCCAGAGCAAAATGTGTTTCTGTGTTGGTGACAAGTCAGCTCAGAGCGTGTTTCTCACAAACTCCCACTCCTTTTTTCCATCCGCAGCGCAGTGAGGCCCGCCCCACTGTCGTACTGGTCCGAGAGACACTACTGCACAGCACTCTCTCTTACTCACATACGGTACACACACTCGCTCGTTTGAGCGCCCACGCAGGCCGCTCCGAACATGACAACGAATGACAACACAAGCAAACAGACTCTACTGTTTCAACATGGTCGCCAACTGCAGAGACACACAACAAGGGTTCGATAACACACACGTGCACTCGTGCAGCACGTGCACTCATGCTGCACATGCATGCATGCACTGGCACATGCGTATGCACACACACAGGCACACACATGCACGAGCACACACACTTTGTCCCGTGCTTTGTACACATATTTAAGACAGAATGTGTGTGTGTTCTATGGCACTCTCCACACCAACCCACCCCCTACGCATGCATGCACGCACACACACACACACACACACACACTCACACACACACACACACACACACACACACACACACACACACACACACACACACACACACACACACACACACACACACACACACACACACACAGGGAAGGCGGCAGGGGGGACAAACAGATAAGTTGTTCCCGGCCCAGGGAGAGAGGGGCCCCAGAATTGGGTTGCATATATTGAGAGGGGGGCCCTTTCAGATTATTTTGTCCTGGCCCCAATCAAGCCTGTCAGCGGCACTGCACACACACACACACACACACACACACACACACACACACACACACACACACACACACACACACACACACACACACACACACACACACACACACACACACACACACACACACACACACACACACACACACACACACCAATGTTGCCCGTTGCATATGGCCACCCACCTGTCCAATGGCAGTGTGTTTGCAGGTGAGCAGTTGTTTTTTGTAAGGGTCACTGGACAGGCGACACTCACTGCTGAGTGGGTCTGGCACACAGAGAGAGAATAGAGACACAGGCTCCACCTTGTTAACCCAGCAGAAGAGAGAGCGAGAGAGAGAGAGAGAGAGAGAGAGAGAGAGAGAGAGAGAGAGAGAGAGAGAGAGAGAGAGAGAGAGAGAGAGAGAGAGAGAGAGAGAGAGAGAGAGAGAGAGAGAGAGAGAGAGAGAGAGAGAGAGAGCTTACTAATGCAATTGAGGCACTGCCTAGGAGGATGGGAACATGCATTTATGTACTATGTAAAGATTTCTAATCGTTTGCCAAAATAGCCATTATTGACAATTATTCCGTCACAATATGCCAGGGAGGTTAATAACATCTGAAATTGAAAAATATTTAAGTGTTTCCTCAAATGGGCAACTGAAGGATATTTCAATTTTCAACCATGAAGAGTTCAATTAGCCCCGTTTGGCTCTCCCAGAGACGTAATATCCAAAGCAATCCCATTTCATTTCTTTTTTTTCCCTTCCTCACCAAAGTGGACAGATAGATGACTAAATAAGATTGGAGGGCGGCACACCCCCCTTGAACCTCCCTAGACTCCCCAGCCGTCCTTAATGTATACACCCAATTAGCCAGGGATGCAAATTCCGGCTAATTAGCTTTCTTAATCCTTTCATGGGCAGAGTGGCCGCACTCTGCTGCTCTTTTAAATGAATATTTAATCCTTTTCAGGCTACCTTTAATCTTTTCATATTAAAAGCTAAATAGTGAAATGTGAGCATTGATCGAATTACATGTGGATCACACGCGGATGGAAAAAAAAGAGAGAAGAAAATACTATGCATTAGTTATCTATCTCGGGCGATGAGTGAGACATCAAGTGTCTATGCGTGTAATTGCAGGATTTTTCTTCTTTATCGTTTCATCGCACATGTAATTAGGGATTTCCGACGGTCCCTTTTGTTCCTTCTCGTAACCCGGAATCATTGCAAAGATAATGCGAGTGCGGCTCAGATAGAAGATGGTGGTTCAACCGGAAAGAACAAAGACGGAAAATGGTTTTTCAGTGTGCTTTTTCTTTAATGCAAGGTTGTTAAAGATAGGCAGCGGGTACACGTACACTGGAAATGTTCTCTCCACTTGTCTGAGCGACGACGTCGGAAGCAGGAGGTGTTGAACATCCTTCTGTGCTCAAGGGCTCTTGGCGGTCCTCAAGTCCTCCACCTCATCTCAGCGTATTTTACACTAAGCATTTCTCCAGATAAGAGAGAGAGATTTGAATGAAGATGCCACAGTACTGTGTCTTAAAAAAGAGACAGAAGTAGCACTATTGCACAATAAGGGTGGAACGCAAATAGTGCTGTTCAGTGCATTACAATCAGACAGCTACTATAGTTGTGTTAATTCAGCCATTTTTAATATAATTCACAAAGTCACAAAGCTTTAAGTACATGTAGCATCCAACGAGCGGGTATTAATCATATTTTATCAGGTAAATGGTGCTACTAGAAGAGGAACATTCTGTTTTTCCTTCTCGTGTTGACCTCTTTCAGATGCGCTGATAGTGGTTTCCGGTGATACATATCTGTACCTATGAATAACTTTCATACCTCAACAACAAAAAAGTGCACCTTCGCCTCTTGAAGTGGCGAGGGTTAATGTTAGGTGACAGCCCATGCATGTAGTAACACCAATTTGTAGCCACATCATTACAATCAGAACACCATCAAGAGCTAAAACATTTTGCAACATTTTGAACACGTAAAAAAATGACAGCATGTCAATCAAAACAACTATGGACTGCTTTGTTGAGAACAAAAACTTTTTTCAACATTTTGAACATGTATTTTGTATTTGTATTTTATCGGTTGCATGTCAATACAAGTATGTGCTGCTTTGACACGGAGAGGGGGCTGCGCTTGTTATGTAAATGAAAAGGTTTTGTTTCAGTTCTAAATGTGCCTCTGCCCTGAATTCCTGGAACTTACCATTGCACAATGATTCATGTTTAAGGTGACAGTCAGAACAGCACATTTAAATAACCAGCTCTTGCAGTCATCACCATTGTGGGTGTGGATGTGTGTGTGTGTGTGTGTATGTGTGTCTGTGTGTGTGTGTGTGTGTGTGTGTGTGTGTGTGTGTGTGTGTGTGTGTGTGTGTGTGTGTGTGTGTGTGTGTGTGTGTGTGTGTGTCTGTGTGTGTGTCTGTGTGTGTGTCTGTGTGTCTGTGTGTGTGTGTGTGTGTGTGTGTGTGTGTGTGTGTGTGTGTGTGTGTGTGTGTGAGAGAGAGAGAGAGAGACAGACAGACAGACAGACAGACAGACAGACAGACAGACAGACAGAGAGATAGAGATAGAGACCGAGACAGAGACAGAGACAGAGAATGAGAGAACTAGAGATGAAAGGTGGAGGGAAGGAGAACGAGAGAGGAGAACAGGAGAAGGAGACAGAGAGAGATAGAGAGAAGAGAGAGAGAGAGAGAGAGAGAGAGAGAGAGAGAGAGAGAGAGAGAGAGAGAGAGAGAGAGAGAGAAAACAAAGAAAAAGAGAGAGACACAGACAGTGATGGCCAAAGATGAGGCCAGAGTACTCTGGACGTGTCTTTGCCTGCATGACCTCCAAGGAGCTCTGAGTTCTCCTAGCTGTACTTCCCTTCCTTCCATATGCAAAGTTATGCCTCATTAACCCCATCTGAATGACGGAATGTAGGACACATCAAAGTTTGTATTCAGGTTTTTTCTTCAGTTAACTTGAGAAGGAACCCTGTAGCCGTCTTAAAATAATGGATTTTAAGTGCATAGGGAATGTTTTAAAAAAAATGAGTGTGTGGAGGGATTCGGCCCGCATGCGCCTAATCAATAGAAATGCTGTTGCTTCAAGTACAGGGGAGGGGGGGGCATTTTCCCATCATGCTTTGGGGCAGGTAACAGGTTAATCACGGGGGAGCGTGGGTACTGCCAGAGCTCACTTAAGCCCTTGAATTGCATGAGGTATAACCTATTAAGAACACTGAGAGTTCTTCAGAGGGGCGGAAATGGGGAGGGCAAGGGAGATGGAGAAGGATGGAGGGAGACGGGAGGGGAGGTTGGGCTGTGATGGTGCTGCTGGTAGATCTTAAGAGCACTCGCCAGTATTAAAAAAACGTCGATAGCCTTAACGAGAGCCGTCAAACGCCCCATACCGCTCTTTTCAAGACTGTCAGAGGAGCAACCCCTCCTCCGAAGAGGAGACTTTGAGTACCGGGGCTTTCTCTGTCCTCTTCTCCTTTCTCTCTTTTCCTCTTCTCCACTGTTCCCATTCCAGGCCTTTGGCAGGGCGGTGTTTCCTCTGAGACACGCACGGGAGCAGCTTTCCCAAGGCCAAACTGGGTTAAGCACTCCCACAACCACTGTCAAGCTTTTTGGGCATGGAACAAGTTCAAGGGGGGGGTGGGGGTGGGCGTGTGGGGGCATGTGCAAGACAGAGAATTGCTTTCATCACAGAAAGGCCTAAACTTGGTCATTTAATCATTGTGGTGTGATCCAAGAAACCCCAAACACCATGTACTGCATATTTTTCTTTAACACAACTCAAACACCCTGTCCTCACCCCATCTCTGCCCATCCACCCATAACCACCACATCTCGTCCGGCTGGTGCAATTAAAAAACTAGTAGGTGGCTGGCAAGCAAAGTGGCTGGCATTGTTGTCTGTGAAACCCTCAGTGAGCTGCCTGCGCTGAGCGCCGTGCAGTGACATTTAGACTTTATAGACAAACAATTCAACACTGTCAGTCCAGAGGCCCCGCCGCTCGCCGAATTGGCAAATCTATAAACTCAACTCGCCTCCTCCTCCTTCCTTCCTGTGTGTGTGTGTGCGTGTGTGCGTGCGTGCGTGCGTGCATGTGTGTTGTGCATTCGCGCCCACCACATGGGTGAAATATTGTTGACAGGCGGCATGTCATTGGGTCTGTGGCAGACATATTTATCTGAGAGTCTGAACGGGCCCACTGACAAGCAGGCAGGGCGACTGACTGACTAGAGTAGGTGGGGTAAAAAATCTGAGACGGGGCTCGGAGCCATGTAATTAGATTAATTGGGAAAGGATGGACAGGCTTTTAAGAGGGCCACTTGCTGTGTGTGTGTGTGTGTGTGTGTGTGTGCGTGCGTGCGTGCGTGCGTCCGTGCGTGCGTGCGTGTGTGTGCTTGCGTGTGTGTGCGCGCGTGCAGGCGTGTGCGTGCATGCCTACGTGCCTGCATACTTGCATGTGTGTGTTGTGTTAGGGTGCATGCACGCATACCTACGTGTGTGTATGTACATGTGTGCGTGCGTATGTACGGTTAGTGTGTGTGTGCATGTGGGTGGGTGGGTGGATGTGTGTTGTGTGTGCATATGTGTGTTTGTGTTTGTTTTTGTTTTAATGTGCTCTGGTACAAGAACAAACACGTTTGCAAAGGACCACAAACAAACACCCACACACCCATGCATTTCCGAAAGCATGAACAGTTCTAGTGAAGGAGATGCGTGCACGTAGACAGAGATTGTTGCGCATCCGGACCAAAATCTAATTATAGAAATGCTAAATAAATATATAAATGAACCAGTGGAAGGCTTAAATACTTTTAGGCCAATGCCATATTCAAATGAATTTGAAATTTAAGTTCATGTACACTATGACTGAACAGCTGTATGATAAACAGAAGAATACCGGACCCTCACTTTTTGCACACACAGATGTGTGTATGAAGTAGAAGTATTTTATATATGATATAATATAGAAGATATTGCTGATTATGGTTTCAGCTTTGTAATATCATACTACAGGTACTAGTGTTGTAATTGTATCTGTAAGAGTTCTACGTATAGTTATACGGACAACTCTGTGCACACACTCACTTCAAACGCACATACTACAAGCATCGGTGCCACTGAAGATGTCTTGCAACATCTTCACATCTTGCAGTAATATATTGATACTCATGACTAACTTGCCGTGATAAATAGAGAAAACAATAAAATAGCCTTATGTCATGGACTCACACATTCAATTAAAGACCCTTATTTTATGGACACACACACACACACACACACGCACACACAGCAAGTATTACTGCCACTGAAGGTTGTACATCTTGCGACAATGTATAGTGGTGTTTATAGACTCAGTAGCAGCCATAGTGAAGTCGGTGTGGATCAGAATGCTCCCTGTAGTCCCTGGTCGAGGCTCCACTGCACTGCACAGCACTGCACAGCACACCTCCTCTGCTACCGGCCGCCATCGCTGCTGCTGCTTCTGCTTCTGCTTCTACCGCTTGCCTCCCTCGGCTCCCCATAGGTAAATGTTTGCTGAAGCTCCAGCGCTAACCCACAGCAGATGTGTGGGAGGCCAAGTCTGCATCTCTCTCTCTCTCTCTCTCTCTCTCTCTCTCTCTCTCTCTGTCTCTCTCAGTCCTGTCAGCTCAGTCAGGAGAGAGAGACTAAACAGGTTCGCTGTGCCGTCTAAAGGTTAATGGAATTACACACAAACACGCTATCAGGGCCGCTGGCTTAGAGGAGCTCTCGGAGAAGACTGGAGTGAATAAGCAGGAGGGAGCGGGAATACCGAGAGAGAGAGAGAGAGAGGGAGAGAGAGAGAGAGAGAGAGAGAGAGAGAGAGAGAGAGAGAGAGAGAGGGAGAAAGAGAGAGAGAGAGGGAGAGAGAGATGGTTGGTTTACCCTATCCAACGGCAAACATCAGAGAGAGAGAGAGAGTTGAAAATAGAGGAGATTGGAGTTGGTGAGTTATCCTATTCAAACACGAGTGAGAGAGAGAGAGAAAAAGGGAGAGAGAAAGAGAGAGAGGAAGAAAGAGAGATAGATAGAGGTTGGTTTATCCCGTCCAACAGCAAACATGTTCAGACAGAGCGAGTGATGGGAAGGCCTGCGTGTACTGGCTCCAGTGAACTTCTACAGGGGCTGTCTGTCTGTCTGTCGGCCGGCTCTTATCTTTAATCAACACCTGCTCACAGGGGTGCGCCGGCCAGCTCAGGGGCGAATGCGACATGGGATTTCTGAGAAAGAAACCTGCATGGAACTTTTGTGTCTAAAATTATCATACAGAAATGGTTCACATACAGTCACAGTCATGCCTACTGTATTTAAAAAAGCTACTGTGTATGTGCTCTGTTTGACACCAAGTCCAAACTATAACAAAATTTAATTTTTTGTAGTTTTATGTTTAATGTTAAAATGATTGGCAGAATCCTGATATAGTTCACTGTCAGTCAACGTTTTTTTTCTTCTTCTTCATTTTTATATCCTTTTTAAAGTGTATCTGCACAATTATCTCCAATGGTACAGTACAACATGTGATCCAAATATACTTGAATAGTGTTTCTCAACTGGGGCTCTACAGTCCCCTTGGAGGCGTTAGGGAGCCGTAGGGGGGCGTTGAGAAAGACACAGCCAAGAGGGGGAGCAGTCAGTTGAACATGGGGGGCATTAGTCTATTTCATTTTTGGGTAACACTTTACCTAAAGCCCATTCTATCATGAGTGTATAACAAATTATAATGCATATCATTAGAATGCATTATGGCTACTCATAATGCTTATATGATGATAATGATGCATTATAATCAACAGTTATAACTATACATCTAGCTTATAATATAATATATAATAAATAATATAATATATAAATAACACCCTTGTATTTATAAGGCATTATAAGTACAAACGTAATACGGCAGGCCACCTTAAGCCGGCTCTGTCAAGGGGGCGTTGGAAGGCTTATGATGACCTCACGGGGGCATTTGCTCAAAAAAGATTGAGAGACACATTAGATCTGCATTAGAACAGCATATGACAGATTGTGCCACTGCACCCAAATTTGCTGACTCAATGTAACCAGTGTATGAAGATGTTACCCAATTTCAAATGACGCAGGCTAAGCAAAATCAAGCAAGAGTGTTTTGCTGGAAATCAGGAAATCCACAACACGAGAGGCAGGAAGTAGTGTCTCTTCCCAGCACTGTTGCAGCATGACGTCAACCCCATCCTTTGCTGGATCATATCCGAAGGGCTTGCCTGCCTGCCTGCCTGCCTGCCTGCTTGCCTGCCTGCCTGCCTGCCTGCCTGCCTGCCTGCCTGCCTGCCTGCCTGCCTGCCTGCCTGCCTGCCTATCTACCTGCCTACCTGCTTGGCTGGGTGAAATGGGGGTGTCAGCGGGGGATTTTTTTTGCTGGCCCTCTGTATCCTCCAACAGGCCCCCAGGTGCAGCCGGCTTGAACCTCCCACCACCCAGCGTAGCTCGGCCACCTGGAACCCTGAGCTACTCTTCTCCCCAGCCCTCGAAAACACACACATAGGCACATATACAGTACATATACATACAGAAAGACATAAATAAGTGTCAGTGTATACGTATATTATATGCATATGCAGTAAACATACAGCCACCCACCTACCCACACCCACCCACACACAGACATACACAGGCTAGACATGCACAAAAACGCACGCACACACACGCGAGCGCGCACAGGCACAGGTACACACACACACACACACACACACACACACACACACACACACACACACACACACACACACACACACACACACACACACACACACACACACACACACACACACACACACACACATACATGCATGCACATGCACGCACGCACGCACACAGCCTCCTCCACTGCTACCTAGCTCTGCTATCGGGGGCCCAGGGGAGAGAGGCTGACCTCAGTGCGAGAGCAGCTGCCTGCCAGCTGGACTCCACGCACGCCCAGGTGCTGAGGGGGCCTCTCTGTCATCTCATCCGTTCACCCCCCCCAGCCATAGACACACACGCACGCACGCACACACAAACACACAAACACACACACACACAAACACACAAACACACACACACTCCTACCCCCCCACCCCACCCTGTCTCTCTCTCTCCTTCTGTCTCTGGTGTCTTTTCTTTTATTGTATGGATTTTTTTCCTGTTTCATTCCGTTATGCTCACTTGGTTTTGGTTTCTTTCTTCATAGTATGCTAACTCTTTTGGTGGATTTTATGACACACACGCACGGAAGCACGTACACACACACACACACACTCATTCACACACACGCAAGCAAGCATGCACGCACACGTACACACACACATACTTACACACACACTCTCTGTCTCTGTCTCTGTCTCTGTCTCTCTCTCTCTCTCTCTCTCTCTCTCTCTCTCTCTCTCTCTCTCTCTCTCTCTCTCACACACACACACACACACACTCACTGTCTGTCTGTTTTCTATTCTTGCTCGCTTGCTCACACGTTTCATTGGCGTAGAAAGTCCCTCCCTGCCCATTCACACAGCTGGTTTCAAAATCATAGGCTCCCCTCTCCTCGCAAACACATCAATTAAAAAAGCCCATGTCCCCCCAGGAATGAAGTAGGGGCACGCAAGGCCTGAAGCAACTACACTCATACAGTACGACCCTGGCTTTTCTCTCCTTGTCTCACTCACCCACTCTCCTCCATAGGCTCCAGGGGCCAGAATCTCGCAATTGTTGAAGTGTGTGCTCATCAGTTTGACATGTGTACAGTGTCTGCCCTACACCTGTCTCCATAAACAATATCAACACATTTTTCAACACATCATCATCCCTTTTTTTTTGCAATAACCTTTTGCCCAAGGGTAAAATAGAACATGCTGTATGTTTTTGAGCAGGGGAAACTGTTTATGGGTATGCACTGTGTGTAATAGTAAGAGGAATGAAATTCACTGTAATTTATTTAGGGCATATCTTATCCTTTCCTTGCAAATCTGGTCAGCACGTTTGCAGCCATTGTTACTGTAATTACATTTCCTTTTGCAGATTCCCATAAAACACAGTTAATATCCAAGTGTTGTGTATTGACGCCGTCTGTATTTATGCTTGTAAATCTGTACCATGTAATTCACCCCATACGAGAGAGAAAGAGAAACAGGGAGAGAGAGAAAGAGATATTAAAGTGAGACAGAGAGAAAGGCAATTAGAAAGAGACACTTCTTTCAGAAGTGTGTGACAGAGAAATGGAGAAACAAAAACAATACAAAAACAAGCAAATAATGTAAACAAGGGTGAAGTGCATAGTGTGAATCACAGACGTAACTACCGGTAGCCAGTGGCTGGTATAGCAGTAGTGGAAAGAACCCTGGAGGTCATATTCTAGCAGCCAGGGGGTCGTTTCTCGACAGTGCCTTTGCTAACGACGTTAGCCATTTTGTTCGTTCTTAAGACCAACGTTGTAACCAAGGTCTTGAGTTGGTCTTAAGTTGTTCTTAAGTTGGTCTTACGTCTAAAGACCAACTTACGACCAACTTAAGACCAACTCAAGAGCAACTTACGACCAACTCAAGACCGACTTAAGACGGTTAGCAACGACAAGAATCGAGAAACGGAGTCCAGAATAGCACAACATTGACCCCAGTGTGAACCGACCTTCACCGTCTGCACCTGTCACTGCACAAAGGCGCTTCCCACTCGTCACACAGGCTACAGGAGAACTTACTGGCACTCTGCAAGCAAGAACATCTTTTTTTGCCTTTCCCGTTCCGTAATTCTTGGTTGCACAACTTTGTGTTTGACAGCTTGATCTTTGTGTAAAAGAGCATCTGCCTGTTCTCATTGAGATTATTTGGTAGCCTATCTAGTAGGAGTTTGTAAATGAGGTGATGAAACTGATGAACGTGGCGTGGCCTTGAGAGGAGGTGATTATGCGGTTGTTGTTTTTTTTACCACACTGGTGAACACCTATCTCTATTTTGGAGGTGTTTACAAGCACATTGGACAGCTCTGGGACAACTGGTGGGGTTTAATGTTTTTTTTGTGTGCGTGTGAGAGACAAGCCTTTGCTCATTGAGAAAACAAGAAAATGAGTGGGAGAAGATGAGACAAAAGGTCTGCGTGCCTGGGTACAGGGAAGCCAACAGGGGGGGACAAAGGGGTCACTTGTTCCGGGCCCAGGGAGATAGGGGGCCTCATTACATTGTATGTATTTGGTTTGGGGCCCTTTCATATCCCTTTGTCTCGGGCCCAGCCAAAGCTGTCAGTGGCCCTGCGTGTGTGTGTGTGCGTCTGTGCGTGCATCTGTGCGTGCGTGCATGCCTGTATGTGTGCGTGCAGGAATGTGTGTTAGTCTTCAGCAGTGTGAAAGAGAGCTGCACAGAGTCAAAAGGAAAAAGAGATAAACTGAGAGAAAAGTGTGCGTGCGTGCGTGTGTGCGTGCGTGTGTGCGTGCGTGTGTGCGTGCGTGTGTGCGTGCGTGTGTGCGTGCGTGCAGGGATGTGTGTTAGTCTTCAGTAGTGTGAAAGTGAGACACATAGAGTCAAAAGGAAAAAGAGATAAACTGAGAGAAAAGACAGAGAAACAGGCATGGGGCAGACGTACTTCAAAAGACAAGAAGGTCATAATGTGAACATGCTGCTTTGTTCCTGTTGTGCTCATCATGTTTCGCCAGAGAGTTGACAGAGTTCAGACAGGCTCCCTTTCTCTGTCTTTGTTATCGAGGGGAATGATGAGGAACATTTAGCTATTGACTATACAATACAAAGTATGTGATGCACAAAATGTGTGATGAGCAGTACATATGTATTGCACAAATGATTGTGTGTGTGTGTGTGTGTGTGTGTGTGTGTGTGTGTGTGTGTGTGTGTGTGTGTGTGTGTGTGTGTGTGTGTGTGTGTGTGTGTGTGTGTGTGTGTGTGTGTGTGTGTGTGTGTGTGTGTGTGTGTGTGTGTGTGTGTGCGCGCGCGTGTGTTACTGTGTGCATGTGTGTTCATACAAGTTTGTGTTTGCAATTGTGTCTGTACATGCCCATGTAGTTTTACCAGAAAAGACAGAGACAAGCTTCCGTCGGAAAGGAGAGCAGTAGAAAAGACAGTGAGGGAATTTTAGAAAAAGAAGTGGTGAGTGGTCGGTTGAAGAAGACAACATCACACACAAATAAAATCAGCAAGAAAAAAAGGTGGGATGGAGAGAGAGAGAAAGAGAGAGGGAGGGAGAGAGAGAGAGAGTGCACTAATGACTTTACACCTCATTAGCCACTTAGGCTGATATGGCACACCTCATTACTCCCCCGAGCAGCACCAGCGTCAACACATGAAACCCGTCCGCCAACCCGCCTGCCCGCCCGGACACACACACACACACAAGCGCACGCCCACACCTACACACACACCTACGCACACACACACACAAGCGCACGCCCACACCTACACACACACCTACGCACGCACACGCACACACACGCACACACACACACACACACCACACACCACCCAAATGTCCACTCATTCCAAAACACTGCTTCTTCTTCTCATTGAGAAATGTGCATCTGGGCATAAGTGGTGGTGGTGGTGGTGGTGGAGATGAAGGGCTATTGGCTGGGGGTGGAGGGGCAGTTGGACCAGAGGGGGATGGTGTGTGTGTGTGCTTGTGCATGTGCATTTCCTTTTGCATGTGTGTGTGTGTGTCCGTTTGCGTGCATGCGTGCATGTTTTTTTGTTTGCATGTGTGTGTGTGCATGTGCATGCGTGGGTCTGTGCACGCGCACACTGGCACTGGAGGAGTGTTTGGGGGAGGGTGCATCCACACATAATGTTGACCGTGCGTGCGTCTGAGCGTGCATGGGAAAGAGGATGGGCGGAGGCCAACAGTATGTTCTGGTGTCAGTGTCTTCTTCAGCATAATCCATGTCTAATGTCTAATGTGAGTGGCTTTGGCACTGGATCCTGCGCCAGTGCTTTTGCACCCACTTCTCTTTATATGAACTGAATTGGCCCGGCCCCCTACACATGAGTTTATTCCCACACTTAGGATGGAAGAGAGAGCAAGAGAGGGAAGTTAAAAAAAAAAAATCAAATCGCTCAGCATTTCTCAGCCGAGCAAGCAGTGTGTCAGTCATCCAATGAATTACCATGGCAATTAAATATGGGAGGATCTTTTGCAGTGCAGATAGCCCTGTTGGCACAGACTGGAGATGGCTCGGGGATGGCTGTAGTGGCAGCCAACTCTCGCTTGGCTTCAGAACCTCAGAGTGCGGGGAGAGAAAAAAAATCATTTGGCTTATTATATTGCTGCTGCTTGACTGTAATGCATTGGGCCTCTTCTCTCTACCTCCCTGTCTAACTAACATTCATTCTGAACACTTTCTGCTTATATATGCTGTATTTGCTCGGTATCTCTCCGTTTGTCTTTATTTTTCATTTCTCTGGCGTTCCCTTTGTCTTGTTGCCAACTTCTCTTACATGCTTTACATCTCCCTGTTTTTTAGTATTTCTTACCCCCATTTCTCACTCTGTTTCTCTGTCAGTTTCACTTGCTCTCTCTCTCTCTCTCTCTCTCTCTCTCTCTCTCTCTCTCTTTCTCTTTCTTTCTCTCTTTCTGTGCGCCTCCATCTTTGTCTCCTCTCTTTCCAAGGCTCCACACAGCACAGCAGGCCCAGCTGGCATAGAGATGGCGGGTGCTGTGCATCTGCAGGAATGGCACGGCTAACTCAAAGCCCTGGCCGGGAGCCACCTTAGGGGAGGGCTGGGGGGGGATGTATTGAGGGTGGATGGGGATGGATGGACATATACAGCATTCTGAGGGATGGCTACTGGCCTCTCTGACCACACACGAACAGACACAGACAGAGACAGAGACCAAAAGACACAGAGAGACCTAAATAATAAAGGTTAGTAGTGGTGGTAGTGGTGGTAGTGGTGGTAGTGGCGGTGTCCATAGTCCTGTGAGCAATGGCCACTGGACTTTGGCGAGAGAGAGAGAGAGAGAGAGAGAGAGAGAGAGAGAGAGAGAGAGAGAGAGAGAGAGAGAGAGAGAGAGAGAGAGAGAGAAAGATAGAGAGAGAGACAGACAGGCAGACAGACAGACAGACAGACAGACAGACAGACAGACAGACAGACAGACAGACAGACAGACAGAGTGATTCTCAGATAGACAGAGATGTTCCCTGTGAGTTTGTTGTGTAATGGAGAAGAGGCCTCTAGTGGGATAGGCATCATGCTTGTGGGAGAGCGCCCAAATGCGTTTTGGCTGGAGTGCGCAAGCCATGATTGCTGGTGTTGATTTTCATTGGACTGTAAGTGTGAGTGAGTGCAGAGTGTGTGTATGTCTGTGTGTGTGCGTGTGTGCATGCCTGCATGCCTGAATGTGTGCTGATGCATGGAAGTGTGTGTGTGCGTGTGCGTGTGCGTGTGCGTGAGTGTGTGTGTGTGTTTATGTGGAGGAATAATGTTGATTGTTGCGTTTCAACTTGAGCTCTCTGCATGTTTGCACTTTTGCATGTCCTTAGTGTTGGACTTGGTCAAGCAGAGCCTTTTGGGACTGCAGAACAGAGGAACTCCCACCCCTGTGCATTGCCCCTCCCCTTCTCTATTCCCAACCCTTTCTGTCCTTGAAGCAAAAGGTACTGACTTTTTGTGTGTTTGCGTGTGCGCGCGTTTGTGTGCGCATGTGCGTGTGTACTGCGCATGTGGTTTTGTGCACGTGTGTGATTCTACGTGTTCAAGATGGAGATATACTGTAGGTAGAGAAAGACTGAGTGGGAGAAAGAAGTTCGTTAGAAACAAAGAAAGCAAGAAAAAAGAGTGAGATGTGAGAAAACGAGGTGAGAAAGATGGGGCACAGAAGAGGCATGTGCAAAAAGAAGAAGCAGACAAGGCAAAAAAGGTAGAACATGAAGAGACAAAGACATCGAAGGAAAGAGTGAGTGAGAGAGAGAGAGAGAGAGAGAGAGAGAGAGAGAGAGAGAGAGAGAGAGAGAGAGAGAGAGAGAGAGAGAGAGAGAGAGAGAGAGAGATGGATGAAAGCGATAATATAGAACTTTCCCGTTGCTGAAACCCCCTCACCCCACCCTCCATGTTACTGCTAGAGGATTCTCTGACATTGCTCTGGAGACTGGAGTCTGCTGCCCAAGACCCTCATCATGCCAACTAAGAGGCCTGTTGAATGGGTGGGCTGGACACTGACTAACTGCAGAGGTGGGTTCCAGTACTGACAAGAGTTCAAGTCTACTGGTTCCAATCCCTCACCTTGAAGGAACTGGCTTCAAGTTTTGGAACACGCTCGCTTGGATTTTTAATGAGCATAAAAAAGTGAAAATCATGAAAATAGGTGAAAGTGAAAATGTTGTTGTTGCACTCTTTTATCTGTTTGAAGACAACATTTTCAGATGCATTTACACATAGTGTATGTCTTTTCTGTATCTTTACCAGAACAGAAATGTTTTAGCTGCTCCTAAGCTGTTCGTTACCCCTGACAGCTGGTGCGAACACTGTAATGTGTGTAGCTGTCAATGCCAGAGGCAGATTTTGTAAGACGCAACTTGCAACTTGTAATCCCCTGATTTTTCTGATTGGTTTAACTTATAACCCCCACGTTCCTTCATGTACTGTAAAAGTGTAAACTGTTTATCGCTTCATTTTTATCACAAGAAGTTGCATAGCTCTGTACTGTAGCTGTTTAATTTCCCTAAATATCAATTCATGCAGGTTCTCCTTGTGCGTGTGTGCGTGCGTGCGTGCGTGCATGTGCGTGCGTGTGTATGAGGTGTGTGTGTGTGTTAATATAAAATTGAAAGTTATTTTTTTCCACAAGCCTATATGAGTTTTTCTTTTTGTGACCACACTTAGCAAAGTATGCAAAACACACATATTCAAATTCACACATCCGTTCAACATACTCTCACATCATATTCTGCAATTTTTCCCAGCAAATGCACAAGCTTGCACATTTAACTAAATAGTTGCCTTCACATTACGCAAAAGCATGAAAAAAAATTACAATTCTAAGGAACAGACTGCAGGTGCCAGGTTTGCTCTGCCTACATCTACAGCATAACGTGCAGTATCTACCTTCACTGCCTATGTTTCATAGTCCGGTCACCTTTTCCTATATTGTTTTATATTACTGTAAACCATTGTCTTGGTAAATACGCTACCCAACATATCATCTCCAATTAAACATATTCTCTCTGTCCTTTGTTTGGCGCTTGATGTTTTGATACACTGTACACGGATTTGCTCAAAGACAACACAGGCCTCAAACTCCTCAGTCACAAAACCACATCTGAAACGTGGAGTAATAGTAGTAGCACATTTGTACCACATGTTAGAAATGTTAGAAGCATTGTTGTCTTTTCATTCATTGTGCGGCCAATTTGGTTTCATGACCAAAGTACAGTAAGATACTGTACATCGCTTCATCTCCTGTACTCAGGCAGCAGAAATGGCAGTATGAGGGCAGGATGTGTCCATCACGTCACAGTCTGACGTACGTTCAGTGGGCCAAGTGGTGAGTGCTTGCACTGCACTTTTTAAAAATGTACTTACATGTGCCCCCTCAGTGCAAGTGTGGGGTTTCGCCGAGGTCTCTTACATAAACCCCTCTGCCCTCGGGCCCCCCACTCTCATAGCCAGATTATGACTCTTCCTCTTCCCCATCTCGAGAGTGCTTTCATCAGGCAGGACCAACCCCAGCGCTGGGCGTTTGGAGCAGGGTGGGTGGGATGGGTGTTGTGGGGTTGGGAAGCGAGCTGGTCAGACAGAGGGAATGGGTATTGTTAAAAGAGAGGATTGAGAGAGAAAGGGAGAGAAAGAGAGAGAGAGAGAGAGAGAGAGAGAGAGAGAGAGAGAGAGAGAGAGAGAGAGAGAGAGAGATGTGTACTCTCAGAGAGAGAGAGAGAGAGCCAGAGTCCCGGCGCTCCATAAATCATGTGCTAGCGTGTGAGCGTATGAAGTGATAACCTTGTCATATTTAATGTCACCGCAGATGAGTGGCTACCGGGGCCCCGGCGAGGAAGAGGGAGGAAGACGTTAAATGGATGGGGCCAATCTTCCCAAAGCACACAATGAAATCATAATGGATTGAGACCACCCTGCACACCCTCCTCTGTATCACAGGCAGCAGAGGGGGTGGGGTGGAGTGGGTGGGGGGTAACCAGTGTGGTCCACAGCCCCTTTACTGAATTGAAAGGACACACGGATGCTCGGTTAAAACAAAATGCATTACCTTTCCCTCGCGCTGTCTTTATTCTTATGGGATCTACTGTAAGTGACTTGTGTCATCATTGAGGCACAAGACATTTGCCACATACCGTAAGTGTGAGTGTGTCTATCATTTATGTAAGTCAGATGCACAGGTGAATCTGTGAATCTGTGCCACAACCCAGGGCAGTGTTATTAAACCCTCCCCCCCCCTCCACACACATAAAGTACATGCCTGCATGCTTGCACACAGACACACGCAACACAAACATACCCACACCCACACCCACACCTACACACACACACACACACACACACACACACACACACACACACACACACACACACACACACCTGCACTCATTCACACCCTGCACTCATCATTCACACCCTACACACACACACACACACACACACACACACACACACACACACACACACACACACACACACACACACACACACACACACACACACACACACACACACACACACACACACACACACACACACACACAAGCACACAAGCACACACCCTTACACACAGACAGCGGTATTGACACACTGGTTTATTTTTGAATACACTCCCAGCGCTGTGGTTTTTAACAGGCCCACTGTTTGCCTGTTGTTTTCGTTCGTCCTGACCTTCATCAGGTCCATAGCAGTAGAGATGGAGATAATGTAATCACGCTCGGGGAACCCAAGGCAGCCTGTCAGGAGCATGGGCTGCAGCAATAAACACACGCTGTGTTAACATGTCAGACATCACGCACCTGACACACGACGACGTGACAGACAGGAGATGGGGGGAAGGAGAACAGGAGAAGAGAGGAGAGGAGAAGGAGAACACGGAGAAGAGAAAAGAGTCCAAAGGTGTAGATGCTTGGGGAAGCGAGGGTACAGTAAGGTGTGTGTGCGTGTGCGTGTGCGTGTGCGTGTGCGTGTGCGTGTGTGTGTGTGTGCGTGTGTGTGTGTGTGCGTAGGGGAGGTGGAAGACTGTTTTGGGGAGGATGGGTGTGTGTCCGTGTGTGTATGTGCAGGCGTGTGTGTGTGCATGCATGAGCGTGTGAATGCTTGTGTGTGAAGAAGAGATAAGAAGAAAATGGGTGTGTGTCCGGTGGCAAGTACTGTAGGTGTCATGCTGTTGTAGTGATGATGGTGTGGAAGATACTATGAATTCTAGGAAGAGTAAGAGTGTGAGAGCTTCCACAGGTGCTTCGCATGCTCAGTCTACAGATAGACTCTCTGTCTGTCGTGTCCTCTGGTTCACATTTCTTTCCATTCAGTTCATGGCACTTTCGTAATTAAAAAGAGTTTCAGAAGCTTCTTTTTTCGTAGCATGGGGGTGAGGTGTGCCATGGTAGGGGCGTGGGTTCAAGTCGACTTGTGAGAAAAAAAAACATAGACATTGTTTGAAAGTGGTGTCGTACGGTGGAGGAAATGAAAAACGAAGTTTGCTAGGTTGGTTGGTTCTCAGTAGCGGATCCCCATCACCTCCCCACGTCTTTTTTCTCTCATCTCGCAGCTTTCGCAGGTGAGCTGGAGGTGTTGTTTTTACGCCTCCGACAGATCAAAGGGATAACAAAGGAGAGTGTTATTACTGTGTGTTTCCAGAATAAGCCCTACTGTTCGAAACCTGATTCATTCTGTCTTGGCATCAGAAGGGACTCTGTGTCTGTATTTGGGATGTGCTGTACACTGCACTGTAAGATGGGAGGAGTATTGTGTCATTGTAATGGCCCATATCTGTGTCTGTGCGTTGACTGCACTGTATGTGCCAATCGCTGTGTCAGCCCATCCATAAATCCATCAACCTGTTCACCTATCCATCCATCACAAGAATATTGATGGTCAAAGAGCTCAAAGGCGGCTTGCATGCATGCATGCATGCGTGCATCCATGTGTGCAATAAACACAATACATGCACACAAATACACATAATGTACACATTATATGTCTCACTCCATTTCAGCAGGAGGAGCTCTCTCTCTCTCTCTCTCTCTCTCTCTCTCTCTCTCTCTCTCTCTCTCTCTCTCTCTCTCTCTCTCTCTCTCTCTCTCTCTCTCTCTCTCTCTCTCTCTCTCTCTCTCTCTCTCTCTCTCTCTCTCTCTCTTTCCCCCTCTCTCTCTCTCTGTTTGTCCTATGCTCTTGACCAGGCCCCTCCATCACTTTGAGGCAAACCCCTGACAGCTCCTGGAAAACTGTTGCATTGCTCAGCAACTGACACAGTGACCCAGGATGCCAAAGCACTTGAGGCCATTAAAAAAAAAAAAGTGACATGTGCAAAGCAAAGACCTCCGAACCTCACACCATGGTCTGCCCACCCTGTCAGGCTGGACAGACACCCACTACCCAGCACTAAACAGGGGCACACAAGGACAGCCAGGTGCTCTGCGTGCCAAAAACACATACATGCACACACACACATCACCCAGAGCACGATGCAGAGGAAAAACAAATATACATGAGATGAAGAGAGGAAAAGGGGGTGAAAAATACTGACCGCAGTTTGACAAGCCAGAGAGGGAAGAATCACTCATGGAAAACTTCCCCCCTGTTTAAACAATCTCAGAATCTTCGAGGATATGAACAAGGAATAATTTTAGTTTCCACTTTGTGTGTCTGTGTGTGCGTGCGTTTGCATGCGTGCCTGCGTGCGTGCGTTTGCATGCGTGCCTGCGTGCGTGCGCGTGCATGCGTGCCTGCGTGCCTGCGTGCGTGCATGCTTGTGCTGTGTTCTCATCATTCATCGTCATTCAGCATGCGGTCTACCTCACACAATGTCAGTGTAGGTTCCTTTGCACTCACTCACACTACAGTCTATTTCCAGCTGAATGTGTAAAGGGGGCGACGAGAATATAATTGCGTAGTGTCATGTTGGGATGGACCCCCCTCCTGGGTGCTGTTCTCTAAAACGTCCACAGGCAAAGGCAGAGCAGTTACAGTTATGTTTCAGTGGTACTATGTACAGTAGTGCTTGTGATAGGCTGCTGCAGGACTAGTGGAGCCCTGCCCGCTGCCTGGCTTGTACCCTCTCATTAGTTATTGTTGCTGTGGCGACGATTAGGAGTGGTACTGAAGCACTCTTATGGCTAAAATGTTGTGGTCTACAACAGTGTTTCTCAACCTTTTTTTAGGCGAGGCACCCTTTCAATTCATGAAAAATTTCAAGGCACCCCAAACCAACAAGCCGTAATATGGCATCGCATCCGATATCACACAAGCTTAGAAAAGTAACACATTTGGAGACGTCACACGACCTACATTCGAAGTTGAAGCTGACTGGGCCGACCTATATTTACTTTATTGTGCGTAAATGGCAGATGAAAGAGTCCACTGACTAGCATTAACTTATCAATTTAGACAAATATGTATCATATTACATAATTTATTTATCAGCCACGTTTCCCCGGCACCCCTGAGGGGGGCCCGTGGCACCCCTGTTGAGAAACACTGGTCTACAAAACAAGCCGGTTGACAGTTCCCCAACTGATAGTTGCCAGTTCACCAGGTTCACTGCACTAAAACACTATACTGTATATCAGAAATTGTGAATTTCTGTGGTGAACTTCTTTTTCGCCCTGTAACTTAACGTAATGAGTTTCATTCTTTACTAGGTCTGCTACCCTGCATGTCTTCTGGTATGGTTCTGCACATTTCCCCTTTCATAAATCATATACATAACCAGGGGGACTTTTGAAAGTTTTGACACAGACTGAACATGGTTAAATCATGTTTGCTACATCTGTCTCCCCTGACCCCTGCCTGGTGTGCGGGGCTGGGGAGCCTGTGTAGGCCCCTGGGCAGCCTGGTGTTATCGGCAGCAGCTCAGCTGGCAGCTTCACGTGGGCAACACGAGGCTCCATGCAGCTCAGGTGTAATACAGAGGATACAGTAACTGGCTGGTCTGGGTGTGTGTGTGTGTGTGTGTGTGTGTGTGTGTGTGTGTGTGTGTGTGTGTGTGTGTGTGTGTGTGTGTGTGTGTGTGTGTGTGTGTGTGTGTGAGTGTGTGGGTTTGTGTATGTGTGTGTGTGTGTGTGTGTGTGTGTGTGTGTGTGTGTGTGTGTGTGTGTGCGCGCGCGCGTGCGTGCGTGCGTGCGCGTGTGTGTGTGTTGGATTCATGCCTTAACACACCCACCACCCATCTCTAGTTCACCCAGAGGACAGTCAACCAAAACTTGCCGCACAATTCCAAAAGGCTAAGGACCATTGAGAGTACATAGAACATACTCTCAATGCTAAGGACATATTGTGCAGCAATGCTTTTTTCCTTTGCTTTTGTGAGAGATTAATACATTTTTTTCCACGTCTGTTAGAAAGCAACATTAAACAGACAACATAAAGAAATGTTCTCCGATTTCTGTGCTTTTACGCACACTTCTATTTAATAATAATGGTGGGACTTATTTATTTTCACTGGGTAGAGTGTGGCTAAAAAAGGATTTATTTAATGGTAGTGTTTTTGACACTCATTCCACCATGGACCACAAACTGGCCCGCCATTTCCTGCTTTTCTCTCCTCCGTTGAGCACATAGACAAATGAGCTTGTTTTGTGGCTAGGAACTAGAAAACGGCACTAAAAGTTACATGCAAATAATAGAGCATTCCTAGCTATCTGGACAAAACAAAAACAAATCCGCTGTGACCACCATATTGTTAGTTTTAATGTTTTTTTTTCTCCCCTTAATAGAAATATGTGCGTTTGTGGTGTAGTTCGTTTTTTAACCGACCTCAAACTGGTAATTTTACAGAGCCATTTTCAGAGAAAAATAGCCTGGTATTGTATACAAGCATTTTTTTGGCTACACCACTATCTTGTTGTATTCACAATTTCCATGTCGTCTAATTATTCAACTTTCACATGTGAGTCAGGCTCTGCATCGCTGAAATGTGTAAATACAGGCCTTTTTGTCATACTAACTGGTGGATGTCAACAGAACACCCACTTAACATACCATACAAGTGAAAAAAATAAACAGTCATCTCAAACAATGACAATGATTGAAGATGGCGATGATTGAAGATGAAAAGTATATGGATGAAAAATGAAGAAGATTGCAACAAGTCATGATATATATTTGAATTGCAAAAATATGACAAAATAAATTATGTATGGTAGTATACAGTATATTGTAAAATATATTTTAAAACACTGTATAAATAAAATCTCTTTTTTTCCTTGTTTGACTGTCCTCAGTCACCCTAACTCTCTCCTCTTTTGTCTGCTCTTAAATCATCTGACTGCGTGTCCCCCTCCGCTGCTCTCCTCTTCTCCTCTCCTCCACGTCCCCTTTTGACCGTTGTTCAGAGGCTGTCTGTGCCCTGGGGTGTTTGTGTTGGGTAAAACACAGAGCAGACAGTTGTGTGTGAGCAAACAGTGGAAAGAGCTGAATGTAATGATGGTGACACGGAATAGTGATGACAGAGAAAGTGTGGCGCATTTGTCTGTGTGTGGGTGTGTTGTGTTAGGGGGCATGGGGGGACGGGGGGTTCATGTACGAGTCTGCACAGGTGTCAGGTGTCTCATAGACATACATTCAGCTTCTCTCTCTCTCTCTCTCTCTCTCTCTCTCTCTCTCTCTGTCTCTCTCTCTCTCGCTGTCTCTCGTACACACGCGCATGCACACACACACACAGACACTAGCAATCCACCTGGGTTTTGTGGTGGGAAAAAATCTTTGATAAATCATTTTGCATCATCAGTATCACTCTATGCACTTTTTAGGCAGTGGTTATTTATTATCAGGGACTTAATAACAACAGTAAAGAGGAAAGTTAGCAATCCCTCATAAAAATAATGTGCATGCGTACGTACATTTACGTAAAATGCACTCTGGCATCAGACCAAACTAAAAAGTATACTATAACGTCATAGTCTATTTAATAACTGTTCTTTTGAGCTGTTGTTGTGCCCTACGTGCTATAATTATTTTTCAGCCGTCATTCTCCATCTGATGAACGCTGTGTGGGTCACACACGCGTGGGGCCTGATTCACGATTCACTCAGGCTCCCAGTTGATAATTGAAATCCCACAATGGCATTGTGCTTGGAGATCAAAATCTCTCCCCCCTTGTTTCGCATGTGCTGAAAACCCCAAGACCACCAAGGTTGTCTGGAGGTCTTTCACCTCTCTCTTTTTTTCCTCCTCTTCTCTCTCCCCCTTCTTCTCCTTCTTACACTCTCTCTGTCAGTCTCTCTCTCTCCCTCTCTTTCTCTCTGACACCCCCCCCACACACACACACACACACACACATACACACACACACACACACACACCTTGTGCCTGACTCCTCACCCTGTCTGGTCTGTGGTTGCTTTAATCAGACTGAGATGAGCGCCTTTGCTTTGCCTTGACCTTGTTCGGCGTGGGTCATCCATAGTGATGTGTGGTGCTGGACTCCACACACAACACAGTGGGAAGCGGAGCTAAGAGGAAGGGTGGAGAGGAGAGGAGAGGAGAGGAGAGGAGAGGAGAGGAGAGGAGAGGAGAGGAGAGGAGAGGAGAGGGGATGGAGGTGGGGCAAAGGATTGGTGTGGGCTACAGGCTGACAAAAAGTCATGACTGGTAACACGGTACAGCTGGAAGAGAGGTGCTGGAGCCGTAACCTTAATTCTGAGCTCATTCTGAATCTCATCTGCTTTGTACACTGTCCTTCAGCATACGTATGCCGGTTGGTGGAGCAGAGGGAGCGAAAGGAGAGGTGTTGACTTAACCTCTTTCTACTTGAATAACCCACACACCATTTCAACAACAGGGGATGAGATGCTCTGAAATGAGCTGGCCTGTTGCTGAGATGACATTGGGAGATTTGGGTTTGACACAGAGCAAGAGAAGGCTGTTTTTTATACATGAAATATTCTCTGTAATGTAGACCACCACCTTGGTGTCAAGGTGGATGTCAAGGCAGGCCAAGGTTGTAGACTGGTCTTTGATAACCACTCCTACCTTTCATTGGCCCTTTCTGAAGTTTCACATTTCCATTTTGTTTAAAGTCATGGTCTAAATATGAACTTGTCAATACGCAGCCTTTCTATAGGAAATTTCTTGACTCTCATAATGTCCTTGACCTGCTAAATCGGTCCTCAATATGTGCTGAATAGCAACATCACTTGACCTCGAAAAATCTAGAGTTAGGCAATCGCGTACTGAATCATCTATCCCAGGTTCCACTCTTTCCTGTACAATAGAAACCTGCACACTGCTAATTTTTCAGCACATCTAGCAAGAATATAATGTGGGCTTGCGAGAAAAAAAAACCCAAGGCGAGATACGGAGTGTGGTTTAAAGTGAAACGTGTCACTCTGCCTATTCCTTTTGCACGCTACAGGTTGTATCAGTGTTTCGCCGGATCGCACCATTTCCCCTAACTCACATGTTACTTGCATGTCACACACATATGTACGTGCTGCGAATGTTTCCTGAACAGTCAGATCAGTTTCCCACAGGTCAACTGAGGCTAAGTGCCTTTCGTTTCACGAATGTGTGCTGCGTGCAGTGATACCTCTCGAAGAATGATTGCTGTACGGAAAAACGTAAATGGGGCTGACTCTGGACAATCTGATTGAGTCACAGCGTTCACGTTTGCCATGAGCTGTAGAACAGGCCCTCTTAGTGGGGCTGTGCGAGCCCAGTCGTACCACACATTTTAGGTGAAATAAATGAACTGGCTCCGAGCCTCCCTGTTTTAGTGGTGCGACCAAGCACTAGCAAGTTGGAGGGGATAATATTTGCTCTATGCCGGAGAGTTTGTTTAACGATATGTGGACAGCCTTGAATTAAAGTCGGTTTGTGTTTTTTTTTGTGTGTGTAAGTGCTACATGAGTAAATCCTAATAGCTTGCATTTGGAGTATTTGTTTACACATTAAAGAAATAAAAAAAATCAACATTACCATGGCACAGAGATGAAACAGATTACATTACATTTGAACCACATCCCTCACAAAATGGCCCCACTGTGCGAAATGAATTGGTGTAAAAGGGGGATAAAAAATGTTGGAAAGGGACATCAAGGCTTAACACTTAGTATGTATTCAGCAACATTAATAATTCAAGGCATTTTCAAAATGAAAGAATATATTTTCCCTTTTAGCTGTCTTATTAAAATAAAAAAGAGAAAAATTCCGCCGGATAACTCATCTTAATCAATGCTGGGCTTTCTGGATGGCGCTTTTAATGGTAGACTCGGGCCAAAGGAAAGGTCAGGATGGTAATAGACTGACTGAGCTCGCCTCCTCAGGGTGGATTTCCTGGAAACGAGAGAAGACGGCCGGCCGCGGTCTCGGACGAGGCTACTGAGGCTGGATCCCTAGCCGGCCAGCTAGCTCATCTCCATTCATCCATCCCTCCCGGCATACGGCTATAGCTGCTCAACACCTGCCCCCCTACCCTCCTGCCCCCGCCTTCCATTTCAATCACGGGGGCCAAATGAAATTATTAAGAGGTGTTCGACTTATTAATCATTAAATTAGCCAAATGATCCAACAAGTGCTGCGGAGATGAATGGTGTGTCATTTTCAAATGCAATTTGCCTCCAGCAGGTGAAGGTCACGCAAGGGGCTAGCAGGGCCTGGAATGGTGCATTTCTCTCTTTCACCTCCAGGATGATTTTTTTCTGTACTGTAGTAGGTCAGTTTCAACTCTCAGACATGACAGTGATATCGAAAAAGATCTCGGAAAATGACATTCTGTTGCTAAGCTGGAACCATACTGCAACTTTCATATGATCTGTTTTGTCCAAGGATTCTTAAGGTCTTAAGCTGTAGGTATGTATATAGGCTAATGTCATTACTAAATAACTACATTTTTAGTTATTTTTTAAGACTATTTTTATGCAGTAAAGGTGGAGCTACAATTTTCGTTTGAACAGGTCTGTCTGACACATTCAACATAAGGACATTTTTAATACAAGACTATATTTCATTTCATTATCAAAATCAAAAGAATCACCTTATGCAAAAAATTACGAGCATTTTTAAATCATTCTTTCCATGATGTTACAGCAAAACATATAGATGCACACAGCATACCATCCGGAGATTCCCCACACAGCCGCACACAGAGGACAGTCTCTGGACAATCTGCAAAGTTATGGCGTACTGTAAATTGCAGTAAGCTAACAAACCGTGCACAGTAGTAGCCCATTATAGCAGCGGTTGCGGAGGTCAAGCAAGCACTTTATGGGGGCTTTTGAGGTAGGGTACGAACTCAAGGTTAGGGGCGCTGCAAAGCAAGCGTTAGCGCATACATGTTAATGACTACAGTATCTACAGTATGCATAGAAAGGGAAAGCTAATTGTGGCCTGGACACATTCTTGGGGACAGATATGTGGATATAGGTTACTCTACGTTTGCGTTTTCAAATAGGTCACCCGCAGAGTTTGTGCAAACCAGCAAAAACGATCTCGTGCACTTTTTTACCTTGTGTGTGTGTGTGTGTGTGTGTGTGTGTGTGTGTGTGTGTGTGTGTGTGTGTGTGTGTGTGTGTGTGTGTGTGTGTGTGCGTGTGTGTGTGTGTGTGTGCGTGTGTGTGTGTGCGTGTGCGTGTGTGTGTGCATATTTTTGTGTGTGTGTTTTTGTGTGTATATGTGTGGACACACACACACACACACACACACACACACACACACACACACACACACACACACACACACACACACACACACACACACACACACACACACACACACACACACACACACACACACACACTACATACACACTACACCTAGGTAGCACTGGAGCTTCCAGTCCCCGGGGATTTAAATATCATTTTAATTAATCTGCCCACCTGAATTTAATGAGACATGTCCAAAGGGTGTGCTGTGTGTTTGTTCATGTGTGCATGTGTGTGACTAATGAAGTTCATCTCTGGACTTCAAATGCCTTGCTTGGACTCTCTAGTCTTCTCCTCTCCTCTCCTCCTCTTCAAATGCCTTGCTTGGACTGTCTCCTCCTCTCCTCCTCTCCTCCTCTCCTCCTCTTCCCACAAAGCAGCCACACCAATGGCTCATTTGCCCAGCCAGAAGGCATTGCCATTCTGGAGCCTCTAGCTAGCAAGTACTGAATTGAAGTTTGCCCATTATTTTCCTTCCTTCGTTCCTTCCTTCATTCCCTCCTTTCTTCCTTTCCATCTCCCTCTCTCTCTCTCTCCCTCTCTCTCTCTCCCTCTCTGCCTTTTCTCTATCTCGCTCTGTTTTGCTATCTGTCTCTTCATTCCCCTCCTCTTTCGCCCTGTCTGTCAAGGTGAGTATAGGGGAGGCAAAAGAACTTGAAGCTACAGGAAGAACAGAATCAATCGCACCTGGCATAAATACTGATAGTATTATCTAATTACTAGTTAGTCAATATAGCATTGATTCCAATGCAAACAAAAGGTATTACAGCTTTTCACAAGGGTACATTTCCTGGAATTCTCTCTCTCTCTATCTCTATCTCTCTCTCTCTCTCTCTCTCTCTCTCTCTCTCTCTCTCTCTCTCTCTCTCTCTCTCTCTCTCTCTCTCTCTCTCCCTCCCTTTTCCAGTTCTGCCTTTCTGCCATGGGCCTGTATTTGACTCTGCACCTCCATCTGCTCTTCACCATCCCCCATATTTTCTTAGAAGATCAACCCTGTCATCACAAACATGCCTTTTTCAAGGAGGAGTTTGACTGTAAATCTCACAGACAGACGTATATGTTGCTGGGCTAGGCGCTGTTCATAATCTCACACCATCAGTGGCAGTGGCACTTTGAGTGGCGGGCACGGCTTAACAGTATGTCACTTTGTCAGTGTCACTGCGCTGTCACCCTTGTACAGAGTGCCATTTCCATTTGATGTATTATTCTCTCCAGGCAGACAGTCTCCATTTTCCACCATGTGTGAGAGGCACACCTCCTCCTTGGCGGTGTGACATGGTGACTAGACTAGAGAACTAAGGTTTTTTTCTTCTTTCCAGGTTCAAATCAGTTTGAGTCCATCTCATCAACTTGGGGCACACGGTCTGAGCAAAGAGCTTTTACTTCTTGGTTAAATTAAACGGAGTGTGTGCATACATGCATGCATGTGTCTCTATATGTGCATGTATTTGTTTGTGTGTGAGAGAGAGAGTATGTGCGTGTGTGTGTTTGTTTGTGTGTGTGTGTGTTTGTGTGTGTGTGTGTGCATGTGCGTGCGAGCGTGCATGCATGCATACGTGCTTGTGTGTGAGTGTGTGTTGAGGTTGGGAAAGGGCCTAGCTTGGCTGACTTTGAGGCCAAACACTGCTTCTGGGCAGGTCCACAGAGGAAATGGAGAGTTAATAAATGATAGTGTGAGATTGTGATAGGCAAGATAGCGAGAGATACATACGTAGCTACAGCAGGATGGAAGGCAGAGTAGTAATCAGTGAGAAATCGGAAGGAAATGTTAATGTGATAGTTAACATGTATGGTTGGGAGTGCATGTGGGTGTTCACAGGCCAGTGTGCATACCCGTGTCAACCGGATGGTGCAGTGCCTGGTGCTACTGCAGTAGTGGCAGTACAGTACTGTATGGGGGTGTGCGGTGAGGGCGGTAGGGTTTTTTTAATGGTGGATGTAGTAATGCCAGCACAGTATGAGGGAGGGTAGAGGAGGATTAGGGGGTCGTCTGCGAGCGGGGTTTACACATGCTAGAGGCGTGTTAATGGGAGTCAGAAGTCGGATTTAAATGAAATGGCCTCTTTTTTTTCTTCCTCGCCTGGACTCTGCCCCCTTTAGCATGTTCCTGTCTTTACCCACATGTGTTCCACGCTGCACTCTGATCTAAATGCAAAGCCCCAGAGCCGCACACCAACCAGGCTAATCTTCCATGTTTGCCCCTAACTCCCCTTCTCCTCTCCCAAGGCCTGTGCGCTGTGGTGGGCAGGCAGGCAGCAAGGCAGGCGCGTGGGCCGGCAGGATGGGTTAGCGGGTGGGCGCTAGTACGCGCTTCCTCATTACCCGCTGTGGAGAAACCGCTAAGTAGCCAGACAAGCTCCAGTGCTCCCACTCTATTAGCCAGTCACAGCCCGGGCACCCAGCTTACAGTCACCCCTGGTCACACTCCACAGAGGGAGGGAGGAGAGAGACAGAGAGAGCGAGAGAAAATCTCTGGCAGAGGTTATCATTCAGCCACCTTTGCTGCTGCTACCATCACCAAGGTCACTCTAATGTGGACCCCCCTTGAACACTGAGCGCATAGGGGTGCACTGCACATCCCTCCTAGTGTCCTCTCATCTCCTCTCCTCTCCTCTCATCACATCTGCTCTCCTCTCCTCTCCTCTTCTCTCCTCTCCTCTCCTCTCCTGTCTGCTCTGCTCTCCTCTCCTCACTGAAGCCAGCAATCATGGCAGCTAGTAACACTACAATCTGCATTTACGTAACAGCAAGCACTGACAACTGGGAAATGATGGACTGACAGTCAGAAGAGGTCAGAATGAAGATTATAAGATTATTTTTAGAGTTAGAAATCGATCTCCTGGAATGAACAGTGACTATTTAAATTCCAAAATAATGGACTATGAGAGAGCATTGAGAAACCTGACAGTTTTTAGAGGTCAGAATGGATATTTTACCATCTTTTTTTAGGAAAGTTGTTGGAAATTGATATCATGGAATGAGCAATGACACTCTCTTTAAAATCCAGAAAGGGTGCATTTACCAGCACAGAGGCAGACTTGTCTTTCAGTAATGTATTTAAATGTAAAGTGATATGGGGCCATAATGATTGCGTTGGAGCCCGGCTTTTGTGGTGCCATTTCACCGCACAATGGCATTTATGAATGCCTTTATACAGGCGACAAACATGTTTTCACTTGTTTACACAAAAGCCAGATCTTCGCATTGTGTTTATTTGTCTTGGCTTTTTGTTCTCCCCCATGAGCATTTGTATTCAAACTGAAAAGATGTAAAAATCCCCCTCGAGCCATCTCAATCTCCCGAGGTGTTTTGCATCGTTTGGACTCCAAAACTCATGTTTTACCATGACAATAAAGCCCCAAACAATGTCAGGTTTCTGCGGTAACCACACTGCAGACAGAGAGGCCCATTGTTGGCGTCAGATGTATTATGCCAGCATAATTACAGACACTTGCTATATTAGATAATGAGAAGATGCTGATAAGCTTCTGGCGACAATCTGCTCGTAACTTTATCATAATCTGTGGCTTTTTGTATGGGGATGGGGCTGACAATTGCCAAGGGAGTCTCGCTGTTTATTTCACCCCTCCCCCAGGAGGGGTGAACCAGAGTACCGTGATTTACCTATGAAAGATGCCCATTCTTCTCCGCTCTGATCTCCTGCCGCAATTTATGAAATATTTCCGCAGATCGCCAGATTGCCTGTCTGAGTCGTCTTCCAGTGGACTCTGTCACTGGGCCCCCATTGTGGGGACGTTTCTTGGCAGACAGTGATGTCTTGTTATTCCGAACAGATGCCCACAATGAGGAAATGAGCAGGGAACAAATGGGTGTCAAAGAGGCGAAGTGACGGGGGTCAGGACGGAGGCTAGTAATTGTGGGCCCGGCTTCATCATCGCTTAATGAACTTGGCGGCCTGTTGGTGTGAGCCACGAGCCGGGCAGTTAACCACTGCACGCGCTCACTCGGCGCACACACAGGAGCACGAGCATAGCGCCCACGCCCACTTTGTCACATGGTGCCACTCTGGCAGAGGACAGTGTTTCCTCTCTTGGACAGGGGACGAGCCAGCCAACATCTGCCGTGACAAGGATCTGTGCCCATTTTTTCCCCCTCTTTTTTCTTTTTTTCCCCCCTCTTTTCTGGCATGGTCGAGGGAGATCGTTATCAGAATGATTATTATTAATAGTGGAACTCTGTGGATTCGGCTCACTTTCCCACCACTTAGCTCTGCCTAATCCCATTTCTGCAAAACTTTACAGTCATTTTAAGAATTCATTAAAATGTCATACTTCCCCCCAGAAGGGTTATTCGTGCTCATTTCAGTTATATGGATCTGAGCAAAGAACTTTAACCCACCACACACACACACACACACACACACACACACACACACACACACACACACACACACACACACACACACACACACACACACACACACACACACACTCTCCGCCTTTTGTAAGAGCCCTCTGTTCCATCTCCAGTTCTTGCTGCTGTGGCTTGCCTTCCTGTCGTCGCCTGCAGCACATGCTTGGTCAGTGCTGAGGCTTACACTATGCACGCCCACCCAGTGTCGGGTTATCATTGAGGTGTGACAGACAGCACTTGGCAATTGACACGCACACTTGATGTTATCTGGCCAGGGGAAGAGAAGGGAGAGTGAGAGGAGAGATGGAGAGGGAGAGGCTCTGACTGATGAACGAGTGTCACTAGCGTATTGTTTATCTACGCCCGCAGGGGATGGAGCAAAAAATAAAGAGAGCTCTTTTTTTCTCCCATATATCACTCATTGTGTGAGAGAGAGAGAGACAGAGAGAGAGAGAGAGAGAGAGAGAGAGAGAGAGAGAGAGAGAGAGAGAGATGCAAGGAGGAGAGAAGTAGAATTAGACAAAGGTGCCAGATAAAGCATGCCAAGGCACATTCAGTATAAGCAAGTAGAAATTATTATGTAAGTATACACCATGACCGAGATACTGTCAGTAAGTCATTTAGGTCTACAGCAGCCGCTAATGCTTCAACGGTGGTGAGCATATGCGCATTGCCAGGTTACTGCATGCACACTATGCAGAAGGGGGAAGCAGTGGAAAAAATAAAAAGCCTGAAGGCTCTTGGGAACATGTCTCGTCCCTCACAAAGGTGCTCTTCAATCATTCTGAAAAATGCAGGCCTGAGTTGGCTGACAGCTTGATTTGACTTTGTTATCGAGTTTGCAAATTGATTACACCTAGGGGTATAATGAAATAACTAATTGAATGTGTCCGCTTGTAAGCGATTTATTTAAACTTACAAACACATCCGGCTCTCTCGCTCTTCTCCTGCCGCTGTGAAAGTGGGTTTTAATTAATGGTGCCGGTGTCTGATAACCTTCACACAGCCATTAACAGGAAGGGCTAATTGATTAGCAGTGCAATGCTACGATGCTAAAAACATCATTAACTGTCCCAGTTCATAAGACTGACGGTGGGGTATTGAATGAGTTGTACTGTAAAAGGCTTCTCATTGCCCAAATAAGGGGCTCATTTGCAAATGGCGGCCCTCCAGATGAAGGTCTTCGGAGCAGGGAGTTGAGGAGACGTGGGGTGTTTGTCATTGTATATGTGCCGCAATGTCCTGGGACTTCCTGTTTACAGCAAGCCGTGCATACGGTACTGTAGTGTAGAGCGCAATGCTGTGTTCTGTGGATGCTTTTGTGGGTGTGTATTTGTGCATATCCTCAACTGTGCAATTCAGTGAGCTAATCTTGGCTATTATTTTGTCTGTGGCGTTAATCTTTTTGGCACGGAACACACACACACACACACACACACACACACACACACACACACACACACACACACACACACACACACACACACACACACACACACACACAGAGCGAGTATGCGGAGCTGCTTTGCTGTCACAGTATGTGTCCAGGTAACCCTGACCCTTTGGCAGGTAAAGGTCAGGTAAACATGTTGTCCACAATGTAAGCCCACTTGGCCGTTACAGGTGTGACTAGGCTAAACCCTTGGGGCTTTTTTTATTCCATGCTCACGGGAGTGCAGCTTGTTTTGGAACCTTTCCGATGTAGGCACTAAATCCTCTGCTTGGATCGCTGTGTGTGTGTATGTGTAAGCTACTGTAAGTGGGGACAGCGGAGGACATTTTGGACTTCTGTGTGTGTGTGTGTGTGGTTGGGGGGGGGGCAGGTGGCATGGAAGCGGGTATAGAGGGGGGGGGTAGCAGTCCCCTAAGTGACTCACTGAAGGAGTACGTACTGAATCACTGGATCCTTTTGCGTCATCCTTTTGTGCTGGCCACCTCCTGCCAGGGTCTGCTGCCTTTGTGCATGCCTCTCTCCCTCACGCAGTGACTGGCAACACTCTGTGTGAGACCGCCCGTATTTTGGAGAGTTTATTTTTTCACCGAATGGGTTTTTTGTCCGTAGGAGGGCCAATTCGTGAGTCATATAGCCACCAACATTGTCATTGTCAACAGTGTGTTCTGAGCTTGTTTAGGTATCATCACTATGGACCCGAAGAAACAATAACAAACAGACAACAATACTTGTTACAACGATTATTTATTAAATTTAAATTATCTGTAACACATTTTAAAAATTACACAATGCCACCTATCATGGTCACCATGGGTTTTTTTTCACATCTTTAAATGGTGGAAAAAGAAACGTTCTAAAAAAAGACCCTTCAGTGATCTCTTCCTCCGTTGCCCACTCTCATGGTGTATCTCACCACCCCGCCCTCGCTGAGTCTCGACTACGCCATTCCAATCATTCTGGCTGAGGCAAATCCAACCCTGATATAAATGATTTCACCATAAGCCAGTGAACACGCTGTTCTAGAAAGTTCTTTTTTTTCTTCTTTTGATACCCGAATGGAAGCGTATGCTGTTTTCAATTATTTGGTAACCCAACATACAGTAGCTTTGTTTTTAGCATGTAGCATATACTTAGTTGTTTTTTTCTCTTTTCTTCAAAAGCTGGTGATGTCTTTCCTTTTTTATTTTGTTTGGTTGATTCCAAATCAAGTTCTCAATCATAATCTTTGTAATTGTATACAGTCACGTCAAAGAATAATGAGGTATATTTTTCTCTTCAATGTAATAAAATTGTCATTCAGATATGAAACTGTTATGAGATTCGACAAACAGGGCTAACAGACGTCAATGGCATACACCCTGCACAAACCAATAGCTGTCAAACCAATACTCAAAATGGCTTCACTGAACAGCCAGCTTTGTTTCGCTCCAACCTTATCTGGCTTGAGAGTAAAGACAAGGTACAGAAGCACACTGAAATTACAGCAAGCTAATGGATGGACCATCGTTAAGATTTTTTTTTTTTACAGCAAAGACATTTATTTCTCAGTTCTGTTATCATTTCGCAAACCATATATCCATTTCTTTTTAGATGGATACAACTGTTTTCGTTCATTTTTCTTTACCCCGCACATGCCAAAGGAGAAGTCTGGATTACAAAAGTACCTGAACAAATTGCTAGTATATCAGCATGCATAGCTGTTGGGTATTTACAGTCTATGTACACATATGGGACTAAAGAGACCGATCTACTTTTTTTCTTATTGGTACGGTTGTTTTGTTCATTTACAGTGTCTGCTGAGAAAAAACAAGTCAGAATCATATAGTTTTGCTGAATACACAGAACATGCATGTTTAAGAGGCGGTTCACTCAAAAACAGAAAGAAAAGACACAACCCATGACAAAATGTACACCCCCTCCCCTGTCGCTATAGGTTTCCACCTGCTCCACCGTGTTCTTTTCCTCTCAGTGTATTGCGTAATGCAGTTTGCTATGCTCTAGTTGACGAGAGCAGCGCTAGCACCGAGGGCTCGGACAGGTTAATTTACAGCGCTAACCATGGCGTGACGAGAAATGCAAACACCAGAAGAGCTCTGGTGAAGGACATTAAGCAATCTCTCCCCCCCATCCCTCCCATTCTCTCTCCTTCTCTCTCCTCTCTCTCTCTCTCTCTCTCTCTCTCTCTCTCTCTCTCTCTCTCTCTCTCTCCAAGTAGGCCATCACCACTCACAGGTCCCTCTGTGCAAAGACAACACCTGGGCTATTACCATCTATCATGGAAGACATATTGACAAGGCCTATTGACTGTAATCAACCATTTGTGTGGTGTCACCAGATCTCTGAGTCATTGTGAACAAAAAGCTTTAAGATCTGGGTACAGACGGAACCATTCATGGACAAATGGCCTTTTCCCCCTCTGTCTGGCTATTTAAATCCTGCGAACAATTCTGCAAAAATATAAACATTGAAATACAACCATTTGGTATTATTTACATGCTCATTGGATTTTTTTTGTGTCCACATCTAATAACCATTTGGAAGACACGGATAAGTAGGAAGCCCCTTTTCTTTATTAATTTTGAAGGCGTTTGGACTGCAGGTTGCTCCACACTCATTACTGAGCTCATTGGAGCTAATATATTGCTCATTGTGTCATTCAGCTGAACAAAGATAACACCCACACAGACCGGTGTAATTAAGGTCAGCGTATGCGGCCAGCTCTCCTCACGCCGCGCCGGTTAGCAGTTAGCCGTGTTTGATGAACGAGGGGGGCGGATGACTGGGCATGTTAATGCGCTACCTCATAAAGCTTATCGGTGACTGGGGTCACTTGGGCCAAGTAGTGGGGGACTAATCTCTACGGCAATATGACCCAATAGTTATAAGCCACCCCTACCTCTGCACCCCCCCCACCCCCACGCCAGCACCCCCTTGACAGCCTACGGTTCCTCCGAGGATACCTCCCACCTCCCAGCATCAACAGAAAGCCCGGGCCTTGAAGCCCATGTGTAAAATAAAAGCAGACGTTTAACGGCGAAATTGAAATAAAGGAAAAACACTAATTAACCCTGGGCTGAAGGACAGAGGCCTCGGAGGGACAGCTTTACAACGCGAGCAATACTTTTTAATTGTACCCCGGCGACCACACTTCAAAAGATGAAAATTACAGCTTGACCCTAATTTTAACCGTTGTTGCAGCCTTTTCTCATCTCAGCCCCCTTGAAAGGGAACGGTTAGCCTCCAGTATGTAAAACACCATTCTCCACAGTCGGCGAGGATTGAGAGAGGATTCCGCCGTTTAATTTGAGTTGAAATGCCAGTCATTATCCTCGGGTAGAATCGTGATACAAATGTATCTTTTTGTTATACCTTGTTCCATTCTGTGATTTGCTCATGATTGATGTCTATTCAACAGTTTGCACATGTACTAAAGCTATTCTCTGCTCTCTCTCTCTCTCTCTCTATTCCCCTCTCCGCCTTTCTCCCGTCTTTTTTCCCTTCTCTCTCCGTCTCTCTCTCTCTCAATCTCTTCCTCTCTCTCTCTGTTCTTTGTTCTCCAGGGTGCCAGAGGGGGGATTTGCGGACCGTGCCGTTTCACTGCTCTAATACGGAGGGATTACATCCGTCTCCCAGCATGAGTCGCTCGATGGAGGCCTGCTGGGCTCTGATCCAGCCCCCAGTGATGACCCATCTCCCCCATTGTTGGGCCACAGAGTCCAGCTCTCTAGCCGCCAGAGGTGCCTCACCGTTATTAAAAGCCAGCCACTATATAGGGCATTTGGTGGTGGTTTTGGATGGTGCGTCGGTGGTGGGAGGTTGGAGGCCTGACAATTCTGCAGGTGCTTGTGGTTAGTTGAGTCATTGAGTCCTTTCAGCTTTGAATGGTCAAAATAGCAACTTTTGTTCCCCCGTTTCTCTCCCCCACCTCTTTCTTTCTTTTGTCAGAAAAGGCAACAACATTGACCCATTGTGAGCGAGCGCCTGGCCATTTTTCATGTGCGGTGATCAATGGGTCCCGCCTGCGGTGTCTTCTGGCTTTCCCTGTGATTAAAAGGTATTTGTGATGTTGTTGTTGTTCTCTCTCATCTCACTGAGCTGGAGTGGGTGTAAAAGCTTAAATCAAGCTGTCAGGTGCCTGAGTACACGGCTTGAAGTGCATGGGGCTAAAAAAAAAGCCACCTGTTTTTTTATTTTATTATTCTGACCGCAATTTATCGTCATCGTTTTATTTATTTCGGTAAACGGGAAGTGTATATGTGTTTTATTTGAGAGAAAAGCCTTTCCCTCAAATAACCTTTCGAGAATCAGGAAATTAAATCTGCTGCTGGTTATGATACTCTATCTGAGAAGCCGCGAGGAGGAGGAGGAGGGGGACTAAGGGCCATATTGCACCTTTTCAATCTTTCCTTCTTTTCTTCCTTTCGGTCTGTTTTTTCTACCTAAAGCTCCTGTGTCAAACCAAGTATCAGCCTGTTTCAGGAGTTCAAGCAGGGATCAGACCTTCCCAATTAGTTGTATTTGGGGAGTATTGAGCTAATCTGGACAATCTTCTTGCAGGGCGATCCCCATCTCTAGGGGGGCCTTGGGCTCTGAGGATTGGGGCTTCTCCCCTTGACTCCGTCCTCCTGCCAGCAGGCTTTGGCCATGCTGTTGCCCCCCTCAACCCCCCAGTCTATTACCCCTTACAAGCTGCCACACTTCCCTCTGGCCTCCACAGTGAATTCAGGAATCACCAAAGGAAGGGATGGGAGATCTGATCAGGGGTTACTCACATTTCTGTTACAACAGAACCTATGCTCATTTTTTAGAGTGATGACTGTCTTGCAGCTCTAAAGTTGCAGTTACTGTTGGTTGCTTTTACTGCCCCAAAGTAGGCTGTCATGTCCTAAACTGACTTGTAGAGGATAAGTAAAAATGAACAGATAGAGCAGAGCTGGATGAGAGATTGCCATAGGGGTTAAAGTTGTGGGGCCAGTGGTCCTAAGGTGGTCCAAAAGGTTAAAGGGTTGCCTTCTTCTAGAATAATCCCCACTGCTGTTGTGACCCCCATCCCGAAAGAACCCCTAACCTTGGACCTTCAAATCTACAACTTATGAGTGTGTTGTCTGTCAAAGAAGATATCCAGTTGCTTACAGATAATCTCTTTGGAGTGTGTGCCTTGTGTGCATATGTGTGTCTGTCTATACATACAGTATGTGCATTCTTTTATAGATATGTGTGTTTGGCCAATGGTCTATGTGTGCCTGCATGTGTGGTAGTGTCTGTACCTACAGTATGTGCATTCGTTTGTGGATGTGTGTGGTCTTAGGTCTGTGTGTGTGCATGTTTGCTGTGTGTCTGGATGTGGCCAGGTGCATTTTGCTGAGGCCCACTCTCTGTGACGAGGTGCTGGGAAAGGTCTCGGCGTTACATCACCCAGCGTTGCTCAGTAACCGTCGCCACTTCACGCCTAATTCCTCCGTATCAGCAGCGATCCTCTCGCTCGTCTCCTGGAGGAGTGTTTACCCGCTCGGTCGTGCGTCTCGTCCTAAAGGGCCTCGTTCTCACCCCACGGCAGCATCAGCCGCGGCACAGCCATTAGCCTGCTGCCACACTGAGAAAACACTTCAAATGGAGCGGAATATTTGGAAATGCCACTGATGATTAACCAAACAGGGGGAGCAGAAATATCAGATGCGCTCGCTCTGTTTTTTTCTTTTTCAGCCCTTGTCCAGAGCAGAAAAAGAGGAAGAGAGAGAAAGAGGGGGATTCAAAACGCTGGTGAGCTGGTCTCTAATTCTGTGTTGTAATAGTTTGGCCTTTAACCTCATGACCGAGGCCTCACACCACCCCCGTACCCCATGTGTTTAGGGGAGGAAGGGGGATAGTTCATCTCCACAGTCTCACAAATGGCTCTTCAAGCTGTGCCCGTGATGGTTCCTCATTACCCCCCATCCGCAACACCACCACCACCACCACGAGCCTTCTTTGCCTAATCCGAAAGCAGGCCTCATCTCTGGCCGTTCCCCCCAAGCGACCAACCAAACCAGCGCCGCTACCCCACATCACCGCACCCCACCCAACCCCACTCTCTTACGGGCCCGAGATTGATGAGTTACTCTGCCTCGACAGCTTGCAACCGTCTGACCGGGGAGTGAGGGACAGGGGGCTGTGGCCTGATTAAATGGAGTGACGGTGCGCGTGGGAGAAGAACAGAACAGGCAGACGGAGAAAACACGAGACACAGAGAGAAGGGGGTAGACAGAGAGAGAGAGAGAGAAAGAGAGAGAGAGAGAGAGAGAGAGAGAGAGAGAGAGAGAAGGAGGACGACCTGAATGCTGCACTAAACAGGCACACCTCCCACTCACAACATTCGTTTTTTTCCTCTCCCTCCTTCCCTCGGCCGCTCCCTCCCTTTCCTTTCCTCTGACCTATCCATCATGTTAATATAGCTCTGCTCTGGCCCTGGGGGTAATATATCTTTGACCTGTGATTACACTAACAGCTTATTGTTTGCGCACTGAACAATCCCATTATGTTGCATGTCTGTTTACATACTGTTGTTTAGATAAGGACTTTTCTGTGTTGCATAAAGCGCTGTAGGCACACTACCAAGTGCCGCCCCACTCTGCTCTACCGAGCGCAAGCCAAAAGAAAAAATGGCCACAGTTAATGCTCAAACCTATGGGCCGCTCTCACGGTTACGTGCACTTCAAGGCCAGGCTTTTGAACTTGTGCGCCGTCTAATTTGTGACGTTCCACCTACAGATGAATAATAAATAATCACAAAAAGACTTTTTGTGAAGGTTTGCGTATTCTCACAGCATGGTTTCATTTTGTTTCATTTTTTTCTCTCCCCGCCGATGAAATAGAGAAGCTTTTAACTTAAAGAAATCAACAGTACCTCAACATGTTGCCTTTTTAACGAGCCGCCGTGAATCCTGGGCTCCCTGACGGACTTATCCCTGTAATGCGTCTGCCTCTCAGATCTGCATTTACTTATCAGCCGCGCGCCAGGTAGGGGCCCGCAGGGACAGCCAGCTTTTCATGTGGCATTTATGGACAAGATGGCCACGGGCATGGGAAGCAGACGCGTACATCAAAAGCAACCTGCTGCTTAAAATACATATTAGTAATAATAACAAGGAGAAAAACACATCTCGCTGCAAAGGAAGCCATTGGTCTGTTTAACACTGGTGTAGATTTGAAAAAACAAAAAAGGAAAGAAAGAACATTTGCCAAGTTGCCAGAAGTTGTTAATTTGTCACAGGTGTAAATAATACTTAATTTCTGCCATGTTAGGTGTACAAAGTCTTAATTTTATCTGATAACTGGGATATATGGCCCTAAAATTAACTGCATGAATCAGCCACTAAAGACATGAAAATTTGAACACGCGAGAGATAAAATATCTCAAGTAGCACATACGAATAAATATCATATATTTTAGAAAAAAACAAAAAGCAAGTTGCAAAATAATGACATGCTCCTTAGTCTGAAACTAAATTTAGGCAGAAACAGTCACTCAAAAATGACTATTTGTACGCTTTTTTCCCAGGACATAAAAGTTAACATTGACGTAGGTAAGCAGAATGCGGAATCAGACTAGGACAAAAGCAATGATTGGCCCCCGATTGCCTTCCTAACACTGAGCAACAGCAGCTGTGCAGTATATGAGGCAGTGATGGGGAAGGAGGGAGGGTAGAAGGGTGGCGCAGCAGAGTGGAAGGACACCAGGTATTTACATGCTCACCAAAACATCTGCTTCCCTTTAGCCGCCGCGCTCTTATTAGCGGCAAGGCTGCCAGGAGCAGAGCGGGGCGAGGGGTCACCCAGGCCCACGTCCAGGAGAGGACGAGGACACCATGCCAGTGGAGCAGAGGTGCCCGAGGAGAGGAGAGCAGAGCAGAGGAGAGCAGAGACTTTTGCAGCTTCTGCAAAAATCTCTGAGAAGCGTACTGTAGCGAGAGAAGAGCTACCTTTTTTCTGAAACAAATAAATGAAAAGAAACAAAACAACCAAAACATATCACAGTTTGGCTCTTCTCCAGAATTACCAATGTGCTTCCCTAACTAGAGAACGTCTGGCTTTTATCATGTGCTGGTTGATAAGTCAAATTCGGTGCAAGGCTCTGGCAGCCTCTGTTAACTATTTGAGATAATCCCTATGAATGCTACACAAATTGACAGTTTCTGGCCAGGTGCCCTTACCGCATTCATGACTGAAGCAGTTGGACTTATTATTAGAAAAAAAATCTGACTCATTCTTTGGTTGAGGTTCCTGTTCTAGAAGTTGTACGGAGAAAATATGCCATAATTGATAAACTCTGTAATGAATAAATGAAATAGAACCGCATAGCTTGAAAGGCAGGTCAGTCATAGAATAAATGTTTCTCGCATTTGGGACATTGATGCCCCTGCAGCCATTGTGTTCTGTTTTGCAAAACACTAACAGAATGCTGAACTCCGCTACCCCTGGCCAATAGCAAATCACTGCTGCCCATGCTACTTGTCCTGTCATCTAAGTTAGTGTGCAGGTCTGCCATCACCGCTAACAAGTTCTCTGTACATGTGAGACATTTACATTACAGTATGTACACCCACCCACCCCCCTCATGTTGTTCTGTCTTTTAGTTGTCCCATTGCTCAGTGGTTCCAGCCAAAGCAGAATACATGGACCGATTCTCGCCCCTCCTGGGCTGCAGGTCTGGGCTCATGCAGACAGGTTGGGGGAGGTTGGGGTGGGGGTTTGGGCAGGCCAGGACCTCTGAGTAGAGATGGAGGTAGAGTACGATGCAGACAGAGGGAGGTGATGGCTGTTTTGGGGGGGGTGAGGTGGGATGCGTTCATGGTCCTCTTGCGTCGCGTGCATGTCATGCAGAGGCTCTGCGCTTCTGGACCGTCACACCAGCCACGGCTGTTGCACATAGGCAACCATCTATGTCTTAATGCCAGTCCATGGTGACACATTTAGCTTTTGTCTTTTTTATACAAGAGAGAGAGAGAGACAGAGAGAGACAGGAAGATAGATAGAGAGAAAGAGATAGTGAGCGTGTAATAGAGAAAAAAAATGTTTTTTTCTAAAAAAGTTGTGGTTGAGGTGATTTGAGTTTTGCCATTCTCGTTCCATTCCAGCAGCCAAGTTCGGAGTCATTGTTTGGTTGGTTGCCTTGAAGCATGTCGGTCTGCTCCATTGATTTAGTCAGGGGGGTGCTGGAGGTTCAGGATCACTCGCCTATTGCTAATCCTGGATAACGTCTCCCAGTCTCTCCCAACCAACAGGGCCACAAGTGACTGATGGTCCTCCAAACATGATTTAAACCACAAGGAAATATATTTGACGGGGGGTTGGTAGCAAACCAGGCAAAAACATAAATAGTGCACAAGTACAAATAAAAACAAAGGGGTAGAAATAATTCAATGTACAATTCAAGAATGAGGTTTCTGGTTAAGGAGTCATGACTTTTTGGACACAGGTTTAAGACTAGGATTTGCCCATACAGGCAGCGATATGTATGTTGAAGAGAACTCTCTGAATTCTTTTTTTCTTGCCTCTCCTACTCTACTTATTTTTATTTACTTATTTTTAAAAGCCTTACATACTGTAACTCCAAGTCAGAGCCATCTAGACTTTACAAGCAACTGTCAATCTGCTACAATATATAACGTCACATTTGGGCTCCGACCATTTATAAAATGGCGAAAAATTAAGCTGCTATAACATGTATAATAAGAAAATCCAGGTGTAATTGAACATTAACCTTTGACGTCAGCCATTTTCAAACTATATTAAAATGACCATCTAGCAATGTCTCTATACAATAATGTAAATATACAGGTTCTAAAATGGATTTCTTGGCATCATGAGATGAGTAACTAAGATATGTAGGATTTCTTCTATTTACTGTTTGAGGTGGCGGTCCACTACCAGAAATGCATCTGGTGTAAAATGCATGCTCGTGTACATCACACATGTTGGGTATAAGTTCTGGAAGACTTCCTTTCTATGCTTATAGTCAACATAAAGTAATGACTCCAGTGACATACATCAAGAATAAAGGAGGGGGCTTAATCCATTCATTCAAATAAATAGGGAAGATCATTTGGGGGGGATATACATGTACATGGGCCTCTGAAGAGTTGCGTGAGTAAAACGAACCGGGCGAAGAGTATTCATCATATTTACAGTCACTGAAAAAATGCACACAGGGACAGCCCGTCTTCCCAGTCTGTCCCAATTTGATGAGGTAAATGGATGTCTAGATGTTTTTTTCTCATTACAATAACATGCATGGAGTCTCCCCTGAAGACAAAATAGTATTTCCCAGTTCATGATATTCAGTTCATACAACCGTAATGTCTGTCAACTTCGCACACCTTCACTCTTTTTATTTTTTGTCATCGTTTTGTTTGTTGTTTTTTGTCATTGATTTCTTTTTTCTAGAAAAGGCCAAAGGTAAAATAAAGGAGAGGAACAAGGGGGTAAGAGAAGAATCAGGTAGAGGCATACAGAAGTGCCCACAGAGCCAAGTCAGAAAGGAGAGCTGCAGCGGTGGAGGAGGTGGTGGTGGTGGTGTTGCTGGGGTGGTTGAAAGGCGAAGGGGGCTCTCGTCATGTCACTTTATGCCTCCTTCAGCAGGGTTGAGGTTGGGATTGGATCGGTTGCATTGGTAGGTTGGTTGGTTGGTTGGTTAGTTGGCTGTTGTTTTGTCGTTTCTTTTTTGTTTTCTCTCAAAGGTTGTGCTTTGTGGGAGGCCCTGTGCCAATGGTTCAGCCTCGGCATTCCGTCGCCATGTTATCTATAGAGAGAGACAGACAGAGAGAGGGGAGGAGGGAGGGAGAGGGATGGGGATAGAGAAAAAGAAGAAAAAAAGCAGGGCTTTTACAAGACATGACTCACAACAGCCATCTGTATGCCCACCCCCCGCCCCCCATCATCATCCTGTGTGCATGTGAACCAAAGCAGGAGAGAGAAGAGCACAGAGGTGAGATGAGTGTCCTCCTCCACCACAGCGCTCCGCCTTTACCCTGTCTATCCCAGGCCACAGCCATGCAACATGACTCACTGTGTGTGTGCCTGTGTGTGTGTGTGTGTGTGTGTGTGTGTGTGTGTGTGTGTGTGTGTGTGTGTGTGTGTGTGTGTGTGTGTGTGTGTGTGTGTGTGTGTGTGTGTGTGTGCGTGCGTGCGTGCGTGTGTGTGTGTGTGTGTGTGTGCCTGTGTGTCAGGGTGTTGAGGTGATGAGAGGGACTGCTAGATTGTCTCTCCTCTCTCGCCCCTCGCTGGTTCCCATGCGAGTGGAGAATGTTGCGGTGACCACCCTGCGAGCGCACCAACAGCTATCCTCTCTGCCCACACAGTCTTTGTGGACACACACACACACACATGCTCTCTCTCTCTCTCTCTATCTCTCTCTCTCTCTCTCTCTCTCTCTCTCTCTCTCTCTCTCGCTCTCTCTCTCTCACACACACACACACACACACACACACACACACACACACACACACACACACACACACACACACACACACACACACACACACACACACACACACACACACACACACACACACACAGATGCCCGCCGCTCGCCCTGGTGCCTAGATTAGGAGCGACAACACTGGGCGCCCCGAGGGTGACTCTATTTTCAGTTTCAATTAAGCTCAGCCCCTCTGGTGGGCAGCGCCTGCCTGCTTCCACTGAAGTTGATTCATGTTTCCGACCAGAGGACTCCTCCAGAACCATCAGGCTACTCTCTCTCTCTCTCTCTCTCTCTCTCTCTCTCTCTCTCTCTCTCTCTCTCTCTCTCTCTCTCTCTCTGTCCGTATACATGAGTCTTGTGTCTGTGTCTCTGTCTGTGTCTGCGTGTAAAACCCCTTTTCCATAGATCTCACATCAGTAGCCATGATGAACTCAACCTGCCTTGTACCACTAACAACAACCTCTCCACCCTCCCCACAAACACATCTCCAGCAGCGGTCCCCCTAAAAGACTGGATGTGATTGGTCATGTGTAGTGGAGATGGAGTGGTCTGCTGTGGCGCTGAAGAAGTATAGGGACTTGCTTAACAGCTGTTACACAACGTGCAGTTGCACCATCTCCTCTCACGCTGCCTGGAACAAGAGATATAGCCAGGGGCCAAATGATACAGTTGGTGTTAATATGTATACATTTTCTCACACTGTGTGTGTGTGTGTGTGTGTGTGTGTGTGTGTGTGTGTGTGTGTGTGTGTGTGTGTGTGTGTGTGTGTGTGTGTGTGTGTGTGTGTGTGTGTGTGTGTGTGTGTGTGTGTGTGTGTGTGTGTGTGTGTGTGCACGTGTGCGTGTGCGTGTGCGTGTGCATGCACACTTGCGTGTGCATTGGTTTATGTGAGAGTGTGTGTGCTGTGTCGGAGCTTGTGTATGTGCGTGTGCTTGTGTCTGTCTCTCTGTCTGTGTTGTGCGTGCGTGCGTGCGTGCGTGTGTGTGTGTGAGTATGTCTATGTGTGTGTTTGCGTGCATGTGTGTGTGCTTGTGTGCACGTCTGTGTGTGCGTGCCTTCAAGTGTGTGTGTTCTACCCCACAGGTAGAGGGTGTTTGAAGGAGTGCAGCTGGCTTGTTCTCAGGGCCTCACTCTCCACTCTGGAGTGCGCGTGGGTGGCCCATTAGACACAAAGGCACGCTTATGCTTTGGCATATATGACGACTGCTACTTAGGGAGGGGAAAATACTACCGAAAAAGGAGCCCAAATGATTCAGTCTGCTAACCTCAAAATATGATTAATAAGAGGAGCAGTCATGCGAGACACTCACTTCTCTTCTCTCTCTCTCTCGCTAACTCTCTGTGTAGGTTTATCTCTCTTTTTCTTCAGTTCTTTAAATACATATACAGTATATATATTTTTTACCGGTCATGAAGTGATATTAAAAGCACAAGATGGAGTGAATATGTGATGATGGCATTTTGGCACAGTAATTTACTTTGTAATGGCAATGGTATATTGTTTTGTGGGCAATCGAATACTGTATATGCAAAAAGTAGGGCCTATATTGTTTTCATGACCTAAATTAGAACAAAAGTATTTACTGGTTATAAGCAGAGCCTCCATAATATACAATATATTACATTTAGCATATTTATACGTCATCAATCTGCTGTTAGTGACCTGGCCATCTTGTGTTTAACATAGATAACAAATCCATGCACAAAGCAAACCTATTCAAAGACAGGATACCCATAACAAAATGTGAATATCACAAAAGAGAAATACAATTCATCAGGCCTCTGCCTCTGCAGTACATACAAACGTATTTACAAACAGAAGTAAACACGCACACACATGCACACAGACACATGCTGCTAACCCACACACACAGGTGGCCCAGATGAGAGTTCGTGGCAGCTGGACGTCTCTTGTGGGGTGCCCTGCTCCAGCTGTGCCCAGGATAGGACAGTGCTCTGCTCCCAAAACGAATGTGTGTTGAGTGCATGTGGGCATTTGTGTGCATGTTTGTGTTGTTTGTGATCCCAGTCCCTTATAGCCCAGAGAAACACAAATGATGTAGAAGATGTAAAAAAAAATTACACATCCGTGCACCCAAAAGCGTAACAGAATAGAACAATAGTACCCATTAGTGATGCAATGCAGTTATAAAAGAAAAAGGGAGGAGAGTTAAATGCAATGTATATTATCACCCTTGACCTCTGGGGATTAATGTTCTCTGTATAGTGTCCCTAAACATCAAAACGCCCCCTCAGTGGGCTACACGTAACAGAGTGTGTAAGGAGACAGCTTCAGCACTGC
>NC_085878.1:17277556-17295056 GCF_034702125.1 Engraulis encrasicolus
CACGCACAAACACAAACGCACGCATGCACACACACAAGCAGACAAACACGCACGTGTGTCACTCCACCCAGCCCCTCTTCCTCTCCAAACCACACATCTGAAAAGTGAGCCAAATGTGTTTTTCTTACCACACGTTCAACTGAATATGTCTGTTACACAGAGGTAGAGAGATGGAGAAAGAGAGAGGACAAGCTCGCTGTTTCACACCACTGTCACAGCCTTTAGCCTACATGTAGCATACACGTATACGTAGCTCTCGCCTATGTATCACAAAAGCAAAAGCCTTGATAAAAAAAACAAGTTAAAAACTTAATGGAGCATTTTTTATTGTTTAAAAATCGTTGCACATTTAAATGGGGCCCAGAAAACATTGGTTGGCCTCAATTGTACATTAAAAAATGAAGTTATGAGCTGCGAGCTAAATTATTGATGCTGGCATGCGAAGTCGGCCCGCGCTGCCAACGTGTCACTGTAGTTTTTGCTGATGCTGCTTCCTGTATTGATAATTTCTCATCTAAAAGGTCCATAAAGTCTTGATCTGTGAAAGATGGTAAATGGTAAAGGAAACCCTGCAATAAGCAGATCTTACAGATGAGATTCAAGACGGAGAAAGAGATGGAAAAGAGGTATGTGTGCGTGTGCTGTGTGTGTTTGTGTGGTGCTTTCATCTGTGTGTGTGTGTTTGTGTGTGTGTGTGTGTGTGTGTGTGTGTGTGTGTGTGTGTGTGTGTGTGTGTGTGTGTGTGTGTGTGTGTGTGTGTGTGTGTGTGTGTGTGTGTGTGTGTGTGTGTGTGTGTGCGTGCGCGCTCGCGCATGGGTGCGTGTGCGTGCCTGCATGGGTGCATGTGTGTGTATGTATGTGAGTGCATATACTATACATGTGCCTGCGTGTATGTGTTTCTGTGTGTGCACCTTTCTTTGCATGCACACCGGCCTGCTCTGCATATGTGTACTCATATGTATTCATGAGAAACTGTGTATGTGGTGGGTAGTGGTGTGATAATGAGTGAGAAGTCTCCTTATTGGTGCATTTATTAGGAGGCCAAACCGTATGACTGTTGCGTAAATGTCACCTTCCAGCAAACTGTGGTGACACAGACGTTAGCCACAAACGTGAGACTGTGTGGCGAGGCCTATGCCTACACACACGCACACACACACACACACACATATGAAAACTTATCTGCCAAGCCCCACCCCTCACTCCTGCTGCTCTTTTCCCATCAACTCAACCTGATTACACTCAGTGATGGAGTTGCATCACTCTAAAGCGCTCTCTCTATGTGTGTGAGTGTATGACACACCGTGTGTGAAAAGGTCTTTTTGGTTGTCGTGGGTGTGAGTGAGTGAGTGTGGGCTGTCTTGTGTCAGTGTTTTGCACCCAGTGAAGTGTGCTTTCAGAACAGCGGTCACTGGTGAGGGGCTGTCCCTTGCACGGATGTCACGCTTCCTGCAGCAATGCAAATGGCTGTGGTTCAAACAGCAAGCGATACAGAGATAAGGCGAAAGAGAGCGACGCATGTGAAAAGAGAGAGGGAGAGACAGAAGTGAGGGATGAACACAGTAGATAGAAAGAATAGAAGAGAGGTAGTAGAGAGTCAGATAGAGAAAGTGCTGGAGACTAAGAGGGGGGGGGATGAGTGGGGTGATGATTATCTTAACAAAGCCAAGGCAACAATATAGGCGCAAATCTATAACCTTAGAAAAAACCCAAGCACGTCAGTCAACCTCCCGCATTAGTAGATAAAGTTGTGTCGACGTGCCGCGGTGCACGCCGTAGTGCGTGGCCTCTGTAAACGGAGCCACACACGGGGCTAATCGATAGCGATAGCGCGGCGTATCCATGATGGCGGAATGGGTGGGAGGGAGCGGCACGTCCTGACCCAGAGCGGCCTGCAGAGGAGGCTGTGTACGTACCGAGGAAAGCGGACGACTTATGAGAAAACGAAACAGAAAGGCGGCGGCGCGCCGCAGCAATGCGATGAGGCACTGTGAGTCGAGAGGACACTCACTCTCTGAGAACAGGCTGATCTTTTTCCACGCTGCGAAGGCAAGGTGAACGGAACACGCGATGCATCGCGGAGCGTTTACGTTCACACACACACACACACACACACACACACACACACACACACACACACACACACACACACACACACACACACACACACACACACACACACACACACACACACACACACACACTCACACTCACACTCAGATACAGTACAGGGCCCTCGGAAATTTCCTTGTGACCTTCCACTTATCTGAGCCAGAAGTTTTCTCTTTTTTGTCTTTTTTTCCCTCACGGAGAGGGTATAACTCCAGGCAAGCTGCACTGTCTTGCTTTGCCCTGTAAAAAAAGTTTTTCACGCACGCACGCACGCACACACACACACACACACACACACACACACACACACAAACACACACACACACACACACACACACACACACACACACACACACACACACACACACACACACACACACACACACACACACACACACACACACACACACACACAAGCAGAGCTGGGCAAGGGGAGGGAGGGCCCAAGAGAAATGTCCATTGCCAAACACGAGGAGCCAACGGCAGCCTGAGTCAACCGCCTCAAAAAACAAACTCGCACCACAGCTGTGTCTTTGTCTAATTAAGCAAGCACAGGTGTACCACTACAGGTCACAAACTGTTGGTCAGCTTCTTCCAGTGCTTTTTTTTCACCACTCCCACACAAACCCAACCTTTTTTAAATTGGTCCGCATGTGGGGTTTTTATCTTCGCATCAGCATGTAGCCATTTTTATATCCATGTGTGGACATGGAAGCAGTCCAAATGCATAGCCGCGAAAGAGATAGCTGTTTAAAACGTCATTTGGGAGTGTTATGAGTCTTGGTTGTGTGAGTGTGTGAGTGTGTGAGAGAGAAAGGGTGAGGGGGTTTATGCGTGGAAAAATCCAGAAGCTTTTTTTCTCTCTCTTTTTTTTTTGGTTGTTGCTTGAGGAAGAACAATCTGAAACACCCTTATCTTCCCTAATTCTGGGGTATTTTGAGAATGGTATGCGGCAGAAGTTCGCCCGTGTTCGTTCGTACACAGGCCGATTGACGGGTTGCTCTGACCATAATAAGGACGACGCTTGCTCAATCACGGCCATGTATTTATAGAGCATGCCGCAATGATGACTGGCTCAATACACCCACTGGGACTTCACAATGCATTTGCTCTCTGGCAAACTGTCCATAGGTAAAATGGAAGTAACAGGAGTCAATAAGGACACATAAATAGTCCTCTGTCGTGACTTACTAAATGACTGCAAAATATTAGGAGTAACCAAAATACAAAATACTGCTTGTACACGTTCTTACTGTAAAAATAATATATTAAAAAAATAGAGAACCAGATATCAGTCTTGAAATCTGTTGAAATGCATCTCCTGCCATGTGCATATCTCATGCATTGTATAATTATGTCATGCAAATTCATATCCCATGTACTTTCCAGAACATTAATTTAGGTGTGTGTGTGTGTGTGTGTGTGTGTGTGTGTGTGTGTGTGTGTGTGTGTGTGTGTGTGTGTGTGTGTGTGTGTGTGTGTGTGTGTGTGTGTGTGTGTGTGTGTGTGTGTGTGTGTGTGTGTGTGTGTGTGTGTGTGTGTGGTGTCTGTGTCTGTGTGCATGTGTGTGTGCATGCGTGTGTGTGTGTCAGTATGTCTGTCTCTGTGTGTCTCTGTGTCAATGCATGTACACATTAGAAGCCAAATATATTTTGGAACGGTTATATACTGTTACATTGCCAGTATGTGGAACATGCATACAGTGGTAAACTATTCAGGAAAGTTTGACTTTTTACATTTCCATCACTAGATTTGCACTGCTACTGTTCTTGTGGTCTGGCAATCTAACTCTTATTTTCAATGGAAATTGCAATTGCTTTTGGAAAAAAAGGAATAAAAAAAATCCAAATAGACCTTTCTGGTCTGCCAGTGATTCTAGTGTAGCATGTTGACATGGACGATAGAATGAGCGCATATTTACATTTGCGCGAGACAAGTCTGAGTCTCTCTGACTCTCCCTGAAAATCAGAAACAGCCTCTCCAGCTCCACATGCAAACAATTACCTCATACCACACATTGATTCTCCCCTGGTAACTTATTCAGAGCTGGGGTAAAGACTGGCACGGCTGCCGATCCCAAAACATGTTGTGGTCGGTGTGTGGAGAATATGAAAAAAGAGAAGGAGCCGGCCAGCATGCGAAGATGTTTAAGCCCTGAATGACTCCTATTCAAATGAGAAGATAAAAATAGCTCAGACTTGGTTGAAATGTGAAACGGTAAAACTATGTTCTAGGGTCAAGAAAAAAATCATGCAGACAAGGTTAGGCAAAAAAACGTCCCCTTAATAACTCAGAAACCATCAAGAGCAATACATATAATGTATCATACTTTCAAATGTTATTTATTCTAATAATAAATTAAAATGTATAAATGTATATGTAAATAAATCATGTAAGCGTTTGTATGTGTAAATGTGTGAGTGTGTTCTCTGTTTTTGATAGTTTTGCTTCCAAAAATAAATATGAAATTAATAAAAGATGTAATATGTTATGAACGTGGCATTTTCCATATACGATTATGGCATGTTTCAATTTTTTTAAAGGAAAGAGCCCTGAGAAGATCATTGTGTCTGTGGCAGGCAGCGATGCCAAGAGTGTGCAGGAGGCAGACAGTGAGAGTGAGGCATGTGAGGCAGGCGGAGGCAGTGAAACATCAATAATAGGTCCCTGTCAGCCCTGCCTGTCAGAGCTCCGGCCCAACCACGCTGCTCGCTACAGAGGTGAGGCACCCCCATGGTCCTGGTGACAGCTCTCCCTGTGTTTACACAGACCTCTACGCAGCCTGCTCTATGACCCAATACCACCCCACCTCCGCCACCTCCGCCACACCTCATGAGCTAATCTGAAGGAGAACACCCCCACACCCTCACCCCCTGGCACGGCTATATTATTAGGAAGGCAGATTCCAGATTTTTTTTCTTTTCCTATGCCAGTAACATTTCAACAACTTCATCAGAAGCATGACTGCATGCTCTGCCTACGGTGTGTGGGCACTTGTCTTTGTGTGTGTGTGTGTGTGTGTGTGTGTGTGTGTGTGTGTGTGTGTGTGTGTGTGTGTGTGTGTGTGTGTGTGTGTGTGTGTGTGTGTGTGTGTGTGTGTGACAGAGAGAGAGAGAGAGAGAGAGAGAGAGAGAGAGAGAGAGAGAGAGAGAGAGAGAGAGAGAGAGAGAGAGAGAGAGTGTGGGCTGGGAGGAGCAAGTTTGCCCATTTATTCACTGGAAAGTGCTAACAGAGTAACACGGACAGATCTAATCAGTGTGCTGTGGTTAGTTATGCATAGGTCAAGCCGACGTTTATGAGGGTGTTACTATTGCATTTTATATCCGTTGCCTTTCAGTTAGTGCATTTAAAATGAACTGGCTCTGCATTAACTACACATGTAGTGTTGTTACTCTTTACTGTGACTTTGTCTTCCCCTGTCTTCTTTGATTTGAAAGAAAGCATAATATGCTTTAGGCCCTAAATTCAGTATACACAGTATTTCCACACATTTCCACATATATCAGACACAAGTAGGATTTGTGGGCATGTGTTGGTATTTGGAACCATGATCCAAATTTCAGTCCTGCAACACACCCACACCCAACAATGCCTCACCCCCCTTCCCCACTACCTCTCCAGTCTCTCATTGCCAAACACAAGACCGCCTTGCCAGAGCCTCTGTGTTGAGGGTGCTTAAACTTGACAAAGACACGACCCATACTTTCACTGCTACAGGGTACAAACGCAAGCCAACATTAGAGGGCCACTCTCAAGAGCCTAAACATTACAACAAACAGCGCCTACTTGAGAGAGGGAGAGGGAGAGAGAGAGAGAGAGAGAGAGAGAGAGAGAGAGAGAGAGAGAGAGAGAGAGAGAGAGAGAGAGAGGACAAGGCGGTGAGACAAAAAGAGAGGAAGGAGAGAGAGCGAAACAGTGAGACAGAGAAAAAAGAGAGAAACAGAAGTGAGAAGAGGAAGGAGAAGAAGAAAAGAGAGGAGGCAGTGGAGTAATTATAGTGCATTATTATCCCTGAAAAATAATTCTGAGCGCTGCGTTTTTCAGTAATCTGGGGCTGTTGAGAAATGAAGAAGAGTGGAAGCATTTTAATTCCTGTCATGAAAGGAAGCACATGGCAGAGGCGTGAGGAGTCAGCTGGCTCAGTCTGTCACTGACGCCCACCATCTGGACCCAATGAAGTTTCTGCTCTTTGAATCAACAGCTGTCACAAATGACACACAAGCAAGCACGCCGGCTTTTCCGAAAAACTCTCAGAAGTCCCGTTTTCTTGTAACACTTTCTTTTTCAAGTATCATTTTTGACTTTTTTTGTGTTCCGTGCTCTTGAAATGTTCCGTGCAACTTTTTGCCATGCAATGACCGGAGGGGGTAAAAAGCACCTGCTTTGTTTGACCCCTTCTCATCAAAGACATCCTCTCTCAAGACAAGACGCACATAATAATTGCATCCACACAGGAGAAAGAAGATGAGGGTCCAATTTGCTATTTTGTTAATTGTTGGAAGCACTGTATTTTGATGATAATGTGTTAGTTTGTATTGGACAGCATTTCCCCCAGAACAACAGTCTTTCTGGGAGTGAGAAGAGGCATCCCCTCCCTGTTCTGCAGGCCTCATATTGACTCTGTGTACCTGCTATGTCTGTCTCCAGCTAACCGCCTGTGATCTCTCTTATTCTTACAGCACTCCTTCTCTCCTCCACCTCCTTTCCTCCCTGTCTTTTATGCCTTTTCACTCCAGTCCTTCCCCTCCTTCCCTTTTTTCTCCACATCCCTCTCTCTCCATACATCATTATGCCTGCCTCCCTCTCTCTCTCTCTCTCTCTCTCTCTCTCTCTCTCTCTCTCTCTCTCTCTCTCTCTCCCACTCTTGGTCTGTCTCTGGTGATTGAGGAGCTGGTCGTCTCAGTCAATCTGTCAGCGGATGACTGTTTTACAGCACACGCAATGCGCTGATGGCCAGCATCACTCAACCGCTGAAATGTCCAACCACCAGTGTGTGTCTGTATGTGTGTGTGTGTGTGTGTGTGAGAGAGAGAGAGAGAGAGAGAGAGAGAGAGAGAGAGAGAGAGAGAGAGAGAGAGAGAGAGAGAGAGAGAGAGAGAGAGAGAGAGAGAGAGAGATAGAGAGAGAGAGAGAGATGCTTGTTGTGGTAAAGTGGGTCCATCTGTTAAGCTCTGGCCACCCATCTCCGTATGTCTTCCCTCTCCAGATCCCCATTTTCTATCCCGCTGGATTAATGACTCCTCAAAGTTCATCGCTCTCCGTCCAACTAAGCCCACCTGCACATCTGTATACGGCACTAACCTGAAGAAGAGAAGCAGGTAGGCCACTAAACACGAAAACACAGCCTCCCCTCCACTCCTGGGGCCTATACTACGAAGCTGGTTCAGGATAAGTTAAGGTTAAGTTAAGAGGTAAATCATCTAATAAAAGAGCTTTTCTTAAGAAAACGAGGACTCCAGGCTCTTTTATTAGATGATTTACCTCTTAACTTAACCTTAACTTATCCTGAACCAGCTTTGTAGTATAGGCCCCTGCTTTACACACATCAGATATATTTCACTGAAACCGTCCAACTGCAGCGCTTTTCTACCCAGTTTATTTAGTTTCTTTCACCATTTATAAATAGTATTGCAAGTTCACGGCAGTAAGTTATTATTATTATATTAACCTCTGCATGATATTTCTTTGAAGCATGAATATGTATTTCATATATTTCTTTTGTGGGATTTCTTTTTTTCCCTCTCAGACCACAAGAGTGATCTGTCCACAGCACTCAGAGGTTTCAAATAAATAAATAAATGGTCCTGGCGACTGGCAGGCTGATATTAACACGTATTAGCTGTGATGTATTATTGCACTCCCAAATAGCTTTTGACTGTGTTAAGTACAAGTAATAATATTTTAATACAGTCACCCTAAGGAGCAAAGGAAAAGAAAAAAAAAATCAGACGGCAAACAGATCATTTAGCCATTATCGCAGGCAGTGCCTTGTCAAAACCACTTTTCATTTCGACATAACTGAGAACAATCAAGCTTAACGTGTAAAAAAAAAGAAAGGTGTGACCTCCTTTGTTTAACCTTTGGGTAAGCGCTTTCAAAATAAGAAATAACAGAGCTGACCCATTTTACTCCCCGCCCGCCACCCCTGAAACAGAACTTGGCGCGGCGTGGGCCAACCTGGACGTGGTATTTTGACATAAAATAATGGCAGCCTAATAGAGAACATGTGTTTGCCTCAAACCCCCCCACCCCACACACACACATACACACGCCACAACAGCAAGCCCACACATGCACACATGTGCACACACACACACACACGTACGGTGCACGCACGCACGTACACACACGTACGCGCAGACGCACTCATGCACTCAGGCACGCACACACACACACAAACACACACACACACACACACACACACACCACACACACACACACACACACACACACACACACACACACACACACACGCACACACACACACACACACACACACACACACACACACACACGCGCGCTATGTATACACACACCACTGAGTGTAGTGTAGCAAACACGAGCTGCGTGAGTTTGAAGGTGTTGCCAATAGGCTGAATCTCAACACCTCCAACACACATGCTTGCACACACGCACCCTTGCATCTCCTACACCACACACACACACACACACACACACACACACACACACACACACACACACACACACACACACACACACACACACACACACACACACACACACACACACACACACACACACACACACACACACACACACACACACAGAAGCATCCCCATGAAGCATCCCCATCCCCACGCACTTCCTCCTCCCCCTTTTCGGTTGTTTTCAGTCAAACACTGCTTCGGCCTGTCAGAGGGCAAGAACAACACAAACCCAGTTTTGACAGGATAAACTATCCCACACACATACAGACACGCAGACATACACACATGCGTACACACATACACACACACACACACACCCTCCTGTTTACCATCTGCCAGATGGAGCTACTGCACACCATGATGAAAGAGAAGAGGAGGGCGGAGAGAGACGGAGAGAGACAGGGATGAAGAGAGAGAAGCAAGGAGAGAGGAGGGAAGAGAAAGTGTGTCAGAGGGCGAGAGAGAGAGAGAGAGAGAGAGAGAGAGAGAGAGAGAGAGAGAGAGAGAGAGAGAGAGAGTGAGTGAGACCCAGGTGAAGGGAGTCTGCGAGGGGGGTAGCAGCGGTTGAGTCGGGGTGAAGGAGTGTTATTGCTCTGTCAGGTCTGTCAGCCTACCCCCAGACTTCCCTGAAGTGCCCCTCCTCAACCCCTTCAAACACCCTCCTGCAGCCTCACTCGCCCCCCTCCCACCCTCCTCCAGTGCCCCCACACTACCCCCTCATCTCACCCCTCGTCCAACCCCCCCTTCATGTCTGGCCCGTGCCTCACTCTACTTGGCCGGTGCAGGATTGGGGCCCGTGACTGGCGGGTAATTATCTCAGTGTCGATGGGGGCCGCCACTCGCTCGTTCTCTCGAGCGGGCGTGCGTGTAGATCTGTAATCGACGCGTGACTTTGTTAGCGGATGCCAAGCCAAGTTTTTTTTTTAAGGGTGGGTTTCCAGAGAAAGTCAGGACTTGCCATAGCAATGCACTTACACACTTATGTATGTACAAGAAAATAGACGTACCTACATACGGACATATAGTACACACACACACGCAAACACACAGAACAACTGGTTATCAATTCAGCAGCTTTGATCCTGCATGCTACACGGATGCATTGACTTTCACTAGCTTAGCGACATGCTCCCTCTTTTAACTTGTCTTAAAGCAAGACAACGGCTTACATGAAAAATAAGACACTTTACCACCTTTATAAACCCCAGCCAACAATTTTAACTGTATTAAGCCCCAAAATAGTGGCATACCCCTTTAAGCTTCAGTGCAGAACACAACCACATGATATGATGTGATAGTGCTTTTAAGTTTCAAATCCTCCTCATTATTTTTTGACAGCTTTTGTTATACTTAGAATTGACTTGTAACCTGCTCTACCTATAAATGATCATTTATCGGTTTTTAGTGAAAAAAGATACACTTTAAAATTGTGCAGTGTATTGAACCGTAGGTCAAATATCGTGATACGAACTGAATCGTGAGTTGACTGTATTGTTACAGCCCTACTAATTAGTGCCAGTTTCCCACACGTCTTGTCTATAAGGCCTGCAGGGAGAACAATGCTCACAGCAGCCTGGGCACACGACTTGGCCCTCTCTCTCTATCTCACGTTCTCCTCAATCTGTTTTTTACCTTTTATTTCCTGTCATTCGCTGGTCTCTTCTGCTCTCTTGGTCTCTCTGCTGTGTGTGTGTGTGTGTGTGTGTGTGTGTGTGTGTGTGTGTGTGTGTGTGTGTGTGTGTGTGTGTGTGTGTGTGTGTGTGTGTGTGTGTGTGTGTGTGTGTGTGTGTGTGTGTGTGTGTGTGTGTGTGTCTGAGTGACGTGTAATAGCCCTATGTGCCTGTTTTTGCAGTAAACAGATGTTTTCTTTTTTTAACAAAAACATACCTTATCTGTTGTGTCATAATAAAAGTGTGAGCCTACTTACATACTCAGAGTAACACATTCCGCGCTTTATACCCCTCTATCAATATTGCTGGAAGCATCGTTGCTATTTTTTCATTTCAAGAAAGCAATTCTTTCTTTCTCCCTATCGCTCTCTCTTTCTCTTTACCACCCTCGCTCCCTCCCTCCCTCCTTTCTCTCCGTTCTTCTTTTCTAGCGTATTCAAAGCATTATTAAAGCATTTGATTAGAGCTGCCAGGGGGCAGCCGTCTGCCAGGCTGTTTCAGGGATGAGGCAGGATGCATGCATCTCTCCCTCTCAGTCTCTCTGTCAACATCGCTCTCACTCTTTCTCTTTCTCTCCCTCTCTCTCTCACTCTCTATCTCTGCCTCTCCCTTTCTCTCCTTCTGTGTGTGTGCGTGCGTGCGTGCATGCGTGTTTGTGTGTGTGTGTGTGTGTGTGTGTGTGTGTGTGTGTGTGTGTGTGTGTGTGTGTGTGTGTGTGTGTGTGTGTGTGTGTGTGTGTGTGTGTGTGTGTGTGTGTGTGTGTGTTTTTTTGCTTATGTTTCTGCGATTTCACAAAAGCAGGTGGTGGATCACTTCAGCAAGGATTCATGCCATGGAATGTCTAAATAATAATAATAATAATAATAATAATAATAATAATAATAATAAGCACATAACATCCGCAAATGGTACATCTGCAAATGGTATGAATATATTAATGCAATATAAAGTTGGAATCCAGTTAGATTCCATTCCATTTTATTATAGTTTTTATTCTTAGGGATTTATTACATTAAATTGTGTGACTTTGTGATACAAACATTATTAACAACAGCCAACAAACAACATTATCGTAGACAATATAAAAACTTAGGAATGTGCTTGTCAGAGAAGGAAATGTAAAAAGATATTGAACAGGAGAAGAGGATAGTGAAAAAGAAGATAGTGAAAAAGGAGATAGCGAGGAGGGAGAAAGACGTGATAAAGACGCAGGGAGAAAAGGGATGGCTAAAGGTTCCTCAAAAAAGGAAGAAAAGAAAGCACCCCGACAAGCTGGCCGCCCAGAGGAGGAATGCAAACGAGCCAATCTGTTTGCATGTTTACTGGAAGCACCAGCGAGCGAGCGAGAAAGAGAGAGAGAGAGAGAGAGAGAGAGAGAAAGAGAGAGAGAGAGAAAGAGAAAGAGAAAGAGAGTGAGGGATGAGAACAGAAGCTGGCTGGCTGAGGAGAGAGAGAGAGAGAGAGATGAGTGTTGCCACCACCCCGCACTGTCAGATGGAAGCCCACTCTGCCACAAACGGATGCCTAATGACTCGATTTATTCCAAACGATCCTAATGGGCCTGTCCATATGCACCTAAACACGGCGGTGGGGCTGCCTTTGCGGGCCTGCCTTTGCGGGCCTGCCTTCGCCCACACTCAGCCCACACTGCCTGCCTGCCTGCCTGCTCACCAACACCAGCTTTGGCTAGCGGTGACACAAGTGCTTCCCTCATAACGCATGCGCACGTATATGTTTGTGTCCATGAAATAAGGGTATTTTATTGTGTGTTTGTATGTGTGTGTGTGTGTGTGTGTGTGTGTGTGTGTGTGTGTGTGTGTGTGTGTGTGTGTGTGTGTGTGTGTGTGTGTGTGTGTGTGTGTGTGTGTGTGTGTGTGTGTGTGTGTGTGTGTGTGTGTGTGTGTAAGATAATGAGAAGGGAAGCACATGTTGATTTATTAAGTGCTAGATTGTATCTGTGTGTCTGTCTATGTGCTGTCTATCTGTTTGCAAGAGTGTATGTCCAAATCCATGCGTGCGCTTTTTGCCTCTGCAAGTGTGTGTATGCGGGTGTGTGTGCGAGTGTGTCACTTTTGTTTGACAGTGAATACCGAGTTCTTACACTTTCAACACTATTAGTCTAAACACTGGCTCACCAGCTGCCAAAATAAATTCCATGTTGACGTGAAGGAAAACGCAAGTTATTCTCCTCAAAGGAAGTCACTGACAGCTTTTTTCCCCAGACTGAACATTTTAAGCCTTAAAAAAGCATGTTTTTTCATGTTTGCGAATGAATAATGGTCCTAATGCAAATTAATACACACTATTCATCAAACTGCCTGAAGTAATTACATGTAAGCTGATATTCTCCTGAGAGGGAAATGAAAGGGGGAAGTTAAGAAGCACAGAAATAATTTGGGGAAAGCAAGCAAGCAAGGCAGGCTACACTCGTCTCGCACGCTCGGTGTGGATAAAAGGGAGAGCATCTGAAATTGTACTGCCAAATCTGAGGTTATACAGCTTTTAACACAACTCTGACTGGAAATGCACAGACAAAACTGGATTTCCCGGCGCTCAAAGCTTTGAGCTCAAGTCTTACTGAATCATTTACAACACTCCAACAAACGCTTTGCAGTTGACACCAGTTTACAGTTTATTTTATATATTTTTTGTCCCTGCTTATGTTTTTATGTATTCATGTTGAGGCTAGAGACTGTATGTACAAGAGCGGGGAGAGCAGACAAATGCCAAGGTGTCACTCATCCTCTTAGACCAGAGGACACAGCGGTGCTGTGTGTGAAGCCGTCGAGACTGCTTTCTGTAGAAAGCTGTTTTGACAATGTGTTGTTGATGTGGAGGAGACATACGCAGCCTATAGCTGTGCGTGCGTGAGAGAGAGAGAGAGAGAGAGAGAGAGAGGGAGAGAGAGAGAGAGAGAAGAAGAGACAGAAAGCTTGATCTCTGTCCGTTGCCTCCCCCTCTATACGGCGAGCAGTGTAGCGGAGCAGAGCGCCACAGACCTGTCAGATTACCCTCCCCCAGCCACCCGCTGCTCACGGGTGACAAAAGACCATAAGTGTCTGTCACTACATGAGACTCATTTAACACATTCACTGTCTTTCCTCTCTAGAACCGTACCGCTCCCTCGATCCTCCCTCACTCCCTCGCTCTCTCTCTCTATCTCTCTAACTCTCTCTCTATCTCTCTCCGTCTTCTGCCATCTCTCTCTCTTTCTGTCTCTCACTCTATCGTCTTCCAACTCTCTCACACCTCTGCCTCTATCTCTCTCTCTCTCTCTCTCTCTCTCTCTCTCTCTCTCTCTCTCTCTCTCTCTCTATTTCTCTCTCACACACACTCACACAAACACAATCAAGCAGTGTTTTGATCATGTGCAGGCTTTGTCTAGGTGGCACGGGGGTTGTTCAAACACAAACAGATGGGTCTGTTTGTTTGGATGCCTCAGCTGCAGATCACACATGAGCAGGCTAACAGGTGAGCTCCTTCATTTCGACATTTCCACATCAGTGTATGGGAACTACACTACACATTACGCACACACGCGCGCGCACGCACGCACGCACACACACATGTGCACGCGCACGCACGCACGCATACACACACACACACGTATGCACACACACATACACATGCACATACACACTACACATACTAGAGAGAAATTAAAGAACTCAGTAGATGAAATGTAGTTCTAGCAAAAAGGCAAAAAATAATTGAAAAAGGATTGAAAATGTGCAGACCTTTTAAAACAGAGACCCCAATCAGCATTTGTCCTGCATCTTGACCCTCAAACGGAATCTACACCACAGCACGGCCGAGGTACCCACTGTGGTGGATTTACACCAGGCACTGCATGCTAAAACATTGTGGCCCACTCTACTAAGGATTCATGACATACTGTAGAAGCAACCTTGGCAAGGGTGTCAGAACTACACTTTGGGCTTTCTTTGGCCTTTACATTAAACCATTATTACATTCTCATAAAGTCTGGCCATTAACGCTTTATGGTTAATTACCCGTGTTTTGCATCCGTAATAGATCTGCGCTGCATAATGCATACGACTATTTATAGCGGCGAAGTAATATAGCTATTGTACAATTGTTCGCTTAAAACTTTTTGACGAATTGAACCTTTGCGCTCCAAGACGCCCCGGAGCGGCACATATTAAGACAAACTATTTCCCATAGATTTAGCATAGCTCTTACAAGTACAAGCGTAATGGACAAATTGGTGGGCGGTGGACGGGTGTGGAGACAAGCATATGATTCACTGGACAAACTGATGGTGAATACCCCTCCCGCAAGGCAGGGGCTGCCCCATCATAGCCTCTGGCCCATTTCTTAACCTCCCTCTCACCGCCATTTGCCTCAAAGTTTCCCATCCAAATATAAGATTAACTAGTGGGAAGGGGAGATAACTGTGATGTATGGCCAGAGGGTTTGGGGATGGCTTCTTAAAAACTGGGCTTCCGTCCACACCTCTTAGGGCTAATTGAGCGCGCTGAGCTTCTGGCGAGGGCCAGGTCAGCACAATCCTAGCAGTGGCTATAGCTATACTACAGTGTTATGTGGGGGCCATATTGTTTCAATGGCACCTGTCTCCTCCCAGCTTTAATAACTCACAGGGCCGATTTGGCAACCGCCGCCGTCGTGAGGTTGAGAAAATTGCGAAACCAATTCACGAGAGGGAGGAAGAGATGTCTACGTGAGCTAGTGTGTATGTGTGTGTATGTGTATGTGTGTGTGCATGTGTGTGTAGGAGGGTGTGTGTAGGAGGGTGTATGTGTAGAATGAGGTGTGGTGGATTTATATATATGGGCGTCATATATTTTTTTTACAACTGGGACCGCCCAGTTCTAATAACATGGCTGGTGAAAGCAATTAGCTTATTCGGAGGAATCTCCGCATTTGTACGTTGGCAATTATTATTGTGTTTCCCAATGCATAATGACTCTGAACAATGCGCTTAATGGCCTTATTGGCAGGCCACCAGGGCCTGGGCGTATATGAGCTTGATAGCACTTTTTCCACCAATAAATCACTCCAATGCACAAGGCAATATTCAAATCTAAGTTATTAAAAGTGTTCGAACAACAATATCAGATTTATGTTTAGTGGTGTCGGCGCCCGTCGTCGCTCGCTCGTTGTTGTTGTTTTTATTTTTTTAATGGATTGATCATGATGGCGGTGGCGGTGCGTGGAGGCGTGCGAAGGCTTTAATCCACTTCGATTGCGCGGCGGCGGCTTGGGTGTGCGGAGCGGCGGCTGGGTTCGCGGTGCGTAGCGGGTGGGCTCGTGCCGTGGTGCGGGTGGTGTGGTGTGGTGTGGTGCGTTGGGTGCTGCTGTCGCTCACGTGGCGTCCTGAGTGATTGGTTTTGGAAATGAATTACAGCGCCATTATTCGCTCGTGTCTCCATATTTATACCAGATTAGGCTGGAATGGATGAATAAATAAAAACGGGGGACACCGGGCAGGCAGGCGAGTCGAGGCGCAGTCAGTCAGAGACAAGCCGGAGGAGAGGGAGAGCCAATGGGCTTCAAAGCACGTCTGATATCATTGTCATGGCTGTTGCTGTGCTGTTTGTTTGTGATGAATTTTGAAGGTTGACAAAAAAATCTCCATTAGCAGCATTTGGGTGTCCTCTTTGCTAATCATGTGAGAAGACTAATGCTCATAAATTGCATTAATTAAAACTGGATTAAGAAAATATGTTAGTAATATAATCATTATTTTGTAAAGGGAGACTGTGGATTCGATACATAATTGAAAAAAGCAAACAGCATTATGTAGGCATAAGACACAATGGTGGCAGCCATCAACAAAAACTCATTTAGACAAGGCATATGTGAGCTGCTCGTCTGACTTGGCCAGTGTGTGTGTGTGTGTGTGTGTGTGTGTGTGTGTGTGTGTGTGTGTGTGTGTGTGTGTGTGTGTGTGTGTGTGTGTGTGTGTGTGTGCGTGTGTGTGCGCGTGTGTGCGCGTGTGAGAGCCGGCGGCATGTGAGTGCTATGTGGAATCACCAGCTCTCACCAGTGTGACACCGTTGAGATTCCAATTGAGTTTTCCACAGGCCTCTCTGTAGAACTGACTGTTCAATAACAGGTGCCGGGCTAACAGAGCTGTTACGGCCGCGCCTGAGTGGTTGTGTCAGCAACGCTGCCAAGGTGAGATGCACACAACCTGCACACTTGGCAAGACATGGGAGTGAGCGAGAGGGTTAGAGAGAGAGAGAGAGAGGGAGAGGAAATGGGAGGAAGGGATGTGAGTGAAAGACAGAGAGTGAGAGAAAGAAAAGGGGGCAGAAGGAGAGAGAGAAGCAATAGGGATGTGAGTGAAAGAGAGAAGGGGGTGAGAGAGAACATGAGAGTGAAATAGAGAGAGGAAGGGAGAAAGTGAGAGAGCATGAGGTGGAATGAAGAAGTTAGAGTAGAGAGACTGACAAAAACAAGACCGAATAAAAAAGTGTCTAGTTTCAGAAGGAGGCCCATTTGGGAGCCATTTGGAATGAATTCTCTGCCGCTGTGTGTGTGTGTGTGTGTGTGTGTGTGTGTGTGTGTGTGTGTGTGTGTGTGTGTGTGTGTGTGTGTGTGTGTGTGTGTGTGTGTGTGTGTGTGTGTGTGTGTGTGTGTGTGTGTTTGTGTGCGTGCGTGCGTGCGTGTGCGTGTGTGTGTGTGCGCGTGTGTGTGTGTGCATGTGTGCGTGTTTGCTTACGTGTGTGCGTGTGTTTGCTTGCATGTGCGTGTGTGTGTGTGTGTGTGTGAGTTTGCTTGCATGTGTGCATGTGTTTGCTTGCATGTGTGTGCGTGTATGTGTGTGTGTGTGTGTGTGCACGTGCGCGTGTGTGTGCATGTGTGTGAGTGTGTGTGCGCGTTCTGTGTGTATACATTCTTTTGTCTGCTGCGCATGCTTGTGCGAGCTGCATTAGCGCTACACTGTTGTCTGTGTGTTGTTGTTGCACTAAAACTCCTCGGCTGTGGCCCCCAGCCACATATTTAGCAGAGGGACCATATTGGGCCTTTCTGCATGGCGGGGTCCAAGCAGCTGCGTTCAGC
>NC_085878.1:17300056-17302556 GCF_034702125.1 Engraulis encrasicolus
CATGGATGGCGTACCTCCCGACAGAGAACACAGAGTGAGGAGGGGGGATCAAGTCAACATTGGGTGGATGGGGGTGGGGGCTTTGGTTGGGGAGGGAAGGGTGGTGTTGTAGGAGGGGGTATAAAAAATCAGTTGAGTGCATTGAGATGATGAATTCGGAGGGAAGGCGAAACTTGACCTAGTGTGGAGGCAGGCGGCGCCTGGCGGAACGCCGTGTTCTCTCAAGTAAAGGTGAGCTTTTCTCACAGGGGCTGACAGGTGTGAAATTACAATGGGAAGTGCTGCGGACCCTGCCGTTTCCTCCCATTCATTTACATGCTCACTCCTGCTGCCTCCCGACGCTGACGCTGACGCTACCCTTACCGTAACTGCTGCCGCTGCTGCTGCTGCTACGGCTGCCTCCTGAGGCTGACGCTACTGTTACTGCTGCTGCTGCTGCAGACGCCGCGCCTGCTTGATAAGCCATCCCTCCCTGCCAGCCTCCCTGCCTCCCTGCCTGCCAGCCTGTAACCACCTCCAGCACTGCTCACAATGACACACATGCATACGCACACTCTCTCTCCCTCTCTCTCCCTCTCTCTCTCTCTCTCTCTCTCTCCCTTACTCTCTCCCTCTCTCTCTCTCTCTCCCTCTCTCTCTCTCTCTCTCTCTCTCTCTCTCTCTCTCACACACACACACACGCACACAAACAAATAGACACACACACAAACACAAAAATACACATACAAAAATACTGTGTGTACACTGACACATACCTACACATACACATAGGCTAGATTTGCGCATGCACGCACGTATACATACAAACACACACACAAACGCACACATGCATAAGCACGCGCACACACACACACACACACACACACACACACACACACACACACACACACACACACACACACACACACACACACACACACACACACACACACACACACACACACACACACACACACACACACACACACACACACACACACACACACACACACACACACACACACACACACACACACACACACACACACACACACACACACACACACACACACACACACACACACACACACACACACACACACACACACACACACACACACACACACACACACATTCTTATTTTCTCTGTATTTGCGGCATAATTACGATTCACTATTGACTTAAGTAAAACCTGAACATATCCCAGCGCAAAACCATCCTCTTTGTCCTTTTGGAAAAAATGAAAATAAAAATGTCCACCAATCTGACATAGGACCCTGTTGGTCTTTAGGCAGTGATAGCTGCACAGCATGACACATGATCATTGACAGTAAATAGAATGGACGCCAAATCAACGCTATTTGCCATTCAACGCTTTGAAGCCAGATTTGGGAACATTCCAACTTACATTCCACCTTAGCAACGCCAAACGCAGGTGCTGATTGGACAACAACAAGACTTCTAACGGTCAATCAAACCATGTTCTGATGCTCATTGGTCAATTTAACTTTTAATATCTCTCTAAAACAAAACATCACCACAAAAAAACACCACCCTGGTAAGTTGGAGAGCAAGGGGACCTACTAGTTGAGCCAAAAATGATCCCCCTGGAGTGGCATTTAAGGGAGATACAGGGTTTTATGTCTCTCATAGGAATGAATGGGATTTGGCCATTTTTTGTCTTTTTGGGTCCAACCTTGGCTCCAACTTGGCTTCAACAATGAAATAGAATTTTGGCCTCCATTCTATTTACTCTCAATGCACATGATTCATCTAATGTAGTGTGAGGCCAGCAGTGTGATGATGATCACTGGCTGAACAAAGGGATGATAAAACAGCCCTGCCTCACAGGAGGACAGCCGAGGAGGAAGAGAAGAGGAGAGGAGAGGAGATGAGAGGAGAGAAGGTAAGAGGAGAGGAGAGGAGAGGAGAGGAGAGGAGAGGAGGAAGAGAAGAGGAGAGGAGAGGAGAGGAGAGGAGAGGAGAGGGAGAAAGAGAAGAGAAGAGAAGAGAAGCGAACAGGAAGAGGAAGAGGAAGAGAACAGGAAGAGGAAGATGATCAAGAGAAGAAGAGGAACTGGAAGTGAGAAAAAACAAAAGTCAGATGAGGAGAACAAAGGAGAGGAGATAAAGAAAAAAAAATGAAGAAAATGCAAGGGGTGAAGAGGAGGGAAGACCAGTCATTGCTTTGCTCCTGAAAATGCTCTATCTGTACTGTAGTGTAATCTGGCAAGCCCATGCAGGCGCTGGGAGTCCTAACAGGCCTGTGGCTCTGTGTTGACAGCAGGGGGGTGGAGGAGGCCACGGGTCACTGGGATCCTCTCCCAGCACAGGCCCCTCCAGGTTCACATGGATAGGCCCATTCACTTTGTCCTCGCCTGGTCCGGGCCGGCTAAAAGGTTACGGGAAAATCACTGACAAATGACCACAGCACACTCCTCTCTCTCTCTCTCTCTCTCTCTCTCTCTCTGTCTCTGTCTGTCTCTCTCTCTCTCTCTCTCTCTCTCTCTCTCTCTCTCTC
>NC_085878.1:17310056-17317556 GCF_034702125.1 Engraulis encrasicolus
GTCCCCACGAGAGAACAATGGCGAATCAATGGTGTCTCTGACATTGTGACATGGCAATTACCTTTAACTCGTGTCCATTGATTATCCCCCAAGAAGCTTATCCTGGCAAGGGTCAGGTGGAAGCCATGCCGAGGACCCTGTCCTGAAAAGGCCTGGTGGACATGACATGTCCAGCACCACCAGAGACTACCAGTGCCATGCTTTTATTTCATTTTATTTAAACTCGAAGAGTTTGTTGCAGCCTGTTGCAAATCAGTGGCAGTAGTAGGAGTGGGATTGCATCCTAGTAACGTTGTCATCGTACTGCAATCCATACTGATTTGTCAATTATGATGCCGATATTATCGTACGTGGATAGAGGAGGTGTTGAGAGAGGCAGAAGCAGCACGCTGTGTTTGTTTTTTAAAGACAGATGATCCCAGAGGATAATCCAGCCATTCTCCAAATTAAAGCCATATGCAGCCATGCGTGCTGCTGGTGGCGGCGGCGGTGGTGGAGCTCATAGAGCCAAGCGAGCTGTAGCGCAGTACAGTACAGTCACCAGGTCTCACGGCGAAGGCAATAGCCGCCCCCCTCCTCCTCTTTCTCTCTCCTCTAATTGTAATGATTACCAGATAAAATATTTTGTCTCGTGTTCAAGAGCTGGATCGCTATAGTAGGAGCCGCCCACCCTCTTCTGCTTTGCACACACACGTGCGCGCGCACACACACACATACACACGTATTGTTTTAATAACAGACGTTGCAACACAACACAAGAGACGTTCCACCACCAGCAGGAACCCAATTACACGCCGTGCGAGAGGGGGGGCTCTGGGCTCTCTTCTTGCTTTCATCATTCTCATTTCATTTTCCATCTCTCCATAATGGGATGTAATGGAGTCTGTCGTTACAGTCTGTCCATTAGGCTACTGTATAGCCGGATATTGGCAGGTGAGGAGAAAGCATTTCACTTGTGAAATACAGGGCAGTAAAAATGACGGCGGGCAGACAGTAAGTGGCTGTTGTGAGAGATTGATTTACGAGGCCAACAGTATATTGTGCCGTCCCCCCCCTTCGCTCCATCCCCCCTGCTGGACATGTACAGCAAAAGTCCAAATGTTTAATTTACAATCACGGATGATTATAAGAAAGAAATATTGCCAAGAGGGTAGGGTCTTTTCAGACGTTTGGGCGTTGGGCGTTTTTTTTTTTACATTTTATTTATACGTTTTGCCACTTTTGTAATTAAAAGTGAAATGGAATTGCTGTTTGGATGTGGAGTGGGATATTGGCTGCTCTAGAGAAAGATCTTCACTGCATTGGACACATTTGTGAGCGAGCCATTAAGTAATCAAATGAGCTGACGTGTTTATTACATACATGTGATGGTGGAGCACACCCAGCCCTGTCTGGACAACTCGCTCGGCATGAAGCTCAACCTGCCGTGCCAAGGCAGGCAGCCCACATCGCTGGTTCTCTTCACCCCACACTGCTTCAAACCACAATTATCTGGAACACTCAAGACCATGACATTGGTAGAGGCCTCACTTGGACAAAGGCACTTGGAAGGAAAAAAAAGCCTGCCAACAAAAAAAAGAACAATGACAGTCAAAAGAGGAGGAGAAAAGACCGGGAGGAGATAAGAGTTTAAAAGGCTAAGATAAAAGATAAAAGGAGAAGACTGAACGTGGATGGCAGAGATAGAGGACTGTGTGTGTGTGCGTGCGTGCGTGCGTGCGTGCGTGCGTGTGTGCGTGCGAGTGTATGAGTGTGTGTGAGTGACAGACAAGAGGAGACAATTAGCAGAAGGTTAGGGTGGAGAGAGCAAGGACAGGCGAGAAGAACAGCTAACCCTTCACATTCCCCCCTTTGATGCCTTCTGTTTGTTTTTGTTTGTTTTGACTCATGTCATGTCCTGAAACACGTTAAGTGTTTCGTCCCCCCCCTCCCCCCATGGGCACACTTCCACCACCTATGGTTATGTCAGTAACCCCCCTTCTTGAAAGGCTAACGCTGCATCATAAAAGTCAAGAGCAGAGCTGGCTACATGCTGGAGACAATGGACGTGGGCTTGAGCCGTAAACCTTTTCCTGTGTGGCAGGCAGCACACGTGTGTCTCTGTTGTGTTTGTCAGAAGGACGAGCAAGCAAGAGTAGAAGGATGTAAGGAGAAGGAGATGAAGAGGAGTGAGAGTGAGAGAAAAGATCTCTGGCCTTGAAAAGACAGATGAAAGGATGTGGAGAGAGAGAGAGAGAGAGAGAGAGAGAGAGAGAGAGAGAGAGAGAGAGAGAGAGAGAGAGAGAGAGAGAGAGAGAGAGAGAGAGAGAGAGAGAGAGAGAGAGGATGGGTGTCTTAAAACAAACACATGGAGGAAGAGACTTTCAGAGAGAGAGAGAGAGGGAGACACATAACTTTGATGCGTTTGGCTTGAGAGGAAAGGGTATACACACTGCGTGGTATCACACTGGAGCTGATGTATTCAAGGGGGAATTTGGTGAAGCGATCCTAAATGACAGGACTACAATTGTGTGGTTGGTGTAGAGCAATTTGGTGCACAAACATATCTCACGGATCCCATCTGTAAACATTCTGACAACAATAGTGACCATTACGTACACCCCATTTTATATATAGCCCATATGTGTGTATCTCTCTCTCTCTCTCTCTCTCTCTCTCTCTCTCTCTCTCTCTCTCTCTCTCTCTCTCTCTCTCTCTCTCTCTCTCTCTCTCTCTCTCTCTCTATTACATATTGTGTATTGTATAGGCCTATAGGTTTCTGCTTTGTGTGAGTGTCCAGACCTATTCTTGTAAAAGTATGAAATGGCTTGTTAACATGTTAACATGAAAGCAGTCTTACGTCAGTGTTCATACTCTAGCAGTATTTTCTTTATTGCCATGAAGTGCATGTTCAAATTAGCCTCTTTTGTAAAGCAGCTGACCTTTCCATATTTATTAGCTGAAGTAACACCCCCCCCCAACACACAAACACACACACACACACACACACACACACACACACACACACACACACACACACACACACACACACACACACACACACACACACACACACACACACACACACACACACACACACACACACACACACACACACACACACACACACACACACACCTGACCCCAGTTATGTAAAGACAGCAAGAGGTGAATATGTGTAAAACAAGCAGAGCATACAGTAGCAAGGCTGCCAGCTGCTCTCCATCAATTGATCATTTATAGAAATAATTCCAAACAAACTTGTACCTGTGCCATCTTTGCGTCCATAAAATGGGATGTCTGCCAATAAGGCAGAACTTTAAAAAAAAAAACACTCGAGAATATAAATCTTGTTTTGAACGTCTGTTATGTAACCCAAATAACGCACAAAAACACAATAGACAGTGTGATTTTAACTAAAGCACTGATTCACATAAATTTGCACAGTCAAAGACTGTGTTTAGGCTTCGCACTCAGTCTCAGAAATATGGTTAAACTTGCCGCTCAGCGTTAAGTGTTGCTTTACTCGTAATACTTCGCAAGGCAAATGAGTGCATGTTTTGTAGGAAGTCTGATTGCAGATGGGCATGGGAGTCCGAGTGGAGCTCAGGAACTCGGCCCTCAGCTCTGCGGCTCTCTCATTAACATGCGGGCCTGGCAACTCCTGATTCGCACGCCGTGTGCTAGCGTGTAAATAGTTAATGTGCCGGCCAATTGCCAGCTACCGTGTGCAGGCAAATTTATTTCGAAGTTTTTCTCTTGCAGATCGGGGGGAGGGACTTTGGAGTATTTGCAATATTCATGAATACTTTGGGAACTTTATACCCCTTTTAAGCTTTGAAGTCTGAGCCCTAAGGTTCTTTTTTTTCCTCCTACACTCTTCTCGCTCACTCCTCCTTAAAACCGCGTGTCCGTCCGTTCCATTTTCTCGTCAGTAATTGGATACACAAATAAACGAATGCTGTTTTTCACTCCTTCCCTCTTTCTCTCTCTCTCTTTCTCTCTCTCTCTCTCTCTCTCTCGCCCCTTCGCCCTTATTTATGTTTCCACAGATTTGGCAGTGCGGCAAGCCCCTTCAAATGCAAATATGAGGTTTTGCACTGGGGGGGCCCTGGGGGCAGAGGAGAAATGGGGCCGAGGGGAATCGCCCACGCCCCTCAACCCCCAGGAATGCGGCACCGTCCGCGGGCTCCATCTACTCCAGCCTGTGCCCCCTCTCTCTGCCAACCCACCCCGTCCTCGTGGGCAGACGCCCACTAACCACAGCGCATAATAGGAGAAGACTCGCATTTTTGTTGGGCTTAAACGAGCGCTCCCGCGGCCGATCAATGGCCGAGGCTAGTTGAAGATTAGACGCGACGATAGTGCGGCGGGCAGACAGGCGAACGGAGGAGGCTAGGCGGTAACGCTATCCAGGGCCAGGAAACGGGCGGGAAGTCTGAACGGAGGCCGAGCGCGCCAAAAGCGAAGAAACGCATACCTCAGGAGAAACGGCAGGGCCCCCCCTTTGAAGGAAACCGATAAAATATTAAGGGGAACTGGATACGGCGTCTCGGCTGTCTTTATTCTCCAGGACCAGGACACAGGGAGCCCACCCGTGGCCACGTGCTCGGATGGCTGGCTGGATGGCTGGCTGGCTGGCTGGCTGGCTGGCTGGCTGGGGGGGTGAGAGTGAGGTCAGGAGGGCTGTGGAGCTCAGACGTCCTAAAGCGGCTAACTGGCTGGGGATAGGCAGAGCACTACTGCCCATGACGCCGGTCAGTCCACTGGATGGCATTGGGTGCTTGGTCTCACTCACTCTCTGCACTCACATACAGTACACACACATAACCATGCCTGCACAGAGACACTTGCACACACACTGACACACATTCGCATATGAAGTCGCAAACATAGAGACACAGACATGTTGGTGCACATACATACACTTACATACACACACACACACACACATTACACAAACTACACGCGCATACAGTACAAACACATGTAGTCACAAACATACTGTACATACATAGCCATGTGAGTGCATATACATACACATAGCACAAACTGCAGACGCACACACACACATGCACGCACGCACGTGCACTCAAGCACGCGCACGCACGCACGCACACGCACACAGAGGTCTGCCGTTTTCCGCTGCTCACCCTGGTCCACATTGCTCTTCCTCCTCTCTCTACAACTCCAGCCTCACAGTACCAGATGAATAGCAACATGCCCTTACCTTTGATCATCCAGTATATTCAACAGACGAGAAAAAAAAAAATCCCTTCACCCTTTTTGCTTCCTTAAATCCAATAAGCTCCTTGTCATTAACTTTTCTTTTCCTCTCCCGCAGCGTTATAAAAAAAGAGTAAATATTTCCAGTAGAAAAGTGAGGCGAGAATACTAATGACGTTCCAATGAAAACACTGACATAATGTTATTTCGTTTTTTTATTAGATTACCAGATTACCTTTAAATCTTGTGTCCTGCTGCTTATCTTTGAGTGGCTGCCTTTTTCTGACAGCTTTTTGAAAAAATATATAAAACTGTGGTAGGCATAGTGTGAGGTAGGCATGCTGTTTTCCGAGTGTTTCAAATGCACAAATAAATATGTCAGTCAGACAGCGCACGCTGTCAACAGTGCTCAGACACACACTCGCCTCCCTATTCTGTCTTAAACGCACCGAGTGGTGCGTGACGAGTGGAGCATTTGGGTCTGTGTGATCTCATCGTCAACACCTCGTTGTGGGGGAGATGGTGAGAGTGGATTAGTGGCAGAGAGACCTGCGTGGCACAGTAAGAGAGGGGAGGATACTGTAATATTCAGGAAACTCACTGCCACCAGCAGCATCTAATGCTTTTGTCAATAAGAAGCACTCAGCGAGCGCTATACACTGCTCTTAACCCAGCCAGAGAGCCACCTCGCTCAGCCATCCCTCAGCTGCCCCTGTCTCCTTTCCTGGCTCCTCTCCTCTCCTTTACTCTCCTCTACTCCTCCATCATCTCCTCTCCTCTCTTCTCCTCTCCTTTACTCTCCTCTCCTTTACTCTCCTTTACTCTGCTCTCTTCACCTTTACTCTCATCTCCTCTATTCTCCTTTACTCTCCTCTCATCTACTCTCCTCTTTTCTACCCTACTCTCCTCCTCTCCTTGCTAACTGTCCTCACACGGTACTCTCTCTCTCTCTCTCTCTCTGTCTCTCTCTCTCTCTCTCTCTCCCTCTCTCTCTCTCTCTCTCTCTCTCTCTCTCTCTCTCTCTCTTAACCTTCTCTCCTCTGTCTTCATCATCCCTCCTCTCCCCCTCCCATCACTTCCACTACTCTCGTCTATTCTCTCCCTCCATGGATTTAAGCTTTGACTGATACGAAACTGTGCTTCCTCGATGAAAATTATTTATTCCTTATGCCAACTGATAAGGGAAAAAACACATCACAGTAAAGCTTAACACCTCTTATGCGTGCAGGCCGCATAACAATACAAATTACAAAAATATGAATAAAATGAATGATTGAAGTCAAAGCAAACAACTACAACAAGCATGGTGTAGATGCAATTAGATGGCACAAGAAAATAGCACCCCCTAAATTATGTGACACATTGTCTGCTTGCTTTAAAAACATAATATGCTGAGACGCATGAAAAAGCAGCTGGACAGACTTTATATAGAACATATTTTGCACGTGCATACAAGCACACACACACACACACACACACACACACACACACACACACACACACACACACACACACACACACACACACACACACACACACACACACACACCTTAGAGATCCGAAAACACACATAGGACCCACGTTTTAATAATCGTCAGGTAAGGGGAAAATAAAAATAAAAAACTTGAGAGAAAAATAAAAACAAGCATTTTTATTTCCCCTTTAGAAACAGAGCAGCAGAAAAGCAGGCCAGCTGCCCCATGCGTGGGTGCCTGTGTGAATTTACTGTGTGTGTGTGTGTGTGTGTGTGTGTGTGTGTGTGTGTGTGTGTGTGTGTGTGTGTGTGTGTGTGTGTGTGTGTGTGTGTGTGTGTGTGTGTGTGTGTGTGTGTGTGTGTGTGTGTGTATGTGTGTGTGTGTGTGTGTGTGTGTGTGTGTTGCGTGCCTGTGTGTGTGTGTGTGTGCGTGCCTGTGTGTCTGTGTGTATTTGTGTGTCTGTGTGTGTGTACGTGCGTGCGTGCGTGCGTGGGCGTGTACAGTACGGTCTTGAGTGTGTGTACGCGAGTGCACTCTCCTCTGTATGTAAATGCACGGGTCTCCCCGACTGCACGGCGAGCGTGAAGGCGTAACGACGCGGGGATATTCTCGCAGATAGGGGCCAGCACTAAATTAAAAAGCAGTTATAAATAATACTCGGCCGGGCTTCTCCGGCTTAAATTAATGCCTCAATTAGATTGGGAACATTAAAGGTAGTAATGATTTCACTCCTCCGCCTAATCATTAACGGCGTGCCCGCTCTTCCCTGAGATATCCGCACTTCGCTCTGAATGGATTAGCCCCAGATTAATGAGGGGTG
>NC_085878.1:17335056-17337556 GCF_034702125.1 Engraulis encrasicolus
CACAATCAAGAGCGTAACACTCCTAATTCAATAGTGATTGAGTGTGTGGGGTTTTCGGAATACAGAAGGGGGTGGAGTAGAGGAACGGAGGGAGAAAATAAGGAGGAGTGAAGAGAAGAACGTCTTTCATGCTGCGAATCCCATCCACACGCTGAACGCGTGCAGAGTGTTTAAAAAAAGAAAGAACGAAAGAAAGAAAAAAAAGAAAAACAGGCTAGTGCGGAACATTAAATTTTCTCCTCCGCTGAAAGGCATCACAGTCGGGGCCTGGGCGAGCGAACAAGTGAGGGTGGATGGGTGGATGGGTGGAAGGGTGGAGGGGTGGATGGGTGGATGTGTGGTGCGGCAGCTGAGACCAAGGGGGCATCCCAACACCCCTCCCAACATCCCCACTCCCGATTCCCAAACTTCCACCCACACCCAGCTCATGTACCACCCCACACCGTCACCCTCACCAAAGCCCTGAAGCAAGGCAGGCAACCCACCCACCCGTCCCCTCTCTAGTCTCCACTCCTCCCATGCCACCCCTCCCCGCACCTCCTCATCAGCCCCCTCCGCCACACACTTGTCAGAGGCAGCGCGCGCCTTAATAGAGCCGCCTATTAATAGGCAGGTTTTTATTTTACTTACAGCAGCCGGAGGGGGGCCACGGGCTGCCTGCTGCATGCGGCAGCAGAGCCTGTCTCTCTCTGTGCCGGGACTTGCCGCATGCCACGGGTAAATCTAATCTCTCACTTACCCTTCACGAATACGATACAGCGCAGACTGATAAGTGTTCATGTAGTTATGTGCACCAGGCCCAAGGATGGGATGTGGGGGGGGAGGGGGAGGGTGTATCGCGTGTGCGTCTGTGCGTGTGTGTGTGTGTGTGTGTGTGTTTGCAAGTGTGTGTGTGTATGTGTGCGCGTGTGTATGTGCCTGTGTGTGTGTGTGTGTGTGTCTACACTTGTTGTGGTGTGGTAGTGCAGAGTGATTTATCGTGAGCCACAAGCTTTTCCTAAATAACGGGGGGGCAGGGTGGTTTGGCTGGGAGGGAGGGGTGTGTGATTGAGCGCTTGGTGGGAAGGGATGTATTCTTTTTTTTCTTTTTTTTAACAGAGAGAAAATGAAAGTGCGCTGGTCAAGATGATGAGAGGAGGAAAAGGGGGGTGAAGTGATGACTTGGAAGGATGCCAAGAGAGGACAGATCAGGACAGGTTTCTGCTCCTACGGTTGCCATTTCTTTTGGAACGGAGTAGAATTTCATTTTGAAAGCCACACGAAACCTTTGATTTGAATGAATGTAAATTGTATCGAATTATTATGTTGCGAATTGTTACATTTGAATTACTGTACATTGTAAATGCAAAGATTTTTTAAGACAATGCCATCACACAGACGTACTGTATGTCTTGACCTCAGTAACCAAACATATCGTCTATCTTTCAATTTACCTTATGTCCACGCATACACGAATATATGCACACAAGCACGCACACACAATGCCCCCCTTGTTTAACACACACACACACACACACACACACACACACACACACACACACACACACACACACACACACACACACACACACACACACACACACACACACACACACACACACGCACACACACACACACACACACACACACACACACACGCTCACACACACACACACGCGCACACACGCACGCACACACACACACAGGACAGCAAGCTTGTGGGGAGAGGCTATAGCCATATGCACTGTAAGGACACACCACGGCTTTATTCCTCCGCGTGGTGTCGGAAATGATTTATGAGTGCGATCTAAATCAGCAGTATTTTATCAGCCCTTACGTCAGGGGACAGGGTCGGGCCGTGGACGAGTGTGTGCGTGTGTGTGTGTGCGTGTGTGTGTGTGTGTGTGTTTGTGTGTCCGCACGCGCCTGTGTGTGTGTGTGTTTGCTTGGTCAGGGCAGGTGGGACAGACTGGACAGGAGGCAGGTGTTTGTGGATGAGAGTATGTGTGCAGTCCACAGACCCCTTAGGACTCATCTCCTCTCTACTGCCCCTACTGGTCATGAGCTAGAAGTGCAATAGATGAAATGCCATAGATGACGACATGCATAAATGCAGAGGGCATTAGAGATGGGCAAACTTTGACTGTATAAAAAGCCGTTGAATTTATAAGGAGGCAGATTTTATGAAAGCCGAAATATGTCATGAATGAGTTCGAACGTGAATAGGGAATTCAAGAACCCGAAACTGGAGCATCTTTCTTGGAAAATCAAGTGCTGAGTAGGAAGAGAAATAGGGGACAGGAAAAGGAACCAGAAAGAAAAGAGAATTAAAAAAAGAGAGCGCAACTTAAAAAAAAAGAACAGGCCTTGCGGTGACAGAATTTTTCAGGGATATCACAAAGACTTTTTAATGAGCATTAGCACACAAAAGTGCGCAGGTATAAAACATGGGAAAGGAAACTCCCGAGGATAATATTATGCGCTAAGTTGAACTTAAGCAGAAAACACACACGCTCCTTCC
>NC_085878.1:17372556-17375056 GCF_034702125.1 Engraulis encrasicolus
ACACACACACACACACACACACACACACACACACACACACACACACACACACACACACACACACACACACACACACACACACACACACACACACACACACACACACACACACACACACACACACACAGAGAGAGCTTCAGAAACGCCCTGTCAGCCCAGTAGAGCGCCGGTGAACTGAGGAGGAAACTGCAGTCAGCTCTGAATAATGTTTCCTCTTAATCAAAGATCTGTCAATGTCCAAGAAGCCTTCCCTTGCTCATCCATTTGCCCAGGGAGGGGAATAAGTGCCTTGTTCAGGCTACACTACACTATATACTATACCTGAACTGAATAGCAGTGGCCATCGCAAGACAGAGGCAGAGATGGAATAGCAGGCACAGTATATTCCTCCGTATTGATCATATGTGCCGTATACAGTATGGAGTTTGAGAATTGTGAAGGGGATCAGGGTTAGGGGGACATGAAGAGCGCTATATCAAAACGCTATATCCACCATGTTTGACTTTTTGCATTTTAATATTGGAATTGACTGCTAAGAGGTCCTATCTTCTATATGTGAACATACTTTCAAACCTCTATAACAATGCATTTTGCAATGCATTTCAATGGAATGCCCAATACAAAAATGTAAATTTCCCAACATTCTATAAAATGGATATATCTCATTTTGGAAAAGAGCTCTTCAAATATTTAAAGAGTGTTACAGTGACTGGTGTTATATATTCCAATTCCTTTCTTTAAATGACTTGATTTTTGTTTTGTCTTGTTATGCCTTGATTCAGACAGGACTTCAAATGACTTGATTTAATTTTGTTTGGTCTTGTTATGCCTTGATTCAGACAGGACAGTGTGAGAGAGTGGCAAGTAAACAGTAGGAAAGAGAGATGGGAAAGGAGCAGGGAATGACCTTGGGACAGTCTCAAACCCGGGTCCCCGGAGTTATGATGTGGAGCCCACTGAGCCGCAGCAACCCCACCCCAATTTCACTTTTTAAGTTGAACAACTACACTGCATGGGTCTGAGGGGAGCAATACTAACAGATCTTTTTTTCTCCTTCCATCCTCTGTGCATCTTACTGGAGTGGGACGAATGAAAGAGGGAGGAATGAGGGAGAAGAGGAGGAGAAGAAAAGAAGGGAGAAGGAGGGGAGAAGGGAGAGAAAAGGGGACTCAAAAAGAGTCTAAAGAGGGAAGGATGTTCTGCTGAGTGGCCAGAATGTGTGTGGAGTCACTCCTAAACACAGAGAGAGAGAGAGAGAGAGAGAGAGAGAGAGAGAGAGAAAGAGAGAGAGAGAGAGAGAGAGAGAGAGAGAGAGAGAGAGAGAGAGAGAGAGAGAGAGAGAGAGAGAGAGAGAGAGAGAGAGAGAGACAGAGAGACAGAGAGACAGAGAGAGAGAAATGTCTACACGACCCTCCAATTTCTTTTGGACAGCGTGAAGGACGCAAGTGATTGGATAATGGGACTACAGTGTCTGCTCTCCTGGCCAGCCAGTCAGAATGCCTCCATTTTGGGGTTGTTGTATTAATGCGCTGCTTCAGTCTATCTCTCCTTCACACATGCAGGGGAGGACTGGAGGACTGTATATATTTATCTACTGGGCGCTGCCTCTCTAAGGAGAGCAAGGAGAGAGAATAATGCATGTGTGTGTGTTTGTTTGTGTTTGTGAGTTTCTGTGTGCATGGGTGCCAGGGTATGTGCAGGACTGTGCGTAAGTGTTTATGTATGCATCTGTGTGTATACATACTGTATTTTGTGTGTGTGCGTGCGTGCGTGTGTGCGTGCGTGTGTGTGTGTGTGTGTGCACTTAGACTGGGAAGAACCTGATACACAATGAGTTTGAGTACGGGGATACATCTGTGTGTGTGTGTGTGCTGCATGCATGTGTGCATATGTGTATGTACGTATGGATGTGTGTGTGTGTGCGTGCGCGTTAAGACAGCGGGAATGAGGAGAGCCTGATACACAAAGCAGTGCCGGGATGCATCCATGTGTGTGTGCATGCATGTGTGAGTATATACATGTTCGTCTGTATGGATGTGTGTGTGCGTGTGCGTGTGCGTGTGCGTGTGCGTGTGCGTGTGCGTGTGCGTGTGCGTGTGCGTGTGCGTGTGCGTGTGCGTGTGCGTGTGAGTGTGAGTGTGCGTGTCTGTGTTCATGTGTGCGTGCGTGTTAAGACAGCGGGAATGGGGAGAGCCTGCTACACCAAGAGTGCGGGGATGCATCCATGTGTGTGTGCATGCATGTGTGCGTATATACATATACGTCTGTATGGATGTGTGTGTGCGTGTGCGTGTGCGTGTGCGTGTGCGTGTGCGTGTGCGTGTGCGTGTGCGTGTGAGTGTGTGTGTGTGCGTGTGCGTGTGCGTGTGCGTGTGCGTGTGCGTGTGCGTGTGCGTGTGCGTGTGCTTGTGCTTGTGCTTGTGCGTGTGCGTGTGCGTGCGTGCGTCTGTGTTCATGTGTGCGTGCGCGTTAAGACAGCGGGAATGGGGAGAGCCTGCTA
>NC_085878.1:17397556-17420056 GCF_034702125.1 Engraulis encrasicolus
TCCTAAAATCATCTCTTCTGAATCCACTGACACCGTGCATGTGAAGCCACCAGCATTTTTGGGTTCACTCTAGGGCCTTTACTGGTCCTTCAATGGTGAAAAGCATCAAAAAAGCTAAATGAATACTATATTCCAATTTTTTTAAAAAGAAGCTAAATGTATAGTGTACTGGTCATTTTTTCTGGAGTGTTTTGTGTAACGCAGAGTCCGCTAGTGCTTGTGTCCCATCCAAAGCCAGTCTGAGGGGAATCGACATTAGATTCATAGAAGTAAGACCCTGCTCTTTTGCTTTGGGTGTACATTTGCAGTCGTATGAAATGACTCCTAAGTGTATTGCACTGCTCATTATCAACATAACCCGGAGCCAGCGGCCTCTCTCAAGGACAACACCTCTAATGAGGGAGAGCTAGAGTTTGTCTACATTTCTACCTGACGCACCGTGCCACACAGCAGTGCGTGTGTGCGCGTGTGCATGTGTGTGTGCTTGTGTGTACGTGTGTTTGTGTAAGAGGAGGGACAGAGAGAGAGAGAGAGAGAGAGAGAGAGAGAGAGAGAGAGAGAGAGAGAGAGAGAGAGAGGGAGATAGGGGGACTATTCAGGGGGTGTAAAGAGAGGTGGCTAGAGGGAGGGAAGAGAAAAAAGAGAGAAATTATTAAAAAAGAGAAAAATTAGATGGACAAAAAAGGGGGAAAGCCAGTGTACAGGAGAAAGAGCAAAGGAATTTCTCACTGAAATAAATGTGTCTTAATTGAGCTACAATTCCCATTTGGCCCAGAGGGTGCATGAGCGTGGTTTCACTCTGATTTAAGGTGACTGATGCTTCCTCTCACACACTGACCTTCAGCCGCCAAGCAGGTACGTACGTTAGATAAAAGGAGAAAGTTAGTTGGAACCTGCCCTCCTACACATGATTCTCTCTCTTTCTCTCTCTCTCTTTCTCTCTCTCTCTCTCTCTCTCTCTCTCTCTCCCTTTCATTGTCATTCTCTCTCTCTCTCTCCCTTTCATTGTCATACCATTTTTTTTTACTTCCCTCCCGCTTCGTGTCACTCATTCTTTCCTTTACATGGCCTGAATTCCATCCACTTTTCAGTTGAAATGTGTAGAAAAAAAATCCTTAGGTGTTTTTTTTTTTAAATGACGAGTACATTTTTCCCACCTGATATGCAAATTCTTCTTAACTGACCACAGATAATATCTAATGAATGAATCATATTTTTGTATGGAAATAAAAAAAATATGTCCGTCATATACCTAAAGTCTTTTTCATTACCATTTTCATTTTTTTTCGAAATCCAATTAGATGCATTAATCTCACACTGTGTTTGTGTGAGAAGAAACAAATACCATAGTGATTAATCCCTTATGAGACAAAGCCTGGTCTGCATGGAGGGAAAAGAGAAAGCAAGTTGCAAACGTTTGGGGTCTTACTGACCTCTATGTTTATTTAGGTATGCATCCACTCTGGTCCTCTAAAACCAATATTTAATCTCAGGTGTTTTGGGATGTTTTTGTTGTTTCTTTAACGTACCGTACAAAGCCAGAAAGGAAAGAAAGAAAAGGACAGAATAAATGAAAGAAAGACAACTTGCCATGTCAATCCATCCGTGAAAGTTGGGTTGAATTCCACATTGTGACGATAGAGTGTGCATGCGTGCGTGCATGTGAGCATGCGTGTGTCTCTGTGTACACTCATGCATGTGTGCGTATGCACGTACAGTATGTGTCTGTGCATCGGTGTGCGCATGTGTGTATGTGTTTGTGCAAACATTGTGAAATGCAGGTTCGTGTACATGTGTGAATGTGTCGTGGGAGGTATGTATGTGCATACTTAAGTTCACTCACACACACTCTCACAGAAACACACAGACATTCTCTCTCTCTCTCTCTCTCGCTCTCTCTCTCTCTCTCTCTCTCTCTCTCTCTCTCTCTCTCTCTCTCTCTCTCTCTCTCTCTCTCTCTCTCTCTCTCTCTCTCTCTCTGTCTCTCCCTCTCTGTGGGATCTTGAGAGGAAATGAGAGTGGAGGGTCCAGTGGGGATCCCTGTAATGACTCTGTGATAGGCCCCTGTGTTCTCTCGTTCAGCCTTACATCTCCCTTTACATAGGCCGGTGCTATACCCCCCCCCCCCCAAAAAAAAAATGCCGGCCCCCTTATTGCCATGCATGGGCTCCGACACACAGCTAAGACATACATCACTTTGACAGGGGCACTCTGATGCAGAATGAATGAGGTGATCATGGAACAGAAAAAAATGGATGCATTTCCATCTCACTAAATATCAATATTTTGTCTGGATATTGGATAGTGCTTCCTCCAAGTGTCCCTTTGTTTAGTTGTGTCTTAGTTGTTCAATATCAATACATTTTGGTGAGGAAATTGTGATGAGAAAGTATTTTCGGTGATTTCTTGATTAATGTATAACCTTATTTACATGTATTGTATGCCTATGAAAAAGCACACTTACAAAAAAAACTATTTGACAAAAAAATATCTATTTTAAAAAGTACACCATTTAAGAGACGTTATACCACAAACACCTCTTTGCACACACAGCCCATCTACCTTGGTCCCTGAGAGACATGTCTAATTAGATCCATTGAGTTATTTCCCTTGTGTAAATTAACTTGTGTGTGGCTCTGTCAGAAATTGCAGCTCACACGTGTGCATGTTAAGAGAAAACCCTGGTGCAGCTCTGAAGGACCACCCTTTGTGATTTATATATATATATTACATCGCACAGTCTGGCTCGCTTTTGAGAAAATAAATCAGCAGCAAAATTATTTCTTGTGGTCAGAGCTCAAGCCACCATCTCTCTCTCTCTCTCTCTCTCTCTCTCTCTCTCTCTCTCTGAATTTTACTGTCTTTTTACTCTGTCTTTTTACCTGATCCTCAAAAATCTGGCATCTCTCTCATGTTTAGCGCTTGTTCAAGACTTGTGGAAGGAGGGTGTCAAAAGAGCAAGAGGTTATCACATTATTTGATGGGGAAATATTGCCGGTGTAAACCTTCTCATTTTGCACCCTCAATACATGATAGTGCAGAATGAGTAACATTTTTTAGAAGGGATGTGATAAGGATAAAATAAGGATAATGTGCAGATTGTCACATTAAAAGGTTTTAAATTTAAAAAAATGTCTGTTATTTGTGAAACACTAATTTTAAGGACCCTTGCATTGAATGTCAGAAGAACTACCTTCTTGTCAGTAATGAGCCAGAATACCCTGTGTGTGTGTGTGTGTGTGTGTGTGTGTGTGTGTGTGTGTGTGTGTGTGTGTGTGTGTGTGTGTGTGTGTGTGTGTGTGTGTGTGTGTGTGTGTGTGTGTGTGTGTGAGTGAGTGTGTGAGAGTGAGTGAGTGAGTGTGTGACAGAGAGAGAGAGAGAGAGAGAGAGAGAGAGAGAGAGAGAGAGAGAGAGAGAGAGAGAGAGAGAGAGAGAGAGAGAGAGAGAGAGAGAGAGAGAGAGCGCATATCAGTTAAATATTATCAAACCTTAAGGTAAATATATGTTAGGTGATATGACAGGTATAACCATGCCATGTGTGTCTTTGTTTGTTTGTACACTGTCGATTTTCATCAGGCACAGTGCTGAAAGAATGTCTTGTGATTTATAAAGGACAGTAAAACATTGTGAGACACTGCTGTTGGCTGTCAGAAAAAAACAGAAGGATAAATGTATTACACAGGTGAGAAGGAGCACCCACACCTCTACTAACATATCATACTACAATATCTAATAAACCTTGACATCGAAATGCCCTTCTTTCAGAGAAAATGGTCTATCTGACATGAACACGTTTTGTGAAAGGCCTCCTCTTAGACCCTTATGTGTTAACTTTAGTCAAAAGAAACAGGTGTATGTGTGCCAATTAACGAGCGGGAGCAGAATGGCGCATGGAATAGAAAATAAAGTTAGCCATTTAGAATGTCATAGCCTATAGCCCGACTGGTTTACCTTTCTGGTAGGCCTTCCAAAAAACGCAGTCTGGCGTCAGGTAAAACATTAACCCTGGTTTGAAGCACGGTCTCTATGTTACCCTTTTGCCATTATCGTGATAGTCATATCATGATTAGAGGTAACTGCCGGCTGTAGGATAAGATTGGAGACGTTGAGCGGTGGACTACCTGTCACTTGGTGGGTAGTGCACGTGCAGTGGTCATATGACCGCACAATGTATGTTGTTTGGTTGTTTCCTGATAGTAAAACTATTCAGATCATGTCTTGATCTACCGTAGTCTCTTTGCTCGTGTCCTTTACGCACGGGCTTTTCTCCTTTACGCACGGAATCTTAAGACTACCTAACAACTATAGGTAAAGGTGTTAAATGAAATGAACTTTCCTGCTAGGTAGGCCTATGCTATTCTATGTAGAGTTCCCTTACCCTGCTCAGACAACTTATTACTGGTGCGGACTCTATTCATTCCCAGAGAGACGAAGACGTCATTGAGCCCAAGTTGTTTTTTATTGCATATTATATAATTGTGTGAATTGAAAATAAGCACATATGAACATCACATATGGTTAGTGAATGAAATAATTTTGCACAGCAAAATATATGAGGAAAGTTTAATTAACATACTTTTATAAAATTTATTGATGAATGGCATTTCACCATTTTAACAAGCAGGGTGTCAATCCCTGTCCATAAACAATGTCCAGACATTATTGATTATTATATTATTGCCATGTAAATAATGAATTTAAGACAAAAAGAAACTAGTCCTTTGTAATATCACAACTAATATCGTTAAATTCTCCAGCAATGCCATGAAACTGCTTTTTTAAATTAGCGTTCTAGATAGATTCCATTTTGTAATATATGATTGCAGGCAATTTTAGTGCAACTCAGTCCAAAATACTTCAGGTCTGTACATGACTAATTTTGAATGCATGGTTAACCATGGTAAGTTTCTCCTCGTTTAATACTTTGGTTTTTTTAATACAGACAGTGGTAAGCTATAACAAGGACTACATCTGTCACACTTGTGTTTTAATTGCAAGCACATGCTGCAAAAACTCGGTTTCCGCCTGCGTAAATCCCGCTGTGGATACAAACTTGAATGCCTCCAATCTCTTAATATCAATATCCAATTTAGTGCATAGGACCACACAAATCCTACAACGTATTTAAACCTAATTACGCCATGGCATTTCTCTGTATCAGCCTCTGGCAATACAACCTTCACTTTTTAGACTTACAGGTAATAAAACTATATAGTACTTAAATTATATGCTTAAACATCAGTCTTTCATTCCAGAGATATCCAATACACAAGAATGGGATATGTATTAAATAAACAAACCGCTTTAAGCAACAGACAGTTTAGTCCCGAAGAGGGATTGGTTCCGTTTGGACACGATGAGATCCTTCCCCACCCCCCAGTACTTTGACTCCAGTCCGCCAACTTTCAACAGGAATGCATCAGTGCATGGGCCGTATGGAAATGGGTGCCGATGTTCGTGCAACTCATCACGGGCAACTTTTCAGAGGTGGGGGTGATAGCTGTCCGTTCACTTTTTTGCTGTATTCCAAAAAAGTGACTTGCGATAAAAAAAAGAAATATATGAATGTCATGCTGGACTCATCGAAGACAAAAAGTTTACAAGCACAAAACAAAAGAAAACCGTACATGTCCAGCATGCAGGCCAGTCCAATAACACAGTCTCTTTTTATATACAAACAATATATTGTGTCTTATGCAAAACATTGCTGCTTAACACAAAAAGCAAGCATAACGCATGAGATGGTGATGGGGTAAAATGGCAGGCTCGCGGTCTTCTTACTTTGGCAGATAAAAAGTAAAAGGCCAAAAAAAGACTTCATACAAGAGGTAATAACAGCGGTTTGGCAAGCACCTCTAAAGGGCGAACTGATGAACTTCAGTGGTGCACACATCTGAAGGCATGCACACTCACAAAAAGTCAAGTATGCTTTAAAAATGACAATCTTATTCAAAAACACTGCAAGCCAAATGAACATCGATGAAAACTGAAGAGCTTGACAAATGCTTTAAAAACAATAGGCATGGTAATAAAAAAATAAAAAATACGAAGATGGCAGGTTTCAGAGCACGCTCCAAAATGAAGTTCATAATTATTGATGACAAGTTCGACCATTCTATTTCAAGCCCCCCAAAAATGGTATGAAAGTCAGATTGACAGGCTTGAATCGAGCCTTGGTTCTCGGGAAACCAAAGGAAAATGTTTTGAAAGTTGGCAATATTGGTTTGTCTTTGTCTATTAAACCCCAAATGAAAAAAAATCACACGAAAAAAACTTTTTTTACATGGGGCACTGACAAACTCGGTTTGTACTTTCTTTTCTTATTATTAGACGTAGACTCACATGAAAAACTCTGGGGAGGAAGGATTGTTGTCACTGCTGGATCCGTTTTCTCTGAAGCCATTGCTGATGAGCTTCTCGTATTTTTCCTTGTAGGCGTCCCTCTCCCGGACCAGCCTGGAGATCTCTTGTTTGAGGTGTTCAACTTGCTGAATGAGCTGGGTCTTCTCTCCCTCCAGGACGTGCCGTTGCTGGACACGCTTGAAGCGACAGGACTGGGCATAGCCTCTGTTTTTGAGGGTTCTCCTCTTTTGTTTCAGTCGGATAACTTCTTCCTTGCTGACCCCCCGTAGCTGCCGGTTGAGCTCTCGCACCGACATGGTCACCAGCTGGTCATCTGAAAACCGGTCATCCAAGTGCATGTGCTGGTGGTTTCCCCCGGGGTTGTTTGAGACTCCCTGCGCAGGATGGTGCCCGGCATTGTGATGGTGATGGTGGTGGTGGTGTGGACCTCCGTTCTGTGCGGCTGCGGCGGCGATAACTGCGGATACCACCGCCGCGGCTGATCCCATCTCTTCCCCGGCCATGGTGCCACCTCCCCCGGTTGCACCGGCAAATTGCTGCCCTCTAGTATAGCCATCGAACGTCTGAAGCTGGTGACTGCTGTTGATCAGCGCCTCTACTGCGTCTTCGGGGCTGAAGCCCAGCGCCTCCGGGTTCAACTGCTGTTGATAACTGGTCATCCAGTAGAAATCCTCCAAGTGTGCCTTCTGTTCGCTTCCCGAGCCCGGACTGGGCGCCGAGAAGCTTGGAGAAGGGGGAACCGAGCTGCAAGGCGTGCTCATCGGGGTGGAAGACAAGGATCCCCCGGCGATCATGCGGCTACACTGGTTGATGCTGCGATCGGGCTCCACCGGCTCCTTTTTCACTTCAAACTTCATCAGATCGAAGTCATTAACATATTCCATGGCCAGGGGACTGGTGGGCAGGTCGGAGTTGCTCATTGCCAGTTCTGATGCCATCCTCTTGCTGTTGACAGTCCTCCAAAGGGGGTGAAGAGCAGCTGTCAAACTGGTCTGGTTTGGAAGAGTGTGAGCCAGCTTGATGTTCTTAAATGTATTTCTCTATAGAATAAAAAAAAAAGCTTTTCAGGGCTTTCCGACGACGCGGTCCTAACTCTCAGCTACTAGTTTCCCTGCGCAGTCTAATGCACACATGCATCGGAGCTCAGCGTGCAGAAATGTCTTTCCTCGCTTTTCATACGAATTTCGGCGGTTTTGTATTTCAAACATTTAACAGTTCAAGTGCGCATACCGTAGCTCGGTAGAGTTGAGAGTTGTTAGAATTATGCTAAATGCAAGCTTGAACAATGAAATGCCCAGGCTCGTAAGAGAATTTTAAAAGGATCACGAAGCAGATGAGTTTAAAAGCATTGCTGAGTTTTATAGCTGCCCTGACGTCAGGGAAATTGACTCGCCCAACGAGCCAATAGGCTCCCACAACCCTACCTAATTAACATATTAGTATAAGAAACAAAAGTTTTTCAACTGTCAGAGGTTATCAGCTGACTGTCAGCTGAACCTCAAACTTTTAACCGTTTCGTGCATGCACATGTTCAAAATGAAAGTATAAAATATTAAGTATTTTCTATCTCCACAATACACACTGTACGCAATCAATACGCACGCTTCAAGTAGATGTGGCACAGTCGATTTCTTTTGACTGGTTACGCTACTGCTCGCAGAATTGTTTGTTTAAGCTATATTTAGTCTGATATTGTCACATCTATTGTAATTTCATCAGGTTTATAGTTGTTCCCAAACCTGACTGGTTTCAGGGGACGCGCAGCCTTTTGCGCGTCCGACTGATCCACAATGGGAAGCCTATTGAGCGCAGCGCAGAGCATTGCCTGTATATCACCAAAACCATGAGGATGTTTGTGTGTTTTTACGATCAACAGAGTATTACAATGTAGGTTATTTGCCTCAAAGTCACGTAGAGTGAACGCATAGACTACATAATCACAACCAGGTTACAGTTAATTACATTTTTAAAATTCAAAAGCAAATGTGTTTTTCCTTACATAGATTGTATGTGTCAACAAATAATACCCATCACGCTTTAGTTCAAATGAGAACAACACAGTCTATATTTTTTATGGTTCTCAATATTTATGACTAAAGGCAGACTGCTCTCGCTCTAGCTCTGGCTCTCTCTGTCCTCTGGAATCTCAAGAGTGCCACCTTTTGGTACAACAAGGGTAGAACCTCTCATGCAGAAAAGGTTAGAGTGAAAGGTCCTGCATCTAGCCTACTCGTTGCGTCTGCTATTAATGAACAACAATATATGTCCGTACATGTTAAGGAAAATAGGTGTTGAGAGATAATTCACCTTTGTGTGTGTGTGTGTGTGTGTGTGTGTGTGTGTGTGTGTGTGTGTGTGTGTGTGTGTGTGTGTGTGTGTGTGTGTGTGTGTGTGTGTGTGTGTGTGTGTGTTTTAACGACCTCTCCCAGTCACACCCTACTACAAGACTTCAAGGAAAGTCAGTGGGGCCTGCCACTGACACATTGCTCCGCGTTGGACTTGATGGTGGTCTATTGGTGTAATCTACTGTACACGAGGTAGGCTACGCGTAGTTTACTTTTTGTTTGACACAAGCAACCACACTTTTAGAGCATCTGTCTTCATGATGTAAAGTAATAGGTTGTGTCAACTATATGTCATTTGCTTTTCACTGTAAGGCACGTACAAGGTGTTCCAAGCTCGCCAAGTGCACCGCTATAAAAAGCTTATTTTTATCTGAGCACACTGATTCAGAGTGGCTCCCTTACCACTAGTCATACATTAAACCAGTGTACTATGCACCTTATCTTGAGGTCAACGATCAGCTGTGCCTTAGTCCTTCCCCTTAAATGTTTCACTTACCGTGATCCGCCCATTGCTGGATCAGTGGGGCGTCCACGCTGCTCCAAGTTGAGGTAAGGTATTGTGGTCATGGCATTGGTGGAGTGTGATGAATTTGCCCACCTTCTGTGGCATCCACAATGAAAACGCTTTGGAGGTGGGAAGAAGAGGCAACTGTTGTACACAGGTAGCCTACAAAAGTATTGATACCAACTTCAACATGACAATACTCAAGATGAAGCAAACATTAGAGCAGGCACTTCAGCAATATTTACACAGTATTGGGGTTGGGGTTATCATATTCATCACAGCTAATAAATTTGCATTTTGTTGAACTATAACAGCAACAGAGAGAGAGACAGAAAGAGAAAGGGGAGAACAAGACACAAAGAAAATGTATGATGTAGGCTAATAGGCCTATAAATAGCCTCTAAAAAGTGACACAACTGACTCTGCAGGGCAGTGATGAATGAGCCGTCAGCTTCAGCAGGGCTGTCGGCACATTAACAAAATCTAGACTAGGTTAATCCAATATTACATTTTAAACACTTCTGCACGCACCACAATACTGTAAGACCTATGAAAAGAAGGGGAGAAACTGTGAACCTTAAGCCCTCTGTCTGGGTTATTCACTAGTGCATGAATAGTAGCCTAAATATATTGAAGTGAAAGGGAAATTAATTTTGCAGAAATATAATGCATGCATCAGTGAAATATTGGTGAATATGTAGCCCCTTAATGCACGCCGTACCTCCTGTGGCGTGCTGTTATAGTCATTGAAAAGTTAAGTACCATAGTACTACAATACTATGACAGTGCACAGGGCCTTTAGTAATGCACTACGACTTGGTCATTGTCATTCTGGTAACAGCAAATTTATAATGCAATGTCTTAACGGCTTAAGTAGCCTCCATCTTATAGGGCACATGTAGCTTACTAGAATTCCTGCCTTCCCTTTCATCCTACACTGTATGTCAGCTCCACCATCAGGACCTGGGCCAGAGACTTTATGCAGTTACCAGATGTACAGCAGCAGTGGAGAATAAATGCACACCATCGTGACGTTTGTCGTAAAAGAGAAAGATTAAACGCTTATTAAGGCCGTGTGTGCATAAAGGTCTTGACCAATGGTATGAACGTGATGATGTGAGTTGATATGTGCAGTGCATCAACCCCCCCATCCCCTCCCCACCCCCTCCTCTCTTCTCCACTTCTGGACGCCAGCTTTGACATGGCGCTGACAAATGGTGATTTCATGCTCCTGACAAAAGCCTATAATCATACACTCGACGTCGCGCTCGTAAAGAACCATGATCTCATCCTAAGAATGTAGTAGGGGTTATTTTTAGACCACTTGGATATACACAGTGTAATGATAGGCGGCATCATTCCCAAGCCCAGCCTCCCGAGCGTCGGGCAAGGATGATTAAAACAATTACAAGGCCGACTTACTTTTAGTTGGTTTGTTAATGTCATTTTTTTCTCTTGTTGTCGCTGAGTCTGCATTCTGTTTCATTTGGTGTGCATGCTGGAAACATGACAATAAAGGCCTACTGAACTAAATTGTACATGCTCAAGTTTGGGCCTTCTATTCAGCTAATAGTTTTAAGAAGATGTTAGTCAATGGAAGATGGACCACTCTTCCAAATGGTCAGGAGCTCCATAATGCACGCCGTTCCACCAGTATTACACCAACGCTGTAATAGTCAACAAAAGTTAACTTCCACAGTACTACACTACTATGACATAACACAGGTCCTTTAGTAATACACTATGACATGATGGTTGCCAAATGTATCGCACCGTGTCTGAACGGGTTAAGCAGTCTTGGTTAGCACCTTAGCTTGGGTGTTCCTTCGCTACTGCTCAGATGATAAAAAGGTGTTGTGGAAGATTATTTTTTTATACTTGATAAAATGACAAGCCTACTGCGTTGATTTGGTAGCCTAATCAATGTCTAACCCATTCATAGATAGGTGTGTGTGTGCGGGTACACACACGCACGTACGCACAACACACACGTGCACACACGCGCGCGCACACCCACACACACACGCACACCCACACACACACACACACACACACACACATACACACACACACACACACACACAGCAGCAGCAGTAGCAGCAGTAACAGTAGCAAAAGGCTGACATCCAATTACATACGTTGTATTGTCTCTCATCAAGGCAACTCTACCTGGTCAGGAAGAGCTAGAATTGATCTAACATCTTTCTGTTTGCTGATTGGCTCCACTTAGACTCATTGAGAGTCAACTGACATAGAGAGATAGGTAGACTGAGATGGAAAGACAAGTTTGCATAATGATTGTGTGTAACGTGTCGGTATACCCATTTTAAAAAATCTGACTTCTAAAGTCAATTTTCACTATTTGAACAACACATTTTTGTTCGGCTGGATGTACTAACAGGATAATCTACAGGAGAATACAATGCTCGAAAAACACTTTGCATCTGAAATAATCCGTTTTCACCTGGTAGGTATCTAAATGGCCATTGACGTTAAACCCCCAAAAGATAGCGCAATCCTGTGTGAACAACATTATCTCTATTATTTGGTCTTCTATATTGCAAAAGGCTGCTTGATTAGCTCAATGTTGTCTGCTTCAGGGGGCTGGGCCTTGTTGTTGTTTCTTTATCTTTCTATTGAACCTGATCATTGATCTTTGACTGAGTGAGGAGCATTTGGCCTTTTATGTTCTCAATTAATACAATCCCGATCTGAGCATTGGGAAACATGCTCTTTTGGCCAGAATGCAAACAGCAAGGAGTCTTAATTTCAGTTTGTATAGTATTTTACATGTGTTTGTGATGTCTTAAACCACCATTGAGAGTTCATCATTGCATTAAGCTAAGCATAATTGTCCATATAGGCTTCCTGGACATAGTGTTATTACTGTTACAGAGGTTTCACTTGCAGAAAACAGTTGTGAAATTCTGCATTAAAGTTTAAGCACTGTTATGTATCAATTCCCCACATGGTAACTATGCTACTACATCACTGCATACATTACAGAGTAATAACACAATAGTATAATATTGTTTCTTAAGTTTTGCATCCCACTAATGTAATTGAATGTTGGTAGAGCAGTGCTTTCACTTAATCAGAACCAGTGTACGGTGGCCTGAAGTCATCATGGTCCACCAAAAAAATGTTAATAAGTGACAGTAACGGCAAGCCAGTTCAATCATAAAAATACACCAGATGATAAGAGAATAGGTCTTTCAACCACAGCCTTTTGTACCATCACAGTTAAGACGTGCCAATATCTAACTCTGCCAACACCTGGACTGGGACAGACATAGTGTTTGCTCCTTGCTAATAAAACTGGCAAGAATTGCTGCCTAGCTTGAATTTGAAGCCTTTTGAATTAGGCCTTGATGTGTTAAGGTTAGAGGATACAAGAGTCTATTGGGTCGTCACATGAAAACATTCATGGAAAACAGGGTTGTGTTTCTCAAAAGCATAGTTGTTAGTCAGTTAGCAACTTGGGTATAGGAAAGCTAAGTAGCTAACATAGTTATCAACTATGGTTTTGAGAAATGCACCACAGAACTGTAGGTTATTAGTCCCCGGCCTGGGATCCTGCAGCGGCCTGGGGGTGTCCAAGGAGCTACCTGTTATACTTCTGGAAACTTTATTTTTTTGATAATTTTCTTTAGCACTCAGCAAGGTTTCAAAATAAGGTTTAAAAGCACTATTCTCCAGCGAAAGATGTACCCTCATTCCTCCACAATTGTGGTGTGACAGGGAGGAGGAAGCAAGACAGGCAGGCCCCCCTTCAGAACTGTTCATCAACAGTTTAGTGAGAGAGTCCAGTCGTAGATTCTCAATTGTCACCCGTGCACCAGAATGCGGCCAGAGGCGTGGTGTCATTACAATAATCCATTTATCATCTCAGCTCCACCGGTGCTCGGCAGGCACAACAATGAAGTCATATATGCCAGCGCTTGAGATGCTCTTTGTTTTTTTTTTGTGAGATGACATTAAAATGGGATGATGGATTCCGTACAGACAGGCTGGCTCTCGCCTCTCGCCCTGGTGCTCGCTCGGGCTATGGAGTGGACCAGGTTGACCTCTTGACAGGGGCAGGGACCGGTGGCCATGACATTGACATCCCAGAGCCCCGGGGGCTGAGCAGGACAGCGGCGGCAGTAAACCAGCGAATATGTCAGGGCCTTGTGAAGAGAGAGACAGAGAGAGAGAGAGAGAGTGAGAGAGAGAGAGAGAGAGAGAGACAGAGAGAGAGAGAGAGAGTGAGAGAGAGACAGAGAGAGAGAGAGAGAGGAGAGCTGTCAGACATGTGTAGCTATTAGGGGCATCCAGCAGTCAAAAGGGCATGGGTTAACCATGAAGCAAGCTGGGGCCTGGGAAAGGGATCAAAAAAGAAGGCTCTCTCGCCCTGTCTGTCTCTCTCTCTCTGTCTCTCTCTCTGTCTGTCTGTCTGTCTCTCTCTCTCTCTCTGTCTCTCTCTCTGTCTGTCTGTCTGTCTCTCTCTCTCTCTCTCCCCCCTTCACCTCTTTCCTCTTTTCATTCATTGTGCATTTGTTTTCTTTTTCTTTCTTTCTTTCTTTCTTTCTTTCTTTCTTTCTTTCTTTCTTTCTTTCTTTCTTTCTTTCTTTCTTTCCTGTAAAATTCACTATCCTGCATTACAATATCCTTAGGCCCACAGGTTTTCACACAACAAATAAATAAATGGGTAAAATTGATATTCATACAGAAGAAACGGCGCTCTACTGGGTATCAGCCAGAGTAGGATACAGGGCAATATGATTTATCGGGTTCCAGCCACTTAAGACTAAATAATGTATTGCACAGTTTTGGCACATCATCTGTTTTATATAGGTTAATTATATGGGTCCCCATATTTCACTTTTGTTCAAGTCAACAGTTTCTCTAAGATGTGTGAACCATTCTATGAATCGTTGCATCAACAATTGTGTTTTACTTTGTAGATGTTACAGTAGAAAAGAGATAATATGCGTCATTGTAGTAAACATTTATCCTAAAGCCTTCGAGGTTTATCGTAGCTGTGCACGGTTACAGTAAACAATAGGAAGCGCATCGCCATGGAGATAACACATTTCCTCTTTTCGCTGCTCAACAGTACTGCTTTGATTCATTCATTGGGTTACTGCAGCATGCCCACACATTTTGCAATGTCACCTGATCTGATGTGCAGATAAGGCAGAGTAAGAGATGCAAGTTTCGGTGTGCGTGTTAACATGTACGTTTCCTTTGACAGTACCATAAGCCACCATCCCCATCTTCTCTTCTCTCCCACTTACAATGTCACACACATTTTGTTGGATTGTTAAAAAAAATGTACAAACAGCTGGGATGCCAATTTCATATTTGTCGCAAAAATGTAAAACCACAGTACAATATGTCTATGAGCTCCCACTAATTGGAACTGATAATTCAAGTGTTAACGTTAGTTCTAGCCAGGCCATGGTAGTGAAGAAGCTTGCCACTTTCCCCTCTCGTTAATCTCCAATACTAATTCATCCAGGTGTTCCCCTCAGCTAATCATCTTTCTGCCCTAGTGATTGGCCACGCACCTTTGGCACACCCTATAAATTCTACCCTGTTCCCCTCAATCGTGTGCTGCTCGGTTTTTGCTACCCACTTCCTCCCCTGCTCCACCTTGTCGTGTGTGGCATGGTATGTTCTCTTGTCTCAGGCTCTGTTCATGAGAATATTTATCTCTCCCTGTTCTGCCGGGGCGAGAATTCCCGAACTGCTGCAGTCCCCCGACTCTCTGCTTTTTCATGGTGCCAATGGAAATAGGGGGGCTCCTCAGAGCCATACCGCTAAATGTAATTCATAGTTTAATAACGAAATTTCTTTCCGAATCTTCTCTTCTGTTTCTTGACTAAAATGGTTCTGACAGAAATATGGTAATAACATGATGATAAACATGATGATAAACGAGTCATTTTGAAGTTATTCCATATAATACACAACATGGCTTACAGTATGTGAAAGGTACAGACAATTACATTGTTTGAAATTACTCCCTAATGAGCATGTGAATATTACTGGCTGCATCAGGAAAGGTTCATTCTTAAAAAAAACCCTTAAAGTGAATAGGGTAGAATGCCCTAATGTGGGACAATTTTTGTCACTTCAACTTTGGTGGTTTATTAAAATTGAATGACAACATTTCAATACAAACAAATTACACCCTTTTCATCCTCTAGTTATGCTCTAATCAAATAAAACCTTTAAAAACATGTTAAGTGTTTCTAATTCGAATAATTTGGATATTAATGTAAGTTGGTCAAAAACCATGGTTATCCCTAAAGTGGGACAATCGGTTTCCTATTGTGGGACAGTGTATATTAAAAGGTCTCTAAAACATGTTTGTGTAAAATATTAATTCAAAATGTGATCTGCCACTCTTTAAGATATATCAGCTACACATTTAGAGCACGTTTTTTGAATAATTTTTACTTTCTTTTATTGGTAAATATGACTCAGACTGTTTGAACCCATTGCACACAATTGGTCACTTCAACATGGCAGCTCTATTTGAAGAAAGAATCTCCGGTTTTTGGGCCCAAATGTTGTGTTGATAGCTGTGCTCCAGTAGATTAGGCCAGAAAGACTGAAATACACCTTTGATATAGATTTAAATATCAATTTTCTTATGTGGACATGGTGTTTGACTTCATAGTAATTGTTTGACTTATTAAATTACTACTTTTATTACTGTCCCACATTAGGAAAATCTTGTGTCCCACTTTAGGACGCACCTATCCTAAAGTGGGACACTAATAATATGGTTTAAAAATAAAATATTACATTATTTTATATACAACACACATTATTTTCTGATGCACATATACCTACCCAACATATTTATCAAAAAATTAACAATATTGTTTTGATTGGAATTGACTAATGCCCCGAAGACAGATTTGGCCAAATGCTATGTAATTTGCCATTTGATGGACTTCACCCAGGGTCCTTCTTCTTAATTGTAACCCCTCCCTGGAGTATTATTATACATTTACTAAATCATGATATTATGATAACAGGATGATAGGGCTTTTATTTGGTTATAGTTTTGTAAACATTTACCAACTTGGGGCAAAGCTACACCTCTTAAACCTTAAGGTGTCCCACATTAGGCATCGTCCCACTTTAGGGCATTCTACCCTAGTTAAACTTTATATTCAAATGTCTATCCAGTCAAACATAATTTTGAAGAAGGTCTAGTAATGTAAAGTAATGATCTAATAATAAAACTGACCATTGTGCCATACACATACGCAGCACACTATTGTACAGTATTACCCTCCTCCCACACAGCCTCCACCTACACACGCCGTGGCTGCGTATGTGTGGAGCCATACCTATAGGCCTTAATGAGAGGCACTCTGACCTTTGTGCACGCCCCCCAGAGAATATTGATGAATCCCCCATTAAAAATAACCTGCCTTGTTGAGTCACTTAATGATTTACGGTTATATCAGTCCTTTGTAATTATTGCATTCATTATGTGGCGCTGCGCTTTGCTTTGTCAGAGTGGTGTGGCTATTATAATGGATTGGGACTGTGAAAGTTGTTGCAGTAGTTGTGCTTTCACGTTGTGTGTGGTGGTGGTGGGCTGTGTCTGTGCTGTGCTGTGCTATGTGTGTGTGTGTGTGTGTGTGTGTGTGTGTGTGTGTGTGTGTGTGTGTGTGTGTGTGTGTGTGTGTGTGTGTGTGTGTGTGTGTGTGTGTGTGTGTGTGTGTGTATTTGCGTGCGTGTGTGTGTGTTTGCGTGCGTGCGTGCGTGTGTGTGTGTGTGTGTCCATCCTTGATTTTGCTGAATTCGCTATGTTTGCCGCAGTCGAATTAATGAGGATGAGGATGGTGGGTGCTTTCTTCCCGTGTCTCTGATGTCAGCTAACTGAAAACCCATCACAGCATCCCACACACACGTGTATTTTCACTGTGTAGCTTTTGTGATTAAAAGATGAGAAGGATATTCAGTCGACTTACTCTCAATGATTATTATGTGGAATGTGTCTTGTGAACTTACGAGTCATGACTGACTCCCCTGACTCCATATTACACTAGAGAGTCAGGGATGTAACCCAAAGCCGACGCTGGCAAAACAAGACCCAAGTGGTACTCTGCAGGAATTGTGTGTGTGTGTGTGTGTGTGTGTGTGTGTGTGTGTGTGTGTGTGTGTGTGTGTGTGTGTGTGTGTGTGTGTGTGTGTGTGTGTGTGTGTGTGTGTGTGTGTGTGTGTGTGTGTGTGTGTGTGTGTGTGTGTGTGTGTGTGTGTGTGTATTCCAAAACCTAGGAATACATTTCCTCAGATGCACTGTCACTGTTTTGTGTCAAACATAGTGGCTGGATTTAGCAGGGAAAACCAGGGTAAAATGGCTGAAACATGCTGACTTAACCCCTTTGCACAACCTGAGGCTATTTTAAAACCTTAATGTCACCCAAAATGTAATAACCAAGTCTTCATCTGTTACTTAAGGCTCTCTGTAATGTCACAGCAATGTTTTTATGATGTATTTGCGTCTTTTCAGCAATGAGTGAACAGGCCCATCGGTGGGCCCATCTTTTCAAAGAGGCTACACGTTGAGGGTGGTGATGTTGAAGCCCAGTAAGCGGCCTTTAAAGGCTGCAAAGAGTTGTATGTGAAAAGAGAGTCAAAAACAGACAATGGAACAGACAAACAGGATGTCCCCAAAGTCACTGAAAAAGAGAAAGTCAGGCTTGGAGGAGGAACCTGTATCCAGCAAGAGGACAGACAAGATGTCATGGTAGATAGTACCAAGAAACCATGGGGTTAGTTGAATATACCGGAGATGTTGCTTGAGGTCAAACCAAGCTAAAGCATTGCAGAGAGACGCAGTTGCGGGTCAGTCGTGCTTCTGCTGTGCTGCTGTATCAGATGTTAACATCCAAACCCCCCAGACAGTGCAATTCACTGCAAATTTCACAACAGTGTCATCGAAAGTTCTTTTCCACAAGGCTCTGTTCCAGGAAGGAAGAGTCCCTCAAAAGAGATGAGTGACTGATGGCCCTCGTTTAGCGTGGAGCCCCAGTGTCTGCCAAGGCTTTTCAAACAACTACTGTAATGTTAAAAAAACTATGTTGTGCACTTTTTTAAGAATGAAAAAAACTAACAACACTGTTAGTTGACTAAATCAACATCATGAAGTATATTGATTAAAACAATACCGACAATACCGCCACGAATATACGTTTTCTTCTGAAGCAGTTACGGAAAGTCCCCCACACAGAAATGTTCTCAACACCTGCAGCATCTATTCTATTGTGATGATGATTCTGCCCCCCCCTCCCCCCCCCCCCCACCACCACCACCTCTTTAGCATCAGGCAAAGGAAACAGCTGCCATCCCTTCCTCCAGACCTTAACCACACACTACACTGTATGATAACGAGACCACCAAAGCCACTACGACTGGGGAGGGGATCCAGACACTCCATGGGCATCCCAGCTTCCCTTTCTCACCCTGCTGATAACACTCACTGATTTCCACAGGGACTGGCTGTGTGCACTGGAGGCCGAGAGAGAGAGAGAGAGAGAGAGAAAGAAAGAGAGAGAGAGAGAGAGAGAGAGAGAGAGAGAGAGAGAGAGAGAGAGAGAGAGAGAGAGAGAGAGAGAGACAAAAAGTGACAAATAGCTCACAGGGAAAAAACGAGGGAGGGAGGGAGAGAGAGAGAGAATGAATGAGACAGAGCGAGGGAGAGAGATTCCTCAGCTGTGATGTGTTGCCATTGCCAATCTTGTTTATGTAATCTGGACCTTACACAAAGGCACGCGGAAGCTGGTTAATGTGAGTGCCTCTATTATAAGGTTAAGTCCAGTATAGACAGACGTTTTTCTATATCTCCAGCGCCGGTAGAAGGGCTTCCTGTGGAACAATGAAGCCTTCCCTGTGCGGGTAACTGAGGGTGTGTGTGTGTGTGAGTGTGAGGGAGAGAGAGGGAGAGAGAGAGAGAGCGAGAGAGAGCGAGAGAGAGCATGAGTGAGTGAGGGTGGCTGGGTGCATACATCTGTGTGTGCATGTGCGTGTGTGCGCACGCATGCGTGCAACTGATAGGATTCACTGCTTGCTGTTGGAGACTGTTGCAGAAGCAATCAGGACTTCTGTGGGACCCTGAAAGCAGATCACACAGAGCAGAGCAGCGGGCTGACCAGCAGTGACCCAGTGCACCAGTAACACCAACTCACATGACTGTGAGTCGCCTCACGCCAGTCCAGGATATGCATGCTTAAGGTGCCAAACTACCTAGGAAATCTCTGTTGTGTTAGATTTTAGAGGCATTATCAGAGGATGTTGAACCGTGATCGCTGTGAAAAGAAAAGCCTGTGAGAAGAGAACACGTTTCCTTTGGCCGAAACCTGGTGTGTCTGACTCAGCAGGCCGTTGTCACTTTGCGGTGGTGCATCATCTGATGGGTCAGAGATTGCCGCTTTCAGAAGCGATGGACGTTCTTAACCATGGACGGATGTGTGTGCTCACTTGGCCCGGCCTTCATGGAAATGCCGCAGCCTGTTCTGAGAAAACGTAGAGATTACGTGGCTTTTTCAATCCACGTTGATCACCTGATACTTCATGAACATGATCCCGTCCGTGCAGAGTTCAGCCTGGTTAAAATGAAACAAATTAATTTCAAATGATTTGGATAATGAATCTTGGAGAGATTAAAGCAAATAACGTATTATGTCCTTGGTGTTGAAATGGCAGAAGGCAGAGTTATCTGTTTTACGAGTAAGTGGGAGTTGTGTAAGCATAATACGCTAAAGTCTGATATACGTAGCTGACCCATCAATGTATAGTATATGCCAGTAGCAACATTGCTCAGCTATGTAGGCTAATGCAAGGCACATCTGTTGCAAGTCTGCTGAAGTTCGGATGCATTATTCACCTTCAAACAACACTCTGAGTTACCCTTGATTTTTAGTTTGACTTGACATAATATAACCCTAACCAAACCGTGCTTTAGCTTTAGTTTTATTTGTTGACCTAAACTCTTGTGGCTTTGCAGCTCTTTCCCGAAACTTCCTCGGCCTCATATTTATTTCATAGCTGTTTAATTTACAGAAAAAATGAATGTTTCTTAAAATGGCCTCTTATAACCATCTGTCCCTCATGTTTGACATTGGCCTTGCCGGTTCTGGCATGGCTGAAGTGCAGAGTGAGAGTGAACTGCACTAAACACTGTGTCACTCGAAACCCAAGAGTGTGTTGAGGCAACAAACTGAGTTAAGAGCAGGCAATTTGCTTGCGGTGTCTCCACAATGGCCCTGGTGCACGGCATCTCTGGAAGTGCTTGAACAATGATGACCAGTTGTCAAATCGTGTACCATAAACTGACCAGCATTCCTCCCCGCAATTATCAGGCCAGGCCAGCGGTCCAATTCAATACACCTACGTAGCCCAGACAAAGGCATCAACTGTTCTGACACAAGGGAAGCCCTTAGCCCAGGCCTCTTTCTCTGTGCGGTCTGCCCCATGGCATGGTGTTTAAGGCTTATTATTATACCTAATGCAATAAATACTAGAAATGTTGGCACTGTTCTGGTGTAATGAAATCACCATGAAATGTGGGAGAAACTGAAGGAGAGCGGGGTCATCTTGCCGGCATGGTTAGTGTCATTTGATGTGCCCCGTAGGACTGCTAAACAGTTACTCAGAACTTTTTTGTGCCCCATTGCCTGGTCGTTGATATAGTTTGAATTGGCTCCAGGGGGACTCAATGCCAAAACTTAAAATGAATAAAAAAAATCGAGAGTTGGAAATAGAAGTACCTTGTTTCTTATTTTTTAGCACTCATTTTGATTCAGAAACTCATTGCTTGATAGTGTGCAGGCATATTCCATCAACCTTGTCAGTTTCTGTTACACAAATAACACACAAAAAATCCTGAGAGTATTTGAGGCCGAGCCTTGGCCAGAGTCTTATATTTCATACACACAGCAATATTCACACTGCATAATTATGTGTTAATGGCCTGCACCACCGTTTTGTGAGGAAAGACGTTGGTTGTAATTCAGTGTAAAATGAAATATTCCAGATGTGATGGGAAAAAAGTGTTTAAGCCGACACACTAGCTCCCCTGATGGCCCCAGCAGCCACCGTTGCCCTGTTGACGAAAGACGAGCATTGTACGTTGAATGCTACAGTTTACGGGGCTAAATTTCAAGCTTTCTCAAAGGACTTGTGTGCAAAGAACAACTTCTGTGGAGGTTGCAATGTAAAATGCAACTCTTTCCAGCTGGAAATTTCCGTTACAACCAAACCACACAGTCCATACGTTATGTCAAAAATCTTTCAGGCAGGAGAGAGAAAACAATACTGGTCAAAGATTTTTCTTGACCTCTGTTTGTTATCCATGCGATCAGACAAGCTTGTTTGTTTCCATGTAGATACCGCATGAAGAAACAAGCTGCACCTTATCAACAGGATTTTTTTTCAAAATTCTCCTTTTTTGAAACACGGTGTTGTGTTAGTCACTGTACGCTGTTTAATCTTGGGCTTGTTGACTCAGGGACTTATCATAGCAGGGTCGTCATATTTTCAGTTAAGTTGAATGTCACCCTATAACGACACACTTTTACCTCAAGGATCATTCATAGATAATACTGCCCTTTATACATCATCCTTTGAGGAAAATTTTCCTGTAGAAATTTCTCCAGTTAGGCTACAATTGACACCTGTGTCATAAAATGTTTATGACATGGACATATTGTTTATGACATGCATGACTGCATTACCAAACTGTTATGACAGTCATGTCATACGTATGAGGCCAGCTTCAAGTAAAGTGTTTCTTCCACTATCATATCTCCAATAAAACTGTCATCAGATCATCTTGTCAGCTAAGGTTGTAACTGCTCTTTTGAGGAACACCCCCCCACCCCCCCACCCCCCAATATAATTTGTGTAAGACTTAGTTCAATAGGGGCAGAGAAGTTAAGGACAGGGGCTGAATCATCCTGTTAAGAGTCTCTCTCTCTCTCTCTCTCTCTCTCTCTCTCTCTCTCTCTCTCTCTCTCTCTCTCTCTCTCTCTCTCTCTCTCTCTCTCTCTCTCTCTCTCTCTCTCTCTCTGTCTCTCCCTCTCGGCCTCTCTCCCTCCCTCTCTCTCTCTTCACTTCCCATTCCTCTCCAATAAGCAGTACACTGCTCTCCAGCGCTCGGAGGGATCATGAAAAATAATCGCAACATAAATTTACTCCCTTTTCCAGTGTGCCAGAGGAGGCAGCCATTGGTGACAGCCCTGCTTTTCCTGTTGTGTCCCAGTCTCACTTCTACTG
>NC_085878.1:17425056-17462556 GCF_034702125.1 Engraulis encrasicolus
AATCCTATTTCTCCCATGTCCTCAGCATCTGAATTATTACAATGAGCATTGTAAATATGTAAGAGAGATGGTAGTTTCTCAGCCATACTCGTCCTGAAAGTGAAGCTGGTTAACAAAATGTAAGCCTAAGGCACCTGCAAAAAAAAAAAAACGCCCGCTGAATGCCTAAGCCCTTTTTGGGAAAAGGTGACCTCAGCCTCTGAAATCTAAATATCTCAGCCTACAAAGCACACAATAAACATGAAATAAGTTGCATTCAAAAGCAAGGACCCCCGTCTTACATTAGCTCTTACCCACATTTTTTGGGGGAAAAAAATTCAAGAGCCTCAAGGAAGCATCAATGTGGCCCCAGGCGCCTAGGTCAGTTGCGTGCATACGCAGCATCAGGCTTACATGGGTTAGCATAAAAATGAAAAAAGGTCGCACCATGCATAGGTTTCTTTATTACACAGACGCGTTTCGGCGCTCTGCCTTCCTCAGTGTGCAATATATACAAGTGACAACAGGACTTAAATACCCACACCCATCCCATCCCAAGGCAGAGCGCCGAAACGCGTCTGTGTAATAAAGAAACCTATGCATGGTGTGACCTTTTTTCATTATTTTGGTCAGCACCCTTAAAAGAAAGAAAAAAACTGTTGGGTGACGCCTGCTCCAACCCTCATGACCTTACATGGGTTAGCACAAATCTACCAATGCAGTTAGGTACAGAGAAGGCCAGGAGAACATGAGATCACATCGTACTCTAAGCAAGAATGGTGTCCAGGGTAATTAACGCCACCATTAACAAGGCAAACAGTCATGTTGCCTTTGGCTTTCTGAGCTTCGTGGCCAACTATTTTGTCTTCAATCATCACCATCACATTCATTTAAAGGCCTGTGTGTGTGTGTGTGTGTGTGTGTGTGTGTGTGTGTGTGTGTGTGTGTGTGTGTGTGTGTGTGTGTGTGTGTGTGTGTGTGTGTGTGTGTGTGTGTGTGTGTGTGTGTGTGTGTGTGTGTGTGTGTGTGTGTGTGTGTGTGTGTGTGTGTGTGTGTGTGTGTGTGTGTGTGTGTGTGTTCATGTGGGAGTCTGTGGTGGGAGTAGTGAAGCCATGAGGACAGATTTACTGTGTGTGAGCACAGCTGAGTCAGTCACACACACACACACACACACACACACACACACACACACACACACACACACACACACACACACACACACACACACACACGCACACGCACACACACACACACACACGCACACACACACACGGCGAGAGTTAAGAGAGGGGTAGAGATGGTTCTTACACAAAGACTCCATTTGTGAGATGTCCAGGTGAGCACATCAAAGTCAGAAGTACACCTGCACTAAATGAGTGGCCTCTACCTGCAGAAAATAAGCACTCTGTCCTCTGTCTTACCCTCCCCATTTGACTTACATACACGCACGTGTGCACACACAGAAACACACACACGTGCGCGCGCGCGCACACACACACACACACACACACACACACACACACACACACACACACACACACACACACACACACACACACACACACACACACACACACACACACACACACACACACACACACACACACACACACAGAGAGAACACATATCACATCTGTGAATACCGCAACAGACCTCTCTCAATCAATAACATTTGAACAGAGAAGACAGTCAGTCCATTATTTCGCTAGGACGTTTGTTTGTTTTCCTGTCTTCAGGATCTAAACAGGCCCACCCCCAGACATACTGTACACCACAGTGGTTCTGTTCAGTGCTTGGCTCCAGTGCTTATCCTTTACCAGTCTAATATTGACCCATCCCAATCCTGATCTTTGATCGCACCTGGGTCCAACAATGGCCATGTTGCCAAAGTCAAACAAGGGCAAGTACCTTGCGTTATTTGTTTGCATGTCCCTTCATTGTTATCGATAAAGAACGTCAATAAAAAAGTCAAGAAGTGAGAAAAGTATGGCACGGTATTAGGGCAACGGTAATCTGTAGGTCTTGAAATGAGCTGCTCTTACGCCACACCACAGCTGCTAGGGTTTTCTGTTCTTCACAGCTTTTCCTAAGTGTGGCCGTTTCGTTTCTGAACGCTCATTTAAAGCAACGCTGCAGGGATCTGGCCTATCAACGGGCGTCTGGTGTGGTCAACCACGCGGCTGGAAACCCCAATTTCTTAAATAAACAAAGCGGCTCTGTTACACATGATGCAACACGTCGTTGACTACTGACACACACACACACACTATTTTATTCTCTCTCTCTCTCTCTCCGTCTCTCTCTCTCTCTCACGCACGCGCGCACACACACACACGCACAAACACATACGCACACACACATACGCACACACACTCCAAATGGTGGTTGGTGGTGGTGGTGCTGGTGTGTTGGCTGGGAGGGGGCATCAATCTCTTCACCAGATGAAGAGCAGTAAACTTTTTACTGGCTCTAACCATTCAATTGAAGTCATATACTCATGGCCACTATCCAAAAACACAAAACAGGGGCGATGTATATTATTTATGGCATCTGGATAGCGCGCACTACGCCGCTACTGCAAGCTGCCATTTTCTCATTACAGCCTGGTCAGCGCTTACACATAATTGCATATATGTAATACAGTGTTTTAAACCGGGCTACGCTTGGACAAACTGCCTTTGCATCTTTCCCAGAAGACCCGCATGGAAAGCAAGTGTGTGTTGATGTCTCCTTGCCTGTTCTGAAGTAGGAGGTTCTGTACAGCAGAGTACAGAGTGAAATTGCAGAGTTAATTGCAACACTTTGAAAGTACATGTGTACAGTGTTTTAAACCGGGCTGCTTGTAGAAATTGCCTTTGCATCTTTCCCAGAAGACACGCATTGAAAAAGCAAGTGTGTAAAATTGCAGTGTTAATGGCAACACTCAGAAAGTCCGTTTAACATTGTCTAGACTGTGTATTTGGTCCCAGAGTATTCTTTAAGTGTTGAATCGACCCTGACTTTTTTACTGTGCTGGAACTGGGGCCTACTGCATAATGCTGAGACTTAACAACCACTCAGAGGGGATTTCATGATGAACTTTCCCTCAGAGTGGCATGCAACGAGTTTGCATTAAGCATTAAAGAGTTTTCCTTTTTTTTTTTTTACAAAGCCAACAAACCTGCTTATGGGCAGACGTACAAAAACCCTTGTAACCCGCAGTTGGCACAGGCACAAAAGGCTTAGTAGGAAGTTAAACGTATGTGTTATGGTTGTATGGTGAGTCAAATCAGGCTTTGAACGCTTTCTTTTACGTTTCCGTGGGATGGCGCAACTTGGACCACAGAACTGTGCAGTGCCTAGCTTCAAGAGCTCGCAGGGACAATAACAATGTGTTATAACAGTGTACATATTTGCATGAAAGCCAATTTGAAGTCTAGATCAACATTGAAATATCGTGTAAAAAAAACATGCTTCAAAAAGAAAATTGTAAAAGAAGTCTCTGAACTCGATTCTGCCATTGAACATGCTGTGGAGGTTTTTTACTTAGCCCTCTTTCAAGAGGCTTTTCTTCTTCAACCGCACACTCTCTGCATTGCTTCATGTGTGCAGTGGATGCAAAGCCAAAATCTTGATCATTCCTTGTCATTTTGGCTCTCTAAAATGTAGTAAAGCAACAGTATATGATGGCCACACACTGAGTGAATGATGGAGATCTGATTTTATCATCAACACCAGATTTTTCTAAGGCCTGCTTGTGGATATCATCATTGCAGCGCATTATAAATCTATAGCATTTCATGCAAATGCTTTTTCGCAAGACCATCTGTTTTGTGCATTGACCCCTCCCAGAAAATCATAAAAACTTTTACTGCTGCTTTTATGAATATGCAACATTTCTCTTCCGAACGTAAACAAAAACAAAATGTCCTCCGATGCATAAATGGGACTTGCAGACGTAGAAGCATTATGTAGTAAAAAAAAAAAAATTGTGTATCCAGAGAGCCTACAAGTACAGTAGTTCATACAGGAGTTCATCAAGAACCTTTACATTTGTCTCGGTTGAATTTAGAACAATAGGGTCTTTTTTTAATCAGCAAGCATTTTATATCATTCAACAAGTCTGAAAATTAAACTCGTCAGTTAGAACACTGTTTGTAATTTCATATAATGGAGGCAGTGGTTTCAGTGGCTGAGGCAAATGTAGTGAACACTATTCTCACTTACTGTGTCCCCATCCCAGACCTCCTTGGCTGTGTAATGATGGCTGTATAAGACGTTGTACATGAGTCTTTGTTCTGATGTATGTTTGTCTTTGTCACAGCAGAGGCACATAGAATATACAGTTTGGGCCCTGAGGTATCATGTGTGTGTGTGTGTGTGCCTGTGCCTGTGCGCACATGTCCGTGTGTCTCTGTGTGTATGCGCCTGAGTGTGTGTGTGTGTGTGTGTGTGTGTGTGTGTGTGTGTGTGTGTGTGTGTGTGTGTGTGTGTGTGTGTGTGTGTGTGTGTGTGTGTGTGTGTGTGTGTGTGTGTGTGTGTGTGTGTGTGTGTGTGTCTGCTGCGCTGTACGCATGTGCTTTTTTTGGCCACACGCTGGCCCATTTGGCTGCAACAAGGCTGCGCTGGCACACTCTCAGTCACAAATGATTAATTAACACGTCTCCTTCCCGTGGAGTGAGCACCTTTCCAGCCAACAGGATGGAGCAGCCTCAGTTAACAAGAGAGCCGCCGCAGCAGCCACGGCAAGCAAGGGAAAATGGCTGTCGGGCAGGAGAGAGAGAGAGAGAGAGAGAGAGAGAGAGAGAGAGAGAGAGAGAGAGAGAGAGAGAGACAGAGACAGAGACACAGAGAGAGAGAGAGAGAGAGAGAGAGAGAGAGAGAGAGAGAGAGAGAGAGAGAGAGAGAGAGAGAGACAGAGACAGAGACAGAGAGACAGAGAGACAGAGAGAGAGAGAGAGAGAGAGAGAGGTCACCTCCTGCTTTGGTGTGAGGGCATGTTAAAGTTTGAAGTTATGGGATTTTGATCCTTTTCTTTAATGGTAATAATTAAAAAGCAACCACGGTGTGCTGCTGTTGTTGTTTCTTTTAATGTCCAGTACTTGTGTGACTTGAGTAAATGTTCGCTTGGGACACATGCCATGTTCGGCAAACGGCAGTAGCAGTAGGCAGCAGAGAAACACTTATCACCTAACGAAACCCTGACAAAGTAATGGGAATACAGCGCTCATAAACATCTGATAAGACCGTCAAACAGAAATGAGTCAAGATTATGACTGGCATGTCCCATTCTGACTGAAATATTTGTGTTTGTTCTACTACTTGGTTACATGAAATGTAGATTGTAGTTCTGTCTCACGTGATAGCATGTTAACATTGTACGGTACGCTACTGTATTTCATACCACAAGAGAAGTGCTTGCCTAAGAAATACAGTCATTCCTGGACAGATAACACGCCAGCCTAACCGTGTTACACATTTTGCTTGTAAAGATGAGGGAGGGAGATGCTTTGAGCAAGGCTATGAAACTGCTGTACTCACCTCTTAAAACTTCTTGTGTGGAAGTTCCCTCAACATCTGTGTCAGCCCTGAGTTCATGTCAGGGAGGCGTGTGTGTGTGTGTGTGTGTGTGTGTGTGTGTGTGTGTGTGTGTGTGTGTGTGTGTGTGTGTGTGTGTGTGTGTGTGTGTGTGTGTGTGTGTGTGTGCGGGCGCGCGCGTGTGCGTGTGCGTGTGCGTGTGTGTGTGTGTGTTTTCAATGTATGTGGGTGCATGTTCGTACAGGAGTGGGTGTGGGTTTTAAGAGTTTGCATGTCAGCTTGTTGCTGCAGCTCCTGAAATTGTATTCAGGCAGAAAAGCAAAACAGTTGAGAGACAGAGAGATTAGATAAATTGCCTCTCTGAAACTTTTGATATTACAAGATTGTATGACTACACAAAATGAAAGGTGATGTTAAATGTTGCAACTCTCTCTCTCTCTCTCTCTCTCTCTCTCTCTCTCTCTCTCTCTCTCTCTCTCTCTCTCTCTCTCTCTCTCTCTCTCAAAATGGGCATAGGGTAAGTTTAAAACAATATCTGTTGTGCATACAATAGAAAAATAAGAAATATTTTTGTGAAATAATGGTGGCGCAAAAGTCAGTACACCCCGATGTTACAATGCAATAGAGAGGATCATGATCTGTTTCAGAAGTGACAGAATATGTTGACCTGTATGCTTCCTTTGGTGATATTCAGCTTCCTAATGTTAACGGTATTCATGCAGACCCAAATCATGTTAGTCCCACTACCATTCTTGACTGCAAGCATGGGACACTTTTCTTTGTACTACTTATTGGTTACCACCACACATGCTTGACACCATCTGTTAATCTTGGTGTCATCAGACCATAGGAGGACTTGGTTCCAGCAATCCATATCCTTAGTCTGTTTGTCTCTGATGAGACCATGATAAACAAATTTGCTTTAGATGGTATCAAGCATGAACACCATGTGCTGTACATATTTGTATATGTGGTACATGGCGCACCCCCCCCCCCCCTCTCTTCTGGAAACCTGCCCTCTGTTTAATGGTCCCTCTGTCTGCTGGGTCACGCCTGGGTGAGGCGTGGCCTTTTATCTGCATCCAACTCCCCATATCCTCCACGTGTTTAGACTGATCGCATCTGGGGGCACCACAGGGGAGACTGCTTTATGGAGGGGAACATAAAACTAAACAACAGTAGGACTCCGCTCCGACACACTAAAACAGACTAATCCGGCCCCCAAATCGCCCCCTGCCAGCCAGTGCCAAGGAGCTTGCGCAAGTCTGGCACAAGGAGCGCTTGCAGCTGGCACAACGGTGCCCCTCTAGATTGGCCATGGTAAATCTGGACAGCCCTCTGTGGGTATACGGCGTGGACCTCTCGTGGGCTGGCAGGGCTCTGTCGTCAGGCATGAGCGGACACACTCTGGTCTGCTGCACTTGGTGGAAACAAAACATTTTCCGCTCTGACTGACACGTTGGGGAGGGATGTATAGGCTATGGCATGCGATGTACCACACCAGTTATATCAGTTTTGCACATAAACTCATGACCATTTCATCAAACCTACACTTAGTTAAACATACAGTACATGCAGTTTACAACATAGCCCTTGCTCTACAATGAGTTGATGTTGCCAAAATATAAACAATATAGTTTATGTGGTGTTGCTGTTTGTAGACGTTTTGGCAAGGAAGTAAAAATGAATAGATATTATATTTGTTGTTATTACAAATATAGGCCTATTGGTTTTGTATATGGGATTTTGAGATCATGTGGAATCTATTTCATAAAAACATACAACAACAGTTGAGTCCAATGTCCCTCTACAGATATATCATCAGCGAGACCTTCTGTATCGCTTACACATAATCGTTATCATTTGTATTGACATAGTATTGACATTTTCTCCTACTTATGTGGACACTGGATTTATTGGTCACACGATAAACATGAAAGGGAACCTTATTTGACCTACAATAGTACCCACATTATAGATAACCAAAGCTTCCAAATGCAGTATAACAAACCATGTAGCTTACTTCATCCGATAAGTAAAAACCTTTTTTAAAAAAAATAGGACCTCCTTGCTTTATTTGGAGCCAAACTACTGACAAAATGTCTCAGTGCCACTCATGTAAGCCTTATCCTGGATAATTATGGATAGGAGGTATCAGCCCGTACAATCTGCTCTCTAATTGTTTGCTTGAAATCTTCCTGTGGCAGGATGCCTTTCATCTGATGCCTAAATAAAACATTTCCACAACAATGGGGTACAGTTTTTTATTTAGGAAATTCAGCCCTAGCAGTGTTGAGAAAAATCTATAAACAACTTTTGACCCATCAAAGTTGTAAATGATTGCGTGATAATGACCCTGTCACGTTGTGACTGTTAAATGTTACAGTTAAACCTTGTCTTTCCTATAAAAAAAACACTATTAACTCTAGAGATGATGTTAAGCTGTGATTACTTTTAAGATGGATGACATCTGAATTCAGAACAGCTTTGTCAAGTCTAATGTAATGCATTGGTGCATATCAGGTCAGAATGTGTTATAAAGTGTGGTAATGTCTAATTATGATATTCCAAAGCATCCCCCATGACAAATAAAACAAATTAGATGTGTATCCATCCGGATTTACACACAGATCATCTATGTAGATTAATTGTAAATGTTAGACCGACTGTAGCATCAGAGTAATGATATTTCATGATGTCTTATTATGAGTGCTGATTGGGCTGCCTTGATAAGGAAGGTTTGCCATGTGTTCTTTCATATAAATTATACCTTTGTTGGCCCTGCCATAACCAAAGGCCCTGCCGTGGCCAAACGGTAGGGCACTCGTCTACCATGCAGCTGACCTGGGTTCGATTCCTGGCCAGGGTCCTTTGCCAACCCTTCCCCATCTCTCTCTCCCCACTTGCATCCTGTCACCACCTTCACTATCATATCATTAATTAAGTAAAAAAAGCCCCAAAAATATGAATTATAGCTTTGTCAAATGTCTTGTGTCAAACCACGGATTTGTTTTATTTTGAAATAGATATTGTAATTGCATGATTTCCTGTGATGTCAGTAAGCCTGTTACATGGGATACCCTATACTGTATGTGTGAGAAAAAAATAGGCCTAAAACCTGAAAACAAAGCTCACCATTGACATAGTCCTTACATGGACAAGAAATATAGCTCTATCTGTCTGCTAATGCTGTAAGTGTTCTGGCACAAGTCATTTCATTCACATGGCTTCTAGGGGAAGAAATGTTTTTGAAAATGTGTTATAAAAACATTTGGACTCGGTAAGAAAAAAAGGGAAAGAAAAGCGATTCACAAGGAATTGTAATAAATCTACAACCAAGCCGAAAAAACACATTACTCTGTGAGAAATTAATCTCACACCTGTTTCCATAGGAAGCACTGAGGAAACCGAGAGCTGCTCAGGCAACTTAAGAGTAAATCAAGTCGCTAATTTCCATAGCATGTAAAAGGATTTTGAATTTTTCAGGAAAACCGGCCTATTAGTTCTGCGCACACTGACAGATTTGACCAGTGGTTTCCTTCCCGAGACTTATGGCACGGCGAGAGTGAAGAATTACTTCCACAGAGAAGTCAAAGCAGACTAGTATGACAACATGCTTTTCATGAGCTAATCCGTTAAACACCTAGTGCATGTGCAAACTAATTTCTTAGCTCAAGTGGGCCTTTCAAGACTATATTCTCCCAACCATATATTCTAAGTGATACATTTTATCAGCTAGAATTTAGTGGAACACCTTGGTTACATGTAAGCGGGTATTTTTTAAATCTGTGTAGCCTACATATTTTGATCCTGTTTCCACAACATGTGGATAAAAAAACACCATTGTGATAGGTGTGTATTAGAAAACTAAAAAATATTCACTTTAGGGAGCTGGAACTCCATTTACGTGTAAACAAAAGGCCTAAACATGCATATACGTATAAACAGAGTCTGAAACTGCAGATCTTGGTGCCTGCATAAAAGATATACACAAGAATGGTAGTGTTACATTAAATGAGTAGGTAGCAGCAAAGACAGAACAGTAAGGAAAGCATGAAAACAAAACCGTGTAGGCCTGAAGATCCCACTGACACCGCATGGCCATCTCCACACTAGGCGATGCCTAGTGATGGGTAATTGAAACAGACATAATGTTTGTGTTTAAAGGGCTACAATTTGGTCAGAGTCCAAACTGAACATGAAGAGACAGATCCCCTACCCAGACCCCCCAACCACCACCCCCCTCCCCCCACCTCTCCTCCGATTACCTCCCTCTCCTCTCCCATCTTCAGCACCACCCTGCCCCCCCTGCCCCCCCACCCCCCGCTTCCTCACCCCCATCCTCCTCCGCTCTCCCTCCCCTGTCTTTTTCACCTCCTTTATCACTCTGCGCATGAGGCCAATTTGTTGTGGCAGTCGCAGCATCGCCGGGCCCAGATAGGGTTACACGAATTTGGGTTTACGCGAGGATGTTGGGCAGCGTCCAGGCCAGTTATGGGCGGCAGTTATACATATCTTACCAGAGTGCCCAGAGCGGGACACTCAATATCAGTTGTTATTTTGCAGAGAGAGAGAGAGATTAAACAGTGGGGGCTCCCAGGCCTGTGCAAACAGTGTAGACTTCACTGATATGACATAACATATCATTTAGCAAAATGCCTTCTGGGCCATGATGGGGAGGTGAGTGAGACACTTTAAAAGGGGAAAAAAATGGAACGAAAAGAAAGGAATCCAGTAGAGATGTAGACAAGATAAAGTAGCAATGAGGGGATTTAAAACTTTTAAGACGTGGCCCCCTGTTATAAATTTGCTGTTACCAGACTGGTAATGACCAAGCCGTCATGTACAGTATACTGTAATTATAGGACTCGGTATAATGTCGTAGTAGTGTAGTACTATTGTAGTAAAGTCTTTTCAATGACTAGTACAGAGATCCACCAGTAGACCTGTGTCCATCATGAGGCTACAGAAGATCTATCTTAAATGTGTCTGGGTGCAGGCCAAATCTTTAAGAGGTGCAGTGTCTCACATTGGCAGTGCCTGAGGACCAGTTCATTCTGAGCCACAGACATAGAGGATTACAAGATGCAAAACAAGAAGTCATTTGTATCCTGTCCCACCCTCGTACCACTGCTCACGACGCTTTGTGTGTAAAAGCAAGGTAAACACGAGTAGTTTTCATAAGAGCACATTATCTATCCTCCTGTTGGTTTAAAGCTAATTGTTAGTGTCCGGACTGGTGATAAGGATCTACTGGCCTGTCAGTGGCGATGACCGTTCGCTTTCTCTGAGAGAGCCGTGGGGTGGTGAAAGGCCAGATTGGCCGTTAGTCATTTCAACTGCTGCCTTGACCTCCGGTCTCTCAGTCTCTCTGGTGTAAGGTTACATAACAGACCCATGCTTTATACTCTCATCGATATGTCTGGTTATAGTTTCATTCTAGTAAAGTGTCAATTGCCTCTGTACTATGGCAATGTTCTTGCAATGTATTGTAGGATTTTTTTAATACTGATGAGATTATTTTAACTGTAAATTTGCTAGCATGAGAAATATTCTGTAAGAATTCACGCATCCATGTGAAGCATCGTTTGTGAATCACGTTATTGAGCCATCTCAGAATATGGGTGGTGTCAGGTATAAACAGCCCACTCCCCACCACCCACGTTAAGTTTGGGCCAAAAGAGACGAAATGGCCTTGCAGAGGAAAATGGGCAAGAAAAAAAGCCCTTTTGAAAGTAAACAGATGCATAATTGAGAAAACAAGGAAGAGGTAGGCATCCGAGGCATGTGGGCATTCAGGGAATGCCAGAGTCGTCGGACAAAGAGCCGCAGTGATAGCCGCCGTGAGCTCGGCTTCTTGAGCCATCAGACCAGTCTTGTCGCTGGGGAAAGAATACCATCTTGTGACTCAAGCGCTTTTCTCCCAGGCTAAAAGGCCCATGCTTCTGAATGCACGTCTTTGGCAGACCTTTCGCTGCCTGGGCGTTGTGGGGGAAGGCAAGTCAACGTTCTCTGCTAGCCTTTGTGTATGGACATAATCAAGATCAAATGGCAGGTCAGTTGGTTGAATACTAATAAAGCCTAATGGTTGCTGGTCATGGGAAGCGTCTGGACGACCTCTGTCTTCCTCTGGACTCACACGGCCCACATTAGGACCCCTCCAGATTTCCAACATGCCCGGCTATTCAGACTATGTTTGCACACACTCCCTCCAGCTTGATTGCCCATTCCTGAGTCATGAATGAGTAATTGTTATTAGAGAACTATCTGTGTATTAAGGAAAATTATGCGATAGCCTCGCTACTTATAGTGGAATGTCGGCATAAAAATGTAGTTCTTCTTATGGTTTATGTTTGTGTTATTATATTATATTATATGACTAATCTTACATTCTTAACGGGCGAATACACCGGCCGTGACATGAGCGAGGCGAACGCGGGAAGTAATTGACTTCGTATTGAGTCGTGGGACAAAAGCGATTCTGGAGACTAGAGGCGATTCGCGCGACGAAAGCGACAGTTTGTAGTTGAAGTCCTAGGAACGTTATGCAAATGAGCTATGACGCGGTTCAGCGACAAGCCGCGACAGCCAATGACTGTATAGAGGTCAGTGACCACAGCCAATGGGAATGTTTGAACGCTTGCGTTCTGCTTGTAACGGACATACTAGTCGCTTCGATCGCTCGTATCACTTGCTGCTCCACAGAAGTGATTCTCTGTTGCTTCCATCGCGTCTCGGCCGGTGTATTCGCCTGGTTAATCCTGACAAACACCTGGCGATTACCTGCAATCATTTACAGTTAAGTGCAATTGCATTTTGAATCTCCCCATATCGGCAATGACATGAATGAGTTACTGCAATAGTTGATTGTCTACTCGTATATTCTTCCACATCCAAGGTCATATTTCTCAGGCTGAAACAAGTTTATCAAATAATTCCATGACATCTACCCTACTGTATTTTTCTCTTAAGACCCTCAAGGCTCCGTACTTATCTTCCCTTTTTTGTCCTCTCTATGCTTTGCTGGTAGGCCGTACATTGCCAAGTGTTCCACACTTCTGCTATGTTAACAAAATGTACTGTTGTTCACCACCCTGCTTCAGTTTTGTCAGTTGAGAGCTTATGAAGTTTTAATATGATTTGAATCAACAAAACAGAAGCTACTATAGCTGATGTATAATCTTTGTAAATTGCTACAACAATAAACCCAGTACAAAGTATTATACAGACCTAAGATGTGACAATACTTTAACATACTTCCTCATATGCAAATTTGGACCAAGTATAATCCAGTCATGTGTTTTTTATGGTCTGGGCAGGTATGTTGTGCTTTCCTCCATCCCTGCATGGATATCATTTTTCTACCCAAAGTAACGTACAGTACGCTACATCTTTATCGAGTCCAGCTACCCAGTGGTTATGTAATGCCTATAACATTTGTCTTGAGCTTCTTTTCATCCACAGCAGTCGGTGTGCTGGATGTTCCAGATCTTCATTTAGCGATTTGGCTCCGTAGATGTAAGGCCCCCTCGCAAAGCCTGATGATGGATGACTTCCCTCAATGCTCTCCCCCATCCCCCCACAAAAAATAGACCTGCTTTCACTGTCGCCACTACATCTTTCCCAAACCTCAGCTGCTATGGCTTTGGATCCAGCGGCAGGAAGATGATTTTAAGGGTTGTTAAATGAATATCTACCTCCGTCCCCGTGGACGCCCCAAAAGAAGAACAGAGGTGGTCCTCTGGGTCCTCTTTGGGTCTGATCCCAGACCAACTATATTCCCCCAATTTATAAGAATTTCTGGAAGCCTTTAGGGGCGAATAGCTCCACTGAGCTGCACTAGCTCTCAAATTGACTGTAATGTTGTGGAATGAAGTCCCTGTGCATTTGAGGAGGTCTTGAGAGCACGCCCACAGTTTTTGGGCTGAACTCTGATGCGATCCATCATATTGTGACATTGTACCTTTAAGAATGAAAAATACAGATACGTGTATCAAAGTGTCCTTTCAGTCATTTACTGATACAAATGTGAGTATGGTGATAAGTGTCAACTAGTTTGCAAAGAATGACCTCATTTGAGGTGAAAAAGAGATCCATTATACGCATTTTACAGCACCATTATAACCCATGTGTTCATACATACTACCAGTATTACTCAAACCAGTGGTTCCCAAACTTTTTCCCCTGCGCACCCCCTTGTAGATTTCAATGTGGTTCGCGCACCCCCTAAGAAAATATTTTGCTGTGCTGAAGTATGATTCACTGCACATTATGCACAGTTGTTTTGGGGAATCCTATTTTCCAACAGTCTAGGAGTTGAACTACACTTCAGATGGACCATCCCAACATACAATTTACCATACAATTAAAAACTACTTCATGTTCATTAATGCTATATAAAAACCTCACATATCCACCATTGCTCTATTTAGCTCACGCACCCCCTTATGGCAGGCCGTGCACCCCACCCCAGTTTGGGAAACCCTGACTCAAACCATCTGATCATATCAACCCAACTGACTGTTATGTTGTTGTGCACTTTCCTACGTAGCAGTGACAGTTGGCAGTCATGTACTGCAACAAACAAAGTGATGTTCAGGATTTTTGTTATATATATATTTTTTTTCTTCTTCTCTGGTATTGTTTGTTGCAACTTGAAAACTTGATGTCCATAGTTCCATTTCCCCAACACCCTGTAAATAATGACTATGAGACTAACCCAAGTGTGGTGGGTAGGATCTCTTAGCAAAGCATTCCCCTTCACATTAGGTCAGGGTTCCAGAACGCTGTATCAGTAGTAGCAGTGTATAGCACCCAGTCCACACTTATCAGATATCTATGTAATCAAAGCTAGAGCTTAGTGCTCACTTCAGGACGCCATTGTTCACTTCCTAGTGGCGCCTTGCCCCTCCTCGCCAAACATCCAGTGGACAGGCATTAAATACTTTCTCATTATCACCAGATGGTCTAATGGGAGAAGAGTCAACACTATCCATCTGAGACCACTCTAATGGGAGTCTGGGCTAAGACAATGCAGTCAATTAGTTTCTCTTCAGGGCCAGATGAGGAGTGCTGAGATGGTCAGCATTTAGACACTTCTGCCACCCCATGCAGATTGGCCTCCCTCCCCCTCCCTCCTCCCGCCTCCCCTACAGTACAGTGCACACTCTGACACACATGCACACACACACGCGCATGCACGCACGCACGCACGCACGCACGCACGCACGCACGCACGCACGCACGCACACACACACACACACACACACACACAGATCACTCATTCTTAGGCTATTTTCCAATGACACCCAAATCCCCCATCAGTACATCAGGAAGTGTTCTATTCTCCAGACACCTTGTTTCATCGACTGAGACTGATTTGGGGGGGTTCTCAACTGAATTGCATGCCTAACATTTAACAGTGGGCACTATCTTTGTGACTGACATGTGCTATAAGTGCTCAAAATTATTATTGTGCATTTGTTTGGTTGTACATGTCATGTATTTCAAATGCATTTAGTTCTGTGAGATTGAGATATTGACCTTTAGATGTCTAAAGTTCAAGTTTTTAAAAACGGGAGCCATACACAGTACGGTTGAACTTACATGTATAATCATGGGAGACACAAATACGACTGTTAACTTGTCGCCCCAAAATTTTGTCTGGTTATATATTCATTACCTCTGCAATAAGGTATTAATTTCACCATGATTTTCCGTGGTGTGATCGGCCTTGACGGTGTGCAGACATTATGTGGTAAAAAGAAATTAACAACCAGCGAAGAGCATTCATAATGTAAATAGAGGCTTAGTTTTAGCCTAAACGAGGTGCCGGTGAAATAATGGAAAAAGAAATGGTGGATGATGAATATTTAAAAAACGAAAACAGAGAAAGCCTCTCTCCAGCTTGGATTGAGGTGGCTCCATCACCTAACGGCATTCTCATATGTCAGCTCCGGATGTGGAACGTTGTCATGGGGCCATCACGCCACCACTGGGCACTGTAGAGGAACACCAGCCTTGGAGCAGCAGTGTGGCCTGCACGTCTCATCCGCCTGCCCGCCCGCCAGTGGTGGAACAATTGCACACAGGGCCCCAGGGCAAACCACTTATAGGCCCCCCCATACAGCCTGCCATGGTTACAATAAGGCCCCAACGCCAATACAGGAGGGCCCTGGGGCAAATGCCCTGCTTGCCCCCCCATAGCTTTGCCCCTGCTGCCCGCCCACCTGCATGCCTGCCTGCCTGTCTGTCTGCCTCTCTGCCTTCCTGCCTGCGTGCGTCTTTACCAACCCCAAAAGCAGAGAGCCGTGAAAAGAGAGCAAGATGAGCTTTAAGCTTGGGGTCGGGCAGAATGGGAGCACCCCGTAAGATGGGTTCAAAACCGCACGTGTCTCCGAGGGACTATTTTTTCTCGCCACTCTCTAAGTGCCCATTAAGGCTCTGTATTCCCATTCCAGTTGTGGGCGTTGCGAGCGGAGAGAGCCTCGCTGTATTCCAGGGCGCTATTCCAGGGAGAGAGACTGGTGTGAGCCTTATAAGTTCCCTCTGAGGCCCGTGCTGGTCTCTGGGTAGGCTCGTAGAAGTAGGTCAGATCTTATATAGAGTATGTTCGTTTATGGGGAATACACACTGAAGAAGCTACATGCACCTGTGCAGAAAAAAGCGAAGAAAGGGCTCAATACCTTTCAGGAAGTACAGTGGCTGTGTTTAGTAATGTGGTATTTGTTAGCTATTGGCACAGTTTCTCTTTTAGCTTTTGAACACAATAAACTTTCCAATTACGATTAACTGCTGTTGGGTCCCAAGACAGAGAAGTTGCGCTATCGAAAAACAAATGAGCAGTATCACGATAACATTACCCTAACCTAAGAATGGAGGTGCAAGAAAGAAAGGTGCAAAGGAGCAAAGTGACAGACTCGAAGAGGGAAGGAAGGGGAGGGAAAGACTACAGCGCAAGGGGAGAGGGATTTGACAGTAGAGTGGAAGGAACACATTTTGTTCAACCAGACTATTTACAAGCGACAGAGGAGTATCCATTTCCTGTCATCTCCATCATACATCTCAGGAACGAGAGGGATCGGAGCCCAATTAGGGGCCTGATATCTAATCAATACGCTGCTTATTCCTAGAGCAGGAAGTAAAGGAGCGGGCCCCTGGGATGCGGCGCTCAAATTACTCTGCTGTCGATGCTAGCAGCGAGAGGGCCTGATGGCTAACGGGGGGGAGGTTGGGCCTGGAGCTGGGGGGGTTGCGGATTGAGAATGGGGCCAGTGTTGCCAGATGTGTCTGATCAAATCCGGCCCAAAAGGTTCTCAAAAAATGCTAAATTCCGCCCAAATTCAACAAATTACATTGACAAATTGGCAAATGGCCAATTTTTCCCGTCTTTACCCGCAGAAGCTCATCTCAAGTAGCCCTCTGGCAACACTGGCCGAGGCTGCTCATTCATGCCCTCCTCTTACATCATGGTGTGCTCTTGGCCACTGCTGATGACTCACGATGTGAATGAGCTTATTGGAACATTTCTGCATGAGTTCACCATAAAACGATGAGGCGCTGAGCGTCCATCAGCTCGAGCAGCCACAGAAGCTTGTTTGGATAAAGAGTCACCATCCCTCCCTGGTGTTGGAGCTGCCATCCCCATCCCCATCCCCATTCCCATGACATGAGCCGATGACTATGCATTAACAAAACAGATTTCAAGTGGCACTTTCACCTCAGTGACCACGCTCTCTCACCACTCGTGTCTCTCTTTGACAAATGGCACTCTGTTTTTCCGACATGTTGGGCATTAAGTTGGTTTAATTTCGTAATATGATCTACAAATAAATAAACACTTTAGTAAATGAGTAAAAGCAACAGTTGTGACAGTCAGACCTCAATGACCTTTGCCTGTTAGAGGGCAAATTATTTGACATTGAATAGTATAACTCTCTTTACAAATGTTGGACAGCATGTTTCCTTTACATGGTGACTCTTACCTATTTTAAGCCTAACTGGGAAACTCCAACTCCCATTGTCATTGTGACACAGCACTCCACAGCACACTGCCCACAACGAAATTGCATTTATGCCTCACCCGTATTTTCTGCTCTCTGGAGAGTTTTACAAAGCAAATTCACCTTTCCCACTGGACTTACTGAACCGCAAGGAGAGAGCATATAGCCACTCTTCAATATATGCAGAGCTATTTTCAGTCTTTTATAGTAGATGGAAGTCATCCTTCTTCCTCCGCTCCCCCCATGGGAGCTAATACTTCTTTGCCTCCCTTTGCCCCCTCAATCGCCATATTCAAGCCAATCAATACTTTAAGGAATCATTCAAAGCGGGGCCCCTTATCAAAGCATGCTAATCAGGATCATGATCAGGTCCGACAAACATCTGTGGATAGATTACTCCTGTCTAATGTTCCACTCAATCAAACATTGCAGGCTAAGGCGAATCGGGCGGGCAGGAGGGGGCGGATCAAAGAGCAGGCTTTCAAAGCATCTCTTCTGAGAATAAAGTGGAAGGGAAAGTGAACTAGAATGTAGCGGGCCCCGGTGGAAGAAAGAAAGAAAGAGAGAGAGCGGGTGAGAGAGACTCTTGGCAAAATGCATTCACAATTATTCCTGTGCCACTTCAACCTGGATTGTTTGTGGTTCTGCTGTGCCAACTTTACTTAGACTCTTTTGTTAGGGGGCTTTATTTGTTTGGCAAATGTTATGCGTATGCACCAGATAATCCACAGTAGTATAATTGGGTGAGAAACGGCGCAGTTCAAGCTCAAAAATTGTTACACAGTTGTACAAAAGACAGCCGTGTTCCTTCTTTGCACGCACACATCTAACAGTTTTCAACTCTTCTCTTTCCAACGTCTTCTTAAGGCAATGTCATTTACTCCATCCTTGCCAATGCTGCTGACAGATTTGTATAAACTAAGTGTTTTTATGCACCATGCATGCAGTTTTTTACACATCGAAAGAAGGACTTTAATGGGCCCTCAGGAGATGCTCAAATTACACTCAGGGTAGACTCAACGATTTTTTTCCCTGTTTGTTTCTTATAAAGGTCTGTCTGGAAAATCAAAGTTGTCAAAGCCATGGCCACTCTGTAACTTATTGATGGAGTGGGATTATTTATAAAGAGCTGAAGAGTCGGAAAGCTGGCATGCACGCACACACGGTGGCTTGTGTGTGGTCCTCAGCTGGTGGAAAGGGCCACTCTCTGAATGTAGGTAAGAACAAAATCTCTTTGGCAAACTTCGCTGCATTTGCCACCCTGGACGCTGAAAGCAGGAGCTGTCAACCAAAGAGAGTCGTATTGGGACACACGCCACAGCGCTCCCCCTTAATCCAAGCTAATCGGCCAGACCAACCTCAAACCTCTGCAAACATCTACAGGACAATGATATGACTGTGGCGAGCCAAGAAAGTGGCGTCATATCCAATAAAATCACACGTCTTATAATGGTTTGTCTTGGTCGTTGATGTGAAAATTTGGTCACTTTTGAGGTTGTCTGTTCATCTGAAATCGTCAGGTCTGTTTTTAGCCTAACTGTGCAAATGTACGTCTGTCCTTTCAAAACCTCTGGTGTCGTGGTGTGAACATGCCTCTAGACATAACGCGCCTGTATTATTTCCTAACTGCAATTTTACAAGACTGAAATTGCACTCGCTCCCCCTAAATAGCATCAAATGTTTGAAGCTTTTCTGCTTTGAAGTCGTCTAAGCTGTCGCTAAACACAGGAGCGGAGAAAGAAAAGGAAAGCTGTACAGTGAATTCCAAATCTCCTGGTAAGTGTGTGTTATGAGGACTTTTTTCTCAGTCTTTTTCTCCCTATGTGTGCCTGGTGTTAAGCTCTTTAGTGGTCAGGGTTCATACGATGATGGTGGGGGTGAGAGGTGCTGGACAGGCTTAAGCCAGGCTGTCGCTGGTTCATGGAGAGCTCGTCTGGAGGAGACAGTGCCGGGGCCTGAAAGCAGCCATTGTACTGCCTACTGGAGAGGGAGCTGGTGTGGGTAGGCAGGCCTCCTCCTAAGCCACTCCACTCCATTCCACTCCACATGGGACTGCGGTTCTGGGCCAGGCGCTGTGGTCTGTGGACGGGCCTGCTAAGCACACACACTGTCGCCAAGGACACAATACCTGGGCCGAAGGAGAGCGAGACACAGAGTGAGACAGAAGCAGGGAGAGAGAGAGAAAGAAAGAGAGAGAGACAGACGGGGAGAGTGAGTGTGTGTGTGTGAGAGAGAGAGAGAGAGAGAGAGAGAGAGAGAGAGAGAGAGAGAGAGAGAGAGAGAGAGAGAGAGAGAGGAGACTTAAAGAAAGAAAGAGGAAAGAGGGGATGGGCAAAGGAATGGGGTAGGTCCCTCTTCTTTCACAGGCTGTTAATTCTGCTCTTGGCTTGTCAGGAAACAGTGACAGAAAGTAGACCTTTGTGAAAGACAGCCTTATGCATCGCTTCACAAGGCAATAAGAATAACAGACCTTTTTTTAAAAGCGGGCTATAAAATCTTTTTTCCCAGGGAACTGTGGGTAATTAATTAAATTAGTGCATGGTCAAGGTCATATGACCTTCTTTTCCATCACATAAAGTACATTGTGATGAGTTCACCCAGCCCCGGGCATTAGTTTTCTCATTACCATCCCCAGACCGATGGCAAATCTGTGATTATAGGCCATTATTATTCTGGCCAAATTGGGCTAGTTCACCTCACCAGACATCATAAACTCTCGGGCACTTCATAAATATCACAGGATCTTTATTTTCAATTACAGATACTAATAATTATTTTCATAATTTTTTTTGAAAATGTCATTACCCTGCTATTCCTTTGTTCACTTTGCTCAACTCAGAGACATCAGACTTTGTTGTGATGCCTCGCTGTGCTTTGGTATCAATGTTACTTCCATACTGACAGTACCTGTGTACATCCAAAGTCTCCTCTTCTCTTCCTGTTGGCAAAAGTGGGGATGGTCTTTATTTAGGGATCCATTTCTGCCGCTTTCACACACACACACACACACACACACACACACACACACACACACGCACACACGCACAAACACAGTCCCTTTCCGTTCCCACCCCATCCCTCTGTGCCAGTTAGGAGCGACGGTGGCGTGTATGATGATAAATTCGGCACAGGTGTCACCTCCGTCGAGGCAGGTTGGGGATTGATGGGGTGCAGGCTCGGGCGATCCATCACGCCCAGCAGGCAGAGGTGTATCGGGATTTCGGGAATCTGTTCCCGATCACACCCCGCGGAGGGGGCGTCGCGGTAACGACCCCTCTCTGCGCGACGCCACAGGAAATCGATGCCAGGCACTCAAGGTCAATGTACTGTTGGAAAACTACTTAAGCCCTGACGGATGCGCCCTCGCACGGAGAACAGACAGGATGGGGAATTGACAAGCGGCACAAATAGAGGGAATTGCGCACGCGTTGACAAATAGGCCTCGCCAGAAAACTTACAGATATGCACACATGTGTTCAGGGCGCGCACACATACATACACACTCTCACACATGCACACACACTAACTCACATACACACATGCACACACACACACAGTTACACAGACACACACACACAACCATACACAGATACACAATGACACACACAGATAATGATAATAGATTACAGCATTATAGGCACACCAACTTCACTCACATGCATTGAGGTCTGTGTATTGAGGTCAGTATACCGTATGTGTGAGTGTTTTGAGATCACTTCCAGTTTGCCAGTTTAAAAAAAAATGTGTATGTAAAGAACCCGACAGGTAATTTGGAAGAATATCAATCCTCCCGTTTCCAACCTCTTCAGCTCAGCCAAGGTACAACAGATGAATGTTGTTGCTGTGTTCTGAAAAGTTAAATATAAATGAATTTCAATTTGAAAATGTACAATTTATCTGTAACAAACTTTTTAAAAGTTTCCGGATTTAGGTAACCGTGTTGCATAAAGAGGTGACGCCAACAGCAGGTGACATAGTGACACAGAATTGGCCCCTCTTGCGACACCTCCCCATGGTGTGACAGGAGGATGTGGTTAAGGTTTAGGCCACCACAGCCCTATACGCAGTAATGTACATGCATCGTTTCTTTTCAACGCAGGCGAAAGGGTAATTCACAGACCATTCGTTTCCAAGCACTGTACAGTATATGCAGGCACGTATGGACATCTCACGAGACAGCAGAGGAGATGAAAGGCCAATAGATAGCCACCACACAGACACCAGCGCCCTTCTTTGCATTGCATGACAGTAGTGTGTGAAGCAAGGCCGACCACAAACTTCCTCTCTGTCACTAACTCATATGACACAAAGACAAGGAGCAGTGTGCTGTAGTGTAGGTATATGCATCCATGTAATGGAGTCATCACTTCAAGTATCTTCTGGGCTCCAACCCCTGGATGAATGTACTGTAATAGGATTTTTGTTGAACCAAGACCTTTCAGTTCCAACCCCCTCGCTCATGTGCACTTCATCAAGAACGACTCAAGGTGACCTGCTCCAGTCTATCCCCACCCCCCCTCACCACACTCTCACCACCACCACAACCCCCACCGCCGTCCTGTAACCGCACTGGAAGACGTGCATGTGTGTGTCTGTGTGCGTGTGCGCATACTATCGGTCACCATGACGAGAGACACTCCCATTTAATCCCTCTTAATTTCCCCTGATTCTCCACGACGCAACTGCCTTCTGCTGCAGATTTACGGCATCTCCACAACATATGCAAATTAACATATCTATTGGTATCTCTAGTGGTGGTGCTCCTTTAGCCAAAATACCTGCTCTTTGGATCATAGTTGTGATGATCACAGAGAGAGAGAGAAAGAGAGAGAGAGAGAGAAAGAGAGAGAGAAAGACGCTGACAGAAGAGCAAAGTGGAGTGGAGTGAACGGGAGTGGAGTAGGTCTGCAAAGTGTTTTGACAGGTATGTAGAACTGGCAGTAAAAGTCTTATTCTGTTTGTACTTTGCACAAAAGGTCATACATGTCACAAAAATAGGAAGGGGAGGTATGTGTGTGAATATTGGAGCACAGCAGTGACCGCATTTGTCATGACAAGTGAAGGCAAGGGGCAAGCACATCACCTGAACACCAGGAAAGGAGATTCTCAGTATCTGAATGTGTGCACGTGTGCACGTGTGTGTGTGTGTGTGTGTGTGTGTGTGTGTGTGTGTGTGTGTGTGTGTGTGTGTGTGTGTGTGTGTGTGTGTGTGTGTGTGTGTGTGTGTGTGTGTGTGTGCGTGTGCGTGTGTACGTGCGTGTGTGCGCGCGTGTGTGTGTGCGCGCGTGTGTGTGTGTGTGCACGTGCTTGTGTGTATGTGTGTGTCTGTGAGTGTGTATGAGTGTATCCTTCATCAGTGTACTGAATGACTAAGCATCTGCGTGTGCGGTAATTACATCCTGTAAGACACTGGTGTTTGCCTGAAGCCTCCAAACACTGTCGCTTTCTTTCACTTAATTCTTTTCCTCATAAATCACAACATACATATCAAATGTACAAATTAGAAGCACTCAGAGAGCGCAGACCTCCGTCAAGGAAGCTACTTGATAGAACATTTTACAAATACCTATTTTCATTTTAGGTCTTTCTGCCTTCTTTTTGTGTAGTTAGAAACTGGAATGAACTGTCCTGCAATTCAATTCGCGGTCACTAGGGTTGTCTAGATTCCTAGGCTAGCAATGGTGAAGAATATTTTAAAAGGTCCTGGTTCCGGTTCATGATCCGGATCACCACCAGAATTTAATCACTTGTTCCTTGGGTCATTTCCAACAACTCCACCGAGTTTCACCAAATCCGATCACACGTTTTTGAGTTATCCTGCTGACAGACAAACAAACAAACAAACAAACAAACTGACAAACAGACAGACAGACAGACAGACAAACCAACACGACTGAAAACAACCTCCTTGGCGGAGGTAATTAGTACTTAACTTGTTGTTACTCACTTCTCGTTGGACACCATGCACTCTGAAGGATGATTCAAATATCAAGCCTACCCCTCTCCCTCCCTCCGGGCCCCCACTGGAGTTTATCAGGCACGCCTAGTCTGATGAAGAATGCTGGAGAAGAAACAATATGCGTGGCAATGTAGCACCATGAGACTACCCCACAGCAACCCCAAAAAGGGCTTGTTTATGCCCTGAAGGTGGCCAGTTGCGATAAACTTCCCTGGGGTTTCGGAGGGGATTTTTGGCCTGCAGACATTAGATAAAAGGCTTTAATTAGGCCGGTATTAACGCAAGTGTCCAAACATATCTGTATGATAGCTTAATCTATTTTAATCCTAATAGGTGCATAATTAACACAGGCTTTTGTTGACAAACCTCTGCCTTCGGAATAAAGGAATTGGACAAGACATGGGGTTATTTGTGCATTCTGTTGGCGGATTTTGCGACTTGCATACAAGGACTTTGACCATTGAGGTGGGCTTGTGCGGTCAAGAAGGTATCACCTGAAATAGATGACGTCGCTCTCGTGCACGTGAAATGCTACGTACGTCGAGCAAACCCTAGCGCTAGTTCGCTCTACGCAGAGTGGCGTGTGCCTAAATACACTCTATTTTCAAGAGCTTAGGAACTCTTTCCAGCAGCGAAGTGGTGAAAAATCTCCCTTTTCCTGTCCATGGCTATTACTGCTGGGGTTTTGTGGAGCAGTTGGTTTGGGTGTTTATGAGAGTGTGTCTGTGTATTTGTATATGCACAGGGCCCAGGGTGTGTGTGTGTGTGTGTGTGCGTGCGTGTGTGCGTGCGTGTGTGTGTGTGTGTGTGTGTGCGTGCGTGTGTGCGTGCGTGTGTGTAAACGTGTGTGTAAAGATACCATGAATAAGGGCACTCATTTGGGCGAATTAGTGGGTAAGCCTCGGCCTTGGCAGCAGGCGAGGAGTTGCGGCCGCAAGCCCGACGCGGCGCTCGTTTCTTTTTCCGACCTCGACTCCTTCAAGAGGGCCTCTCAGTGCGTCACGCCGGTGTCACGTTACTGACCAGAGGCTCAATTGCGGGCCGCCTCACCGTGCCAACAGGGTCAATGAGAATGCCTGCTGCAGGCTGCTGCGTCCTTATCGCCTGCCCTGCCCAGCCCATCACCCTCACATGTTGCATGGGGACGCAATGACGCGTGCCACTCGTGTGGCTCCTTGCCCAGCCCAACCTAATCTAACCTAACCTAACTCAACCCAGTTTCTCACCCTATTGCAACACATATTGCTACAATACGTAGACACTCTGTTGCTACACATGTTGATATAATGTAAAATGCATGCATTAACATTTCGCACGGAAATATACAGTAAGATTGCAAAAACAGCAATGAGACTTGAATGAGAAATAATTCAACTGAGTTCATTATGTTGGACGGCCTGTAACGGCAACAGTATTTCCAGTCTAAGACACAGATGTGCCTAGTGGGAGTATACCAGCACACACACAGGCAGGCGCTTTTATGCAATCACACAAATTGCTTTTACTGCGTCTTTATTGTTTCTTAATGTGTTTTATTACACATGCCATTCAAGTGGAAATCATAGAAAGAAATTCATTGTGCAGTGTTCTAACTGTTACTGTACTAATGTACAATAAACCGTGAGCTTAGGAGGGCAAGATGCTATTATATTGAAGACCCGAGAAGCAAGAGATGCAGTATGCCTGTACTAGAACAATCAAAAGACAGCAAATTACTGCACGGTGAGTAGGGGGCTTCCAGAAGGCTTCTACTGAATGTTCATTACCTCAAGAGTGCGTGCATTTGGGTTTTTGTTTGTTGTGGCACCGATTGTCTGCTCTGTTATTCTCCGTGGTGTACCTTTAGCAATCCAAAGTAGAGTCTTCGTAAGCTTCGCATGGCAACACAGTTACAGAAGCCCCTCAAAAATGTGTGATGTCAGACGTTTGGGCTGAAGATTGATTCGCTCGAATCATTCTGCGCCCAGATGAAACTGTGGCATGTTTGATCGTCACCGCACGGCAGCCACAAGATACTTTCAATGCGCCTGACATTACTGGCAAATCGATGTGAGAAAAAAGCACAGACCTCCACATCCTGTATGTTTGCTCGAGAGACGTACGGGCACGCATGCTTTCGAACTCGGAGGAAGGATCTGGGCGACCAGATGCTTATTTCGCTGGAGAAACCCTCCTGTACGTGCTGACAGAAACCTTCGCTAGCTGTCTTTTTGCAAGTACAGGCCACAGACACCAATTTCCTTTGTGTGTGTGTGTGTGTGTGTGTGTGTGTGTGTGTGTGTGTGTGTGTGTGTGTGTGTGTGTGTGTGAATGAATGTATGCAAAAGTGCACAAAGGAGCTAATGGTGAGTTTGCTCAACGCTGGAATTTCTGAGGTTAAGCTTTTTTTCTTTGCAACATAACATTCAGGTGATTTTTTGTTGCTGATGTTTAAATGGTCATGCTGGGAAACTGAAACTTACCTTCCCATACCGTAAAAACAATATTTGTTTTCTCTTTACAACACAACATCCAGGTGATTTAGTTCAACTCTCCTCCTAGTGAAATTGAAACTCATCTTCACATATTATGCAGATACAAACATACCACAAATATGCAGATACAAACAGATAACTCCCAGGAGATGAAAGCAGGAAATAGAAACCTAATAATTAGGGCTGTGAAAATGATGGCACTGCTGTGTGCAATTTATCACACACAATCAGATTACGTTGCATGTTCAATGAGAGGGTGCTTCTGAAATTATCATGTGACAATAGATGGCACAGTGCATTGGCATTGGTGAAAAACATATTTGACATATTGCAAATAGGTCTCTGCCTTGGTCTCTTGACCTGTCAAAGGCAATCATATGCACACACACACACACACACACACAAACATGGGTACGCATGCATGGCCGCACGCACACACACACACACACACACACACACACACACACACACACACACACACACACACACACACACACACACAAGCAAGCAAAGTAAGCAGCCATAAAACACTGTCAACATGCACATACCTGTACATACATATACATGTAAGCATGCCGTCTTTACACGTTTGCGCATGCATATACACCCCATGCAGATATGGCCTCAGAGGGACCTACTGCAGCATTATGGATTATATAGGTCATTCCACCGCTGGTCTATTTATCTTACTCCATTTCATCTCCTTACCCGTATATATATATATATATTTTTTTTTTAAAATAATTAGTTAGTGAGGAGGCAGCCATGTTGCCCATTTGTTGATGTCTAACCTCCCCGTAACCTATTTAGACTGGGTTTTTAAGGCTAGCGACTCCTTCCAGCTAACTGTACTGGAGCGGAGTGGGCACGCTCCAAAATAAGCATACTAACGGTGTAAAACAAGGGAGAGCCAAACCAACCAACACACACACACAATGACTTACTATCCGGCCATACAAGGCCGGATCTCTCTTGCTCTCTCTCTCTCTTGCTCTCTCTCTCTATCTTCCTCTTTTTTATTCTCTCTCTCTCTTCCAGTTTTTTTATTCTCTCTCTCTCTCTCTCTCTCTCTCTCTCTCTCTCTCTCTCTCTCTCTCCCCTCTTCCCCCTCCTCCTGCTCTTCCCAAACCATCCTTATGTAATGCCATGTCCTTTTCCTCCGATTATTTTTCTGTGTCTGTTGAGAGGCGGGCGGTTGGTTCTCTTGTCGGTGGGCGGAGTGGTGCCGTCTCCCTGGAGTGCGGTGTATCGGGCCAGTAAAGTGTGGTGAGGGAGTGAGGGAGTGAGGCCTGCGGAAGGAGAGACACAATGACACTGGAATTCCAGCCACATCTACGGCCGCGGGGAAGAGCTACGGGCCAGGGGATTTTTTAAAGGAATAAAAAAAAGAAATGTCCTCGAATTAAGAGAAATAAATAATAAAATGCATGGATGAAAGATTGTAAAATACTTACTGGAACAAATCTATCATCTTCTTACGTGCAGGGTACACTTTTTTTCTAAGTTAGAGTTACTATGGTTCAGAAATTAAGCATGATTGTGAGTTGATCCGTGTTCGTCCTGATTTCCACATTACTAAGTGTGAGTATGCTCTGATGCGTCTCTTCATTGGCTTTACACGTAGCGTATGAAAAAGTCTCCTTTTGCCAAACGGCCTCTCCAATGTAAACTCAATGGAGATGTGTCCTCCTCGTGCACGGCTGTGGCTCCTGCTTTGGAATAAACACTGGACCAACGACAGACCACTACAACGATCCAGTGAAAACAAATGACTGCCACACACCACCACCACCACCACCCACAAACTACAGCCACCACACACACACACACACACGCTCACAAACTTACAAATACAAGCCAACACATACAAACACATGTACCCATGCATGAATATACAGACAGACAGACAGACAGACAGACAGACAGACAGACACACACACACACACACACACACACACACACACACACACACACACACACACACACACACACAAACTGTATCCATACATGCACACATACACAGTAAGAAGCACTCATATATGTGCATATGCATGTGCAGACAGACAGACCGACACACACACACACACACACACACACACACACACACACACACACACACACACACACACACACACACACACACACACACACACACACACACACACACACACACACACACACACAAACTGTATCCATACATGCACACATACACAGTAAGAAGCACTCATATATGTGCATATGCATGTGCAGACAGACAGACCGACACACACACCCACACACACACACACACACACACACACACACACACACACACACACACAGGCTCGCCTCCTGCCTCTGCTTTGCAAACAGCAGCAGCCGAGCCCTCAGACTGGTCGTTACAGTGGCCGACAGGGACAGTAACAGAGCCAGGTTTTTTTTTTCATGGACCACGGCGGCCTAAGCTGAGCAGAGCAGAGCTGAGGGGATGGAAGGCAAGCGCCAGCACGGCTCCCATCCAGTTGCATGCACGGGGCTTGGTTTGGCTTGGCTTGGCCAGAAGGAGCTAGCTCTCCCCCAGGAGGAGAAAGAGAGAGAGAGAGAGAGAGAGAGAGAGAGAGAGAGAGAGACAGAAAGAGAGAGAGAGAGAGAGAGAGAGAGAGTCATGGAGAAAAGTGTACAATTACTGCCAGCAGACCCACGCGCCGTCATCTCTCCTCTGACCAAAATTCTGAAAAAAAATGTTGGCGGGAAAAAAAATCAAAGGATCTGGTCCAGGTTTTGTAGCGTGGCGGCGTGCGTCTGTCGGGTCCCCGTAAGCATCGACTGGCACACGAGGGAGGAAGGCCGTAAAAGTGGTAACCAAAATGGCTTCTGCACCGTTTAAAATGTTTTTAATGAATGAGTAGAAAATTGAATTACAATACCGCTTAATTTTTTCCATCTCATAATGGCTGTTAAAGAGCGGCGAGCGCTCATGGCTACTAATACGTCTCCATATATTTGCATTCATGGCGCTATGATGAAATCAATGCTTTCATACGTGTAAACTCCACGTTGGCAGGCACAAGAAAGGCCTTCAGAACAGAAAGCACATGTAGACGATGACGCTTAGACGTAATCAAATCACAGACATGTTTTTTGTGGACAGAGCTACTTATTTATATATTTCAGTGTGTAAAAGCAAAGATGTGATTTGCACAGCAATCTTCTGCAGCAAATATAACTTAGAAACAGTGTGACACAGAAGACGCATGGGAAGATGTTGGTGAATGTTGTGCATTCCAAAGCACAGAATTACAGACCTATACACACACACACAGTACACTGCCAAACTTCTATTTTTACTATTTTTTCGGCTGATAGAATCAGTGCTCAAGTCGAGGTTACCACGGGGCAAGCTGACCTGTTTCTGTGAGGAGACAAATGCATACGTACAGTACCGCGTGTGAGCAAAGCAGTGTGAGAAAGCAGTCAAAAGCAGCTCAAGAGAGTTTCACAGCCTCATCCATAACTTGGTACATCTCCCCCGAGAATTGAACCCTATATCTCAAATGAATGTTTTTATTCCCCTTCCTCTGCACTTCCTCAACCAATTCCTCCCAATTGTTGTTGTTGTCCTCTGAAAGTATTCTTCTCATTGCAGGCCTATAATAATAATGACCAATGATCACATGTTGTCTGCTAGTCTGTGGATTGGGCTGTAAACACTACACTCAACACACGATTCGGTTCGTGTCACGATTTTTGACCAATGGTTCAAAACACCCCACGATGTCTGAAATGTATATCTCATTTGAGGCTTGGAAGCATTATCACATTGAATCATATGGCTGTTTTCTTGACTGAAGAATAACAAAACTTTGAAAGGGCGTATTACGATACTGTTTCCTTACATTACGATACAGTATTGTGACTCTGAGTATCACGATTTCTCGGTTCAATCCAATATTGTTACAGCTCTACTGTGGACCTTCTTATGAAATACCCTCTGCTAGACAGGAAAACCCAGAGGCTTTATTTTCCACAGAAAAAACTCATGAACGTCCACCATAGCGATGCCGTGACACTTGATCATTGTGGCTCCTTTGTAGCCGTCTACCGTGGCAGTGTTACGAGGGCCCCAAAAATAAGGCCAGAGAAAAAATATCCCCCAAACAAACAGAAATAAAAGGAGTCAGATGGCAGGGGCTATGACCCAACTAAATTCTTCTCAACTTCGCAAACAGACAGACCGTGAAGCGTATGTCATCTAAGGACATGGGGTGTTGTGTGACCCAAGATAGTCATCATCATCCTCTACAATTTCAACATCGTGTCTCCTCGATTTACACTCCTCTTTTATGAGTTGTTTTTAGACCAGAGAAGTCGAGAGAATCTGACAGCTTTGTGCGTCCCCCGAGCTGAAACAAGCAGGTTCTTTGTGTTGTTGCGTCGAGTTGTGACTCCTGAAGCGTGTCGTTCTCTCACTCTCACTCTCTCTCTCTCTCTCTCTCTCTCTCTCTCTCTCTCTCTCTGAGGTTTTTAAAAAGCGGAGCCAGTGAAATGTTGATAAGTGTCATTAGACTGTAGAGGTGGGCTCACCAGTGGAGCCAGACAGGGGAGGTCGGTGGATGGATGTGGTGGTGGTGGAGCTGGTAGTGGTGGCGGTGGAGGTGGTAGTGGAGGTGGTGGGGGTGGTGGGGTGTGGGGGGATAGGCAGCTTTATCAGGCCAGCACTGGCCCTTCTCCAGGATCCTGTGGGTGACCACACAGCAGCTCAGTCTTCCACTGCACCTCAGCCAGACATGGTGTGGTTAAACCACCCCTGGCTGCTGCAGGCCCCACTCTCACAAAAGTCGCACACACGCATGCTGCACACATATGCATGCACACACACATGCGCGCAAACACAAACATAAACACACACACACACACACACACACACACACAAACACACACACACACACACAAATGCGCACAGGCATGCACACATACACACACACGCACGCATGCATGCACTCATACACGCACTCACACAAACGCATGCACACACGTGCACCTACACACACAAAAACTCGAACATGCACATTCACACATGCATATTTGTACAACCGCACTCACTCACACACACACACACACACACACACACACACACACACACACACACACACACACATACACACACACACACACACACACACACACACACACACACACACACACACACACACACACACACACACACACACACACGCACGCACGCACACACACACACAATTTGCATTCCTACTGTGTACAGAACAAACATCCCTGACCCTAACCTACCAGTAGAGAAACCATCTTGCACTTTCGTTTTGTTAACAAGAAAAACAACAAAATAATCAAGCAAAGCAGATAGGACAACAATGCATAACCCTAAAATCGTTCGCCTTCTATTTTTTCTGTCTTGTTGGGGTTTTTGTGGCCTTTATGTTCATCCATTATTACGTACATATGTATTTCACACATAGACAAACACATATGCACGTGCGTGTGTGCGTGTGCGTGCTTGCTTCCTTGCGCACACACACACACACACACACTGTACAAAAACTCCCGTGGTGTGTGAGCGCACATGCCTTCATGCACACCACCGACCACACCACACCACAGGAGAGGCATTTTCACCTGAAAAGAGACTCTTTAAGAAACGGACAAATGGGGCCACCATAGTAGGCAGGCAGTGACCCCAGACAGTGCCAACATAAATCTGAATTTAATAATAAACCGTTACGAGCCTTTTTCGTCTCTCGTTTAAAAAAAGTGTTAAAAATTGACTGAGAGTGTGGGAGCCAGCCAGGTTCGGTCTCGCCTCAGTTGAGGACCCAAGCAGCGATCACGCACCACAACTGCACTGACACGCTGTTGGTGTGTGTGTGGCCCACGGCCTTCAGTGTCACAGCAGTCTGGTGCTGTGCTGCATGCGCTGTCTGTCTGTCTGCGTCTGGCCAACTATGACAGGCCAACACAGCACATCCACTTTACCGCCCTGAGGCATCCAGGCAAGACCAACTCTCTCCCTCACTTGCTATTAACTTCATTACCTTATGAACGCAGTAACATCAGACGTGAATTTTTTATTTTTTTTAAGGAAACAACCAGCAACAGAGCAGCATTCCCAGTGTCTCCAAAAATTTAAGCGAAAAGTGTTGAGTCAATATTTATGTCCTTTATTTTTTTCCTTTTAATCATCAGCAGTAAAAAAAAAACAATGGAAATAAAAAGAGAAAGGTGTGGTGCTCATCAACATTAAAATCCACGTCCTCTGGTTGTTTCTTTGTACATTAGATGAGTGTGATTCCTTTAGAAGTGTGCTGTGCTCACAGTGGAGAGAGAGAGGGGGGGGGGGGGCAGAGAAAAAAAGGAAGAGAGATTGCAGTGTGCACTTCCTCTGAAAGTGTATTCTGCGTGCACCCCCTCCACCACCTTTATCTGTATGCTTAAAACACAGTGGTTTGCTATGCCGTTACAAGCAGACATCAGCACTTTCTCACTCATTCCGCTCCCAATGTAATATTGATGATTCTCACAGGATCAAATAAGTTAGGGAGAGATATGTTAATCCCTTTTTTTAAACAAAAGAAAATTACGAGGGTGGTGAATGTGTAGTGGATTCAGCTTCCATGTACAGTATATAAATCAAGCTTGCAGTTGCATGCCACTGACAGTACTTTTAGTAGCGTACAGTTGCTATGTACAATCATGAACTCACACTTGCAGACATGGGCACACTGTATTTGAAAAAAATACCAAATACTTGTGCCGTCACTCTGCGTGTGATTTTTGTTGAATATTTTGATATTCAACAAAAGAAATTTATTTAGTGAATTAAGCCCTAAGACCAAGTACTGAGCTATAGCACTGGAAACCGAGAAAAATGTGAAGACCGCATAGTCTGTTACTCTTTAGTGACTGGAGGAAACCACTGAATCCATATTCAACTTGACAATGACTTTTAAGTACTGAATAAGAAGGATTTCTTTAATATTTTGTTCCAAAATGAAGGAAGCGAAAGGGAAAACAATAATTCTCTCCACTGCTGTAAAAAGAGAGCAATGGTGTGCAAAGTGTAGTAGCTCCTGCCCATGCATGCGTGGAAGGAAGGCAGAGGAGCCCTACAGAGATACCTAATGCTGCTGCCTCCTCGCTGTGATGGCCTGTCGGAGGCACCCTATTAAGAACAATTCATTTTCTGCTGTGGCCAACACATGCAATTAAGCTTCATCTCAACTGCTTGCGTTGTCAGAATGTACTCTCAAGTCTGGCCTGTCGGTGAATGAATCACCTGTCCACCATTTAATTGTTTATGCACTCCAGCGGTCCTCTTCCTCCTCCTTCTCCTCCATCTCCTCCTCCTCCTTCTTCTCTCCATCCCCCACTCCTTACCTCTTCTATCCTTGCCTACCTTTCAGTCCCAGCTCATCTGGTGCAGAGACCTCGTTATCCCAGTGGAGCAATCTCTCCTTACGGCTGTAATTTCTTCTGGGTGGCTGGTTTAAATAAGACTGATGACGGCCAGTAAAACCTGACTGAGAGGGAGGGGATAAATGAGACATTTACAGATCCAAACAGCACCTAGTAATTACTGGACCTGCAACCCCCCACCTATGCACACATATTCACCCCAACGTACACATGCACCCTTATGCAGGCGCGCAAACACGTGCACACACACGCACATGTACACATAAACACAAACACACACACGCAAACACACACACACGGACATACACACACATCCCAAGACACACATACACCCTTACACACACACGCATGCACGCACGCACACGCACACACACACACACACACACACACACACACACACACACACACACACACACACACACACACACACACACACACACACACACACACACACACACACACACTACTGAGATTAAGGGACTTACCAACCCCCACCCTCAATTGCCACCTCTCTGTTTGACAACATGTTTTATTGGTTAATCAATAAAGGACTGCAAGTTTATATTGTGAGGCCTACATTGCAGGTGGGCCATATGTAATGCTTAACAAGAAAAAATAAGATGGCAAGTATTTAGACTGTTAATGAAATAATTGGATGTGAATAATTTAAGACATTGAAATGACTCTGTAGGGAGAGTTCATGTAAATTACTCTCAGGAGCTGACTGGTATGAATTGTCTTATGTTAAAAAAGGTCAGTATTAAAGGTAGAAATTCTTGGGGAGAAACAATTCCCTGAAAGAGCTAAGCGATTACCTGCAGGCAAATTAGTGCATTCAGCACAGCTTGTTTCTCTCTCATGGAAAAGAAATTCCTAAAGAGAGAATGGATTGCTGAACATCTTTTTATTTACTCGCTAAACTTGTGAATTAGGCAGACGGAGGATATACTGTGCATGTGTGTTGTATTTAAAAGACAAAGCAATAAGATTAATGAATTCTTCAGCAAAGTAATGCATCTATGTTTTAATGCAGCGTGCCGCATTTATTTAACTCTAATGAGCCAATTTCGGGTGAGTAAATGAAATGTGGCCGGCGGTTTGAATAACACCCCCCTCGATGGCAGCCGATCATATTTTTTCCAGCTGTCGGAGGGACTCGGAGGCTTCCTCCTGACAGGATTTAACGCTGCACTTTTTCACCGGCAGCTGACATCATCATTAGTTGACAGTGCTGTTGTCGTCGTTATATTGGCAAACGATGAGCAGACAAACGATCAGCATGGGGTGCCGGGCAGATTTACAGGCGGCCAAATTATTTAAGCCCTCGATGGGACGCCTGACGGGACTGTTAGTCTTTTTCAGGAACCCTCCGCCGCCGAGGAGGAAGCCGGGGAGAAAAACGTTCCTCGGTCAAGAGTCTGTGCAGCACGATCACTAATAAGGTTTTTTTCCCCTCGCCTGGTCGATAAATGACTTGATGCAGCAAATTAAGCTGTAAATTTACGAAGGTGACAGAAAATATTTAAAGTGTGAGGACAAAGGGACTTAATGAATCTGTAAAGAAATGCTTGGAAAGGCCTCAAGGCTTGAGGAAAGCAACGTTAGCATTTTTCATTATTATATTATTACATTAAAATGATATATGTTATAATGGGTAAATAGTGCATCCGATCGATAATGACATCTTCCTCCGTAGTTGCCTATGGAAGCTATATATTGTTCCCGCTGTCTCTTTGAATGCACTGTGATGCTATGAAAATAAACTGCTCATGCTCTCTGCTCACTGCTGTTCAATTCCTTGCCCATCCCTGCAAATCTAAAATGCCACAGATGCACATCAAATCACTGGTATTAGCCACCATTTCCTCATTTTCCATGATGATTGCCTTTGTGGCAAGACTCCTGCATAAGAAATGGGAACCGACTCAGTTGGTTGTAGTGTGATCCCAAAGCATCCAGACATTTTTTCCAGATGGGAAGACGAGAGAAAGAGAGGAAAATAAGGCCATGAAGTTCCTTAGATGACCTCCCTGACCTGCTTTCAAATCAGGGGTGAGTTTCTCGACAGCATCGTTGCTAACTAGCAGAGAAGTTAGCAACTAAGTTAGCAACTTACTTGGTTGCAATGCAATGTCCCATTAGTAACTAAGGAAGAGAGAGTAATGTGGTTACCAACGGAGGGAGAAACGGGGTTCAGTGTGATTTTAGGCAGATATGGTTGAAGACAATTGATGGCTGTTGATTTAGTGTATTTTTTGTGTTCACAAAGTCAGTGTGAAGTTGCATTCTGTTTATCTTATTGTTGTTTGGAACTGCAACAAGATCCCATGTGGTTTTATTCAAATGCATTAGGACACAACATTGCAGAATCTTCTCAGCACACAAAATTCCCACCGAATTGCTCATCGTCTTTCCTCCCGGGGAGCGAAACCCAATCCATTTATTTGGGAAAGCCAACAGAGACACAAATGCCGTTATAAAATGATCACAGGCTAAAAACGGGTCCTATCCAACCCTGGCCACCGCAACTCATCGCCTTGCCGGCCTTGCTGGGAGTATCCCGTTCCAGCCGCAGTACGTATGGACGCATGATGAAGAGCATCTCTCCCTGCAGGGAGCTTCCTGCCGGCCCCGGCCAGCAGCCACGCGGTAACAGGATTAGAAGCAGGGGCCTTGTGGCTCCCAGGAGCCTCTGCAGGAGGCGGAGACCTGGCCTGCACTGCACGTGCATCAGTAGGCCTCAACTGGACAAGTAGGAGACCACGGTTGCCAGATAAAGGTGATGATTTCCAGCCCAAAAAAGGTTCAAAACTCGCCTGGAAGCACTAAATCCCGCCCAATTCTATTGATTTCTATGGCCAAAATTGGGCTTTTTTGTGCTACATGCCATTTTTACAAGCAGACGGCCATCCCAAGCAGCCCAATTGGGTGGGAAACCGCCCAATTTGGCAACACTGTGGGAGACCTGGTCTGCCTTTCACCCGGCCTTGCAAGTGTCCCTCAGAAGGAGGCAAGGGCTGACGTCAACCCTATACAGTATGACCAGCCCACATTAGACATGTCTCGCCAGGAGGACGAGGACTGCCCTGCCCTGCCCTGCACACAGGGCCGTCGTTAGGCCTATTTTAGGGGGGCTTTAGCCCCCCCTACATTACTATTAGCCCCCCCTGAAACGATTTTGCACAAAATTTTTTTTTTTTTTTTTTTTACATTTTTCCAAAAACAAATGCAGTAAAGCACTGAATACGAACCATCAAGAAGGCAAGTTAATCTGAATACAAGTTCATGGTTGCTTATTTATTGTTTAATGCCACTTATATCCTACTGCACAGCAATAAAAGCAGGGTGCACAGCAATGTGTTATGCGGGGGGAAAACAGGTAGAGGATTAAGCTTTGTGACTAAAAACACCTCAGGAAAAGTGTAATTACTTACACGGATGAAATGTTCAGACCCAAAGTACCAATTTTTACTCACAATTCCCTTGTAATAAATCAATTTGACATTGTCTTGAAATTATAGTTGAGCTTTAATATTTGTCTTAGCAGTCTGAAAACACACATGAACTGATTAAAATAGCTACTAATGGAGTAAAAATGACCAAATATCTGCCGAGGATGCATAGTTTTCCAAGTAAGGAACCTGTTTGAATGAATCACTTCCTGACCACTGCTTCTCCTGGAGATGCGCAGTTAGTAACTCCTTAAAGTTCCTAGTCCTTGTGTAAATTATGCTCTCGGCATTTTTATCTAATCATTTCAACTTCCGTACATAATATTCATCAGTTGAAACATTTTGAAATGTTTTGGTAACACTTCCAAATAAGGGGCCATAATTAACAGTAAAGTAGCTACAACCTAATACTTAAGTAAGGGTTAATAATCATTACTTAATGCCACATTAGACACATATTACTCGTTATTAATGCATTAGTAAGCAGTTACTTAACTATTAGATAACTATTACCTTGTGTTACAAGTTAATAGCATATTATTATTTAACTAATAGATAAGTAAGGACACAGTTAATAGTTAAGTAGCTATCAGGTCATACTTAACTAAGGACCAAAAGTAACACTTACTTAATACCAATGTTACCAATGTTACCAATGTTTGGTTTAGCTTACATATAAGGAATGTTCGGTA
>NC_085878.1:17467556-17515056 GCF_034702125.1 Engraulis encrasicolus
CTGATGTTGGCCCACCATTGGCATAGCAACATAAATGCCTAACTTTGGCCATAGGGCATGATGGCAAAAATATGCCACCGTTGGCTTATAGCCATTTGCCAACATTAGCTAATAATTTGCTTTTATTTAAACCTGGCATGACATTTGACTTGTAGGAAGGTGTTGTATGGTGGATGGGCTCTTGGGGCAATTTATTAGCTTTGCACACAAAACCACCATCGTCTACTGTCATCCTATGCTGTCGCCCCTGTTGTCCACTGATAGGCCTACCTGGAAAGAATGTGAAAGCCCATTGGGAAACTCCAACTCCCATTGTCATTGTGACACAGCACTCCACAGCACACAAGTGAACACTGCACACTGCACACAACGAAATTGCATTTATGCCTCACCCGTGCAAGGGGGCAGCCCTCAGTGGCGCCCCATGGGGAGCAGTGCGGTGGGACGGTACCATGCTCAGGGTACCTCAGTCATGGAGGAGGATGGGGGAGAGCACTGGTTGATTACTCCCCCCACCAACCTGGCGGGTCGGGAGTCGAACCGGCAACCTCTGGGATGCAAGTCTGACGCCCTAACTGCTCACCCATGAATGTGAAGATGGCTATTATATCTCAGATCTTATAAGTCAACTCTGGCATGCCATGCATACTCTTTGTTCATAAGACTGCTTACCTTTCATTGAGAAACTGGAGAAATGTTTAACTCTCCAGTTTCATGGACTGATGGGACTGGCCAAAAATATCAGGCGAGACATAAAAAAGGGACGAATATCCTGCTGGATTGGGTGCTGCATGGCTGATGAATCCATCCGGATAGGCGATCTGGTCAAATTAATGAATCACTTCCTGTGGATGTGCAACATACTGTTGGAGGCGGCTCCAGGCAACAACAGAGCTACACGAACTCCAAGCCTTGTCAAAGTGTCCTATGCAATCAAAACAGACAGTGTTGTGTGATAAGTTGTAAGGGGGTCCTTCGTGTAATGTTACCCCCCAGTGAAACATGAACCTACAGCTGTGCATGTCTACAGCAACATGTTGCTTGGTTTCATATCATGTTAGTCAAGACGCTAGGACGCCGGCTAGATTTCAGCTCAAATGATGAGCAATTTCTACGTCCTGTGCTTGGTTTCTAAAACTAAAGATAGAGGAATAGATGGAATTTCAAGAATGATGGAAATTCAAGACCGAGTTGAGATTGGTAACAGACAGGCCATGATATTTTGATAGCTTTGATATTAGCTACTTGAACAAATGGTATAATTTACAAAATAAGCATTGCGTAAGTCTCCTTCCAGATGTAGGTACTGTATTATGTTATGCATATTGCAAATTCAAACATATCTGTTTTTACCACACATTCAATCTTTCCTTACCTCTTCAATATATCATAGTCCTGTTTAGGGTCACATGCATCTATTCTTATCTTCAGTAAAGAATTTGATATTGGCCTTGTACTTGTCACTTCATGGTGTATGAATAACAGAAGTATAATTGTTCCACAGGCCATTTTTAGTGTCCAGATGATATCCTTCATCCAGACATTTATCTTGTCACTGGTTTTGAAACCCCAGAAAATCACTCTACTTAAATTTTTAAGAGTCATCAGTCCATTCTCTGCTCTTGAGTTTGCATATGCAGACAATTCTCTGTTAATTTTTTTAAGCAACCATTATCGGTACATATACTATATTGGGTTATGGATTTGTCTTAATTTTCTCTTTAGTCATGTAATTTTGCCTGACAATTTCCATAGCTTTAGCTCTGGTGAGAAAGTGTGTTAGCTCTGAAGAATGTTAAACTGTCCCTAGACGAAAACTCATCTAAAAAGAAATTACTTTTTTTTAATCGGTTAGTGAATCATCAGAACCATATTTACAACTTGACCCACCGACATAGAAATAGTATGCAGCATATTTGTGGCATGAGGCTCAAGATTCAAGTCAAGTGAGGAGAGAGACGATGACAGCTTTCGTCTCCACATACTACAGTACAATCAAGCCATTGTAACCCAGGTAACACAACAGTAAACCCCACGGGGAACCACCATAAACCACATACGCCGCCATTATGGAGGATCTCCTTCCCCAATAAATGTTCCAGACGCTTATGGTATTCCCAGCGGGATTCTGCATTGTTGTGGCCATAATCTTTTGGAAATGCTGGATCTGTGCCTTACACACTTTGTCAAGCTCCACTGCTTTATTTCTGCAACTACCATCCAGGACTAAAAAATAAAACAAAATTTTATCTTTGGAAAGTCACAGAGTATAGATAGGGGCAGTGTGTCTTTAAGATCTAAAGTTCAAAGTGGAGTCTATTACAGATTTTATGCAACGGTCTGTGTGTGTATGAGAGAGAGACAAAGGCAGAGAGACAGACAGAGACAGAGACAGCAGTAGGCCTAGAGTGAGTGCTTGTGACTGTGAAGAGTTGTGCGTAGTGAATGTGTATAGTGTGTATGGAGGAGAGAGTATGCACTGTGGAAAGCACTGCCTCTGTATTGGCCATCGCCAGACAGTCTGCGCCCACACATAGGGAGACAGCAGGAGCCTGACACCTCCCTCTTTATCACTGTGCAAGCACCTCTCTCGTTCTTTCTCGCTCTCTTTCTTTCTCTCTCTCTTCCATTCTCTCTCTCTGTCTTTCATTCTCTCTCTCTCTCTCTCTCTCTCTCTCTCTCTCTCTCTCTCTCTCTCTCTCTCTCTCTCCCTCTCTGCTTTTATACCAATTTTGTGCTTATAGTAGCAACACTAATATTAGATCAGCTGGGCCTACAGGTCGATATAAAATACTTTATGCTCGTTAAAATAATTGCTTTCAGTTTTCCAAGCCATAAAATTGCCTTTGTAATTCGGTGAGGAATGCATCTTTTCAAACAATCAGTCTCGGAGCCCAAGCTGTGGCAAACGCTTTTAATTAGTGGCATCGGATTTCCAGTGAAATGAATCCAGGCTATTGCACAGAGCGGTAATTGTTGGGTAATAGTCGTATTAATTCTGCTGTACTGTGCGGTGCGGGCCCTCTACGACTGCATCATTGCACGGCTTCCAGTCCCCCTTTGGGGCTGATCCAACCAGTCTGGCTTAATGGAATACCTATCTGATGAATACCTGGGTCAGTCACAACCACAAAAAAACGACAAGAAAATCTCCCTTCTCTCTCTCTCTCTCTCTCTCTCTCTCTCTCTCTCTCTCTCTCTCTCTCTCTCTCTCTCTCCCGTTTTGTGTCTGCACTTGTTCTCCTAGCTCTCTTATTGGCCACAGTGAAATAACGGAAACATAATGTGGCTCCCCATTGCCTCGTGCACAATAACCTGTCACTCCTTTCGCCAGGGATCTTAATTTAGTGCGGTGCCACCCCACAGCACAACTGAGCACAGCACAGCGCAGCAGCCGCACCACCGGTCACCTCAGAAACCAGGGCCCGATCGGCACGGGTCCTTACCGCTGTAATCCCCCATAATCTCCCTGGTCTGCAGGAGGCTGGAGACACGGTGTGTCGGCTGCTGCTGGGGCTTTTTTAATTAACGGGGTGCAGAGGCCAGGATATGGTTGGTGATGGAGGGGAGGAGGGGCGGAGGGGCAGGGCGGGGGTGGCAGCTGGGATCCGGGGCACCGCTGGAGAGAGCAAGAGCCAGAGCTCCTTCAAGGCCCGGCTCACAAGGCCAGCCGAACGCGTCTGCCAATTCAATTCATTCATCCAACCAGTTTTCAGTGAATAGTGTAGCGTTATAATTATTTGGAACTGATGAGTGATAGGCTTATAGAACATTTTTGGAAATAACTGAATTAACTGGATTCTCCTTTAGCTCAATAATGAGTCATTGATGTAATTTCTCTATTTATGTTTGAGAAATGTCACCTCTTACCCCAAAGACATCAATGGGAGTGAGGGGAAATAAACCCTGGACTACTCAAGCATTGTTTCTCATTCAGTAGATCCATACTGGCACTGTGCTGATGGATATGGCCAAACTACACTGGGTTACTGCATATGGAGACCCCGTATGCGAGTGGGGTCAGGCATATGAGGACACTGTAAAGATCAGAGTCTTATCCCAAGACACATACAGTAAATGGAAATCATTGAAAGAGAAACGTAAAGAAATTTCATATTTTGTACAAAAATGTAGAAATGCAGAAAGGTAGAAAAAGACAATAAGTGAGCCTACAAAAGTGTGTCTGTGTCTTTCTATGTCTGTCTCATAACCATTAAATCAGTGCATGCCATAATTATTTGCACAGGTGGTCAGTGTAAGTGGTGAGGATAAGACTTCTGGATTTCATCCAAACAGGTGACATATTAGTAGATTAGGTTGTGAGAACACGGCCGTTATGCCAAGTACGCTAGCTTTCCTTTTCTGTTTGGATTGCTCCCCTATATTACATTTCTTGATTGTCACTTGATTGCATTGATGGGATATTTGGCCCATACAGACATCATTACACACACTGCTCACCTTTCTTCTCTATACTGTGTTAAGCATACGTAGGTGAACCATGTGAATGAGTGATGCCTTGGCCATGCTATCTCTGCAGCGGGCGGGTGGCTTAAACCACACTTGTCCAGTTTACTGCCCCACCCTGAGCTGTCGCAGCCGGCTACTATCTGCTCTCATGGGTATGAAGTCATATCATCACATGACACTCATGGCTGTACCCGCCGCTGAGCAATTTTTACAGGGAAATAAAATGTAATGGCATCTCAAAGGTTTCACACATCAGTGCATGACGAGCCACGCCCACTTTTGCAGACGACCCTGGGCCGTTTGTTTTGTGTGCCAATTTACAAACCTATGAGGCCTTTTGAACATCGTTTTTGGTAGGTTTATGTTGCAGGCCTCCTCATTCCTCCCATTGTTACGAGAAAAAGACATGTAAAATGCATGTGTCTTACCACACGCACTGCAAATGGGATAACTCTCTAACAATGTAAGACCCACAGTGAAAGGAATATTCTTGAAGGCAATCACAAGATCTGTCTAATTGGATATAATAGCTTTGACACAGAAGTACTTTTCCGCGAGGCCTCCTTTAAGTACACTGACACATCTTCAGATTTCAACTGCAAGCCCCCCATAGCCCCATGTGGTCCAGGACGATAAGAGCAGTAGGCCTAGATATAAGAGCAGTGGGAGAGAGAGAGAAAAGATTCCCACTCCAGAGGAATCATCTTAGATCTTAAGAGAGTGGTAAAGGAGGAGAATTATTAGATCCAAACCCCAGAGCTTAAGAGAAGAGCTCTCGCATTCAAATGTAGCGCAACATCAATCACTCCGAATGCACATCCGGACTAAAAGACTAAAAACCAGTCAGCACAAAAGCTCACTTTATAACGACGAGATTATTGAAATAAGGAGCAGCCCCTTAAAGGCATGCATTTGTATCAGTTTAAAGAAAGTGCAAAAGATGGAGATGAATAAGAATAAAAAGAGGAGAGAGAAAGGTTTGCATGCCGGAGGTGCTCCCGCAACGCTCAGATGGGATTACACATCTAATCTTCGCTGTCACTTGGAGTGATGGCCAAAATCTCCTCCCTCTGCACGCAGGGGGGTGTTCAACCTGTCAGCTCGCAGACCCGGACAGCATGGGACTGCCTGGAGGACTAGAGACCCCATTCCCCCAAAGCCCTCCTACCCCCTTCCCACCCCCTCTCTACCCCCCACTGTACACCGCCCTTCCTCCTCCTCTCAGCTCCCGCTCTCCTCCATCTCCTTCTCCTCCTCCTCTTCATCCAGGCCTGTTTAACATTGATGTTACGGCCTACGCTGCCGCTGCCTAGATACACCCACTACATCCAGTACACCTCACAGAACGCACTCCCAAAAGACCTCACGTATGTCTGAGTTTATAGCTTTCGCTTAGCTTTCATTCCAGTAACCCTTTTCTCCAATCTCTCTCTCTCCCTCTCTCTCTCTATTTTGCCATCGTTGTGTGTGTGTAGGAAGAGGAGAGAGCATTTGAAGCTGACTAAAGATGAAAGGATCCTTTCGAAGGATGAGGGATGTTAGGGGAAGGAGGAGACACGCACGGCAGTGGTGGAGATGAAGAGATCAACTGATTTCATCTGACACAGCACATGTGAGGTTTCACCTCAGAGTCTCCAGGAGTTTACCTCAGATATCCTGACATTTTTAAACACACTTTATAGAATGAAGGTAGCTTCGCATTACTTTGAATGGATGAAGGAAATACCGTACACACAAGCACTCACACATGCACACACGCATGCACACACGTACGTACATACGCACGCATGAACGCACACACAAATGCACGCACGCACGCACGCACGCACTCGCGCCCACACACACACACACACACACACACACACACACACACACACACACACACACACACACACACACACACACACACACACACACACACACACACACACACACACACACACCATTGACTGACAGCAAAAGTCAATGGAGTTATTAGATATATTTGGAGTAAGTGACAAGCAAAGGTCATGGTAATTTAATTTCAACTGCTCAGAGGCCATGCCCTCTGCCCTTCTGTGGATCACCTTGGGAATTCGTCAATATGGCCTTATTTACTTTAAATCCAAAGAGGGGCTACATCTTTGAATAGGGAATAAAGCGGCTGTCAAGTTGCCAAGATGTTTCACATTCCCATGAGAGTTTTGTGTGTAGAGTTCGACCATTGTGTCTGTTTTGCATTATCATCTACCTTGTTAGATACCAAAGGCACCCCAATGATCTCAATCAGACTCAATCACACACCCTACTGTAAAAGTGGCATCTTTTGATAAACAGACAACTGGTTAAAATTTTGAAATAAATACAGCTGTATTATTACAACTCATCATGGAAAAAGGCAAACATACCTAAAATCTTACCAGATAGAAATTTTATATGTCAATTTCAATTCCCGCTACTTGTTGTAACTCGTATAGGCCTAAGTTTAATTGGCTATATTTTGTGCCGTTTACATTCAAAGGGCTTAGAGAATTTCAACTGAGGACTTATGACTGCTTATGTGTCGAATGCTACTCGTGATCATGTTCCAAAGTAAAATATCTGGCTTTTGGCGGGACTGGGAGAATCTCCAAGTTTTTATATAGCATGACATCAGCATGGGGATAACTTTCCATGCTTTGACCACAGCTACTACTACCCTTAATGCAGACATCGCACAGTAGTTTGACTTTTTGAGGCCCACTCTATAATGTCTTCCCACTGTATATGATGTGTGGCGAAATATGCACAGTTATCGTTTTTCTTGGCCGTAACGTGAAACCCTTTTGTTTGTGTGTCTCACAAATACTGAAAAGTACTTAAATCTCTTGTTAAAAAAAAGGTATGTCTGTCTGTGAAAAACGTTACGAGAGCTCATGTCATATACATAACACATGTTAAAATGATTTTTGATATTTAACATAATTTGAAATAACTTAAATAATTTGAGTTTACGTTTTTTAAGAAATGTCATATGAGAAAAAAAAAATACTTGCACTGTTTACACATCACGAAATGGTTGCATAACTGTGGGCAGCTGAATGGATATCCAAGAATGTGAGGGTAAAAATAATCAAAATAATCAAAACAATCTGAAGAGACTGGGAAGCTTTTTGTGGCTTTTGAGTGCTCAGTCTCTGTGGAAGACAAGAACATTCATTTGCACACGAAACTGGACAGTCATCTGCACACTGCACATCTGCACAACTATCCCCATCTCACTGAATGCCTTTAGCACTCACAAAATACCTCAAAAAGTCATTACAACCCACAATAAAACCAGAGTTAAGGAAAAGTAATGTGTCACCTTGCCCTTAGGTCAATGACATTCAGGCTACTGTGGAGGGAGACACCACCACTTTTGGCTTTATGGAGCTATCAAACGAGATTTTTTATTACCAAAGACTATAACCTTGCAATGTGGGATTACATACATCACCCATTCGAGTGAATATTCTGACTGGTGTCCAACTTCCATGTTACACCTGGTTGATGCCTTTTCTAGTCTGCACCACTTTATCAGGCTTTGGTCCATTTGCTTGTTTAGTTGGACAAGAGAGAAATCACTAATTCTGCGGGCGGCATTGTTTCTCCCATCATTACCTCACCCTTGAGGTCACAGCAGAAACGTCAGCGTGCAGTGGGAGCAAGAAATAAGTGAGAAAAGGTGTTCGGCCGTATCTAAGACAAACATATTTTTATGATCTTCGGAGGAGCTGACCTTCTTGCAGCTCTAATCACGATAATGACTCCCCCGTCAATCAACTTTATTCACTCGACTCCATTCATGATGGGAGCACATGGCCTACCACCCACTCCCACCCCAACCCCCACCCCTCACATTTCAGCCAAGTCATTCATTATCAATTTATGGGCGGACGTTTGGTTCATGTTATCCGTTGTGCACAGTTAATTATTTCTAAACGTGCCTGAGAGCATGCTGTGAAATGTGACAGTAGTACCCGGGCCATTAAGGTAATACGGAGTCAAGGTTCAAGGCACAGCAGCCTGCCATCCTCCTCTGGCACTGTGGGTGTGGATGCCCCCCCCCCTCTCTTTGTGTGTGTGTGTGTGTGTGTGTGTGTGTGTGTGTGTGTGTGTGTGTGTGTGTGTGTGTGTGTGTGTGTGTGTGTGTGTGTGTGTGTGTTTGTGTGTGTGTGTGTGTGTGTGTGTGTGTGTGTGTGTGTGTGTGTGTGTGTGTGTGTGTGTGTGTGTGTGTGTGTGTGTGTGTGTGTGTGTGTGTGTTTGTGTCACAAGCTACCAACGTGTATGTGTGTGTGTGTGTGTGTGTGTGTGTGTGTGTGTGTGTGTGTGTGTGTGGGTGTGGGTGTGGGTGTGGGTGTGTGTGTGCGTGTGTGTGTGTGTGTGTGTGTGTGTGTGTGTGTGTGTGTGTGTGTGTGTGTGTGTGTACTGCACTAATCTGACTTTGTGAGGCCAATGCTATTGGAGCACACCAACAAGGTGGGGCTCTCCCTCCATGTGGGGTCCAAATCCTGGACCCCAGATGTTTTGACCCCTTTTGCTGGGCTAGTTTTTTTGCCAGTGGTGTGTGTGTGTGCATGCGTGCGTGCGTGCGTGCGTGCGTGCGTGCGTGCATGCGTGCATGCGTGCATGCGTGCGTGCGTGCGTGCGTACGTACCTGTGTGCGTGTGTGCGTGTGTGTGCGTGACTCACGAGCTACCAGCATGCCACAGTAGTGTCCTGGCAGAGGTTGAAGGAAAGGTCATCCATGTCTAACCCCTGATTGTGCTCTGGCAAAGGCATGCCATGTCATGTCCCTGCCAAAAAAAACAGCAGCACCCTGTAACCCTGCATGGTTATGGTACTGGCACCCTCAGTGTCCCTACCATAAACCACGGCACCATGGCCTCTGACAGCTTTGGCCGGGCCCAGGACAAAGTCATCTGAAAGGGTCCCACAGCCCAATGGATACAATGTAATGAGGACCTCATTTTGGGCCCCCTCTGTCCCTGGGCCTGGGACAACTGTCACCTTTGTCCCCCTGCCAGCACCCCTGACCACAGCACCATGGCCTCTGGAAAGGTACCTGTTTTGCAGGCCTGCAAAATGATTTGGGGTTAAGCGCATCAGAAGAATCCGTCCTATGCAATGCATTGAGGCAGAGTCCGTGGCCGGCCCTATGTGGTGCTGCTTTAATAACAGTAAGCCTGTCTGGATGCAGTTGTGGAACAGCTCCAGAATGAGGATGTTAATATGCCGTGGGTCCAAAGTCAAAATGACGTTGTTTATCAAGGTAATAGGAGAAAAATGAAGATACGTGTTTTACTGCATTCCGGAGTCTGCTGGTGGTAGTGCCTCTCGGCTTTATGGCTTAACGACATGTTTTTCTTCATTTAGATCCAGCTATCTAGTGTGCTATAAAAGAGCCCAGGTAAATGCGGCTACAGAACATTGAACAATTTTTAACTTGCTTCCCCGGTGTAATGAAGGCAATTGCTCCACAAAACATTTAAATATAATCTAATATTGTGGGTTCAAAAGTAGTCAAGCAGATCTATACGATTCCTTATCTGCCAGCATTTACCCATGGATACCCTACAGAGCTACTGTAGCGCTTTGCTAATGTTAGGTCGCTGACCACTAAAATTACAAGAGAAGAGATATAACACGGCTTATCAGATGCAGATTTTTAAACGCAAAGTAATATTAAAAATACCTAACTGTCCAGTATGCTCACAGAGTAAATGTCCACCCTTTTCATGTAGTTATTTAGTACTAGATGTTGTGTAATTCTGGTTAATAATAAGTGATGGCGACTATGGGTCCCTGCCCTAATTGTCCCGGTAATTTTTTACACCCTCTAGCTGGGCGAATAACATTACATAATGTGTTTTTGCTCTTGTCCTTCCCTCGCAGGAAAGAGCGAGACTGATAGCAAACAACGTGGATGTAGTGGGGTGACATAAATCAATAAAGATAGAATCAGATACGCTCTTTATCGACGTGATGGCTCCCTATGGATTGCCAGTACAGATGAGGCTGTGCCAAGGTTGCTACTGAAGACACATCATAAAAGAAATGCAGGAGGCATCTCACTTTGTTGCCCTGGGGTTTTTTTTCTTTTTAACTGTGGACTGCAAGATATGGAGACTGAGAATTGCCCGCGTTCAAACACTTAAATAAAAGAATTACAGGAGAGATAAGGAAAACCATTAAGTTGTGCAGTCATGTGCTCATATGGCTTTTAAATACATTATATGCTGTATACTATGTAAACCATTAACATAGTGTATATGAGATGCCAACGTTTGTAAAGGAGCCAGTTGGCTGGGAAAGGTGCAGATAACCTGTCAGCAAGCCATTAATTGGACTTACCATGTTAATTGCGCCTTATCATTGTTTTACTTATGATCCACAACAGTTTCTGATTGCCTATTTGTCTTAACTTAATAAAACCAGTTTTTACTATAACCTGCAATGACCTTATCCCAACATGTCTCAACACTCCAGTCAAACAAACTCACCATTTCCTATCAACAGTGTTGTAAAATATGATAAACCAGATAACACGGGAAGCGTTTTGACAGATATTTGCGCTTTGGGTTAAAGAACAAAGGAAATCTACAAGAGATGCCTTTCTAGGTAGGCCCTATAGGCTAGGCTATCTCTTGGAAAGTCAACATACTGTATCTTATTAGCCTTCTTAACACAATATGTTAAAATCTATGGGAACAAATTACTACACCCTTGCCTTTGTCATGTATTCACTCAATGTCACATAAATGGAGGCTAGGAAACCACCCTTGTGAAAAAATGAGACGGCCTCTCTTGGCTGTCAGTCAAAAGAAAAGGGAAGAAGATGGATGGACAAGCCGGAGAGGCAGGCAAATTAGAGTCGCAATCAAGCATCGAAACAACACAACACAAACACAAAACGCTTCTGAATCTGATCAGAGACGGGCAATGGCCAGACTTGACAGGCATGTTTTGTCTTGTTTTCTTTTTTTTTAATGCACTTCATCATGCCAGAACTAATGGACAGTGCAAACGGCTAAAATTAATTACGTCTGACATTAACGTAGCGAGCTAATTTCCCATTTATATGTGCCTGCGCAACAACGGCTCTTTTATTCTCACCTGTCAGTGAGAATTTATCAATCAAATCAAGAGCCCACAATGGCGCTTGACCAAGCATTTAGGCGGAGGGGTAGGAGTGCAGGGGTGTGGGTAGCGGGGAGACGGGAGGACGACATGGGCCTGCCCTCTGTACCACAAGACACATCAAGGCTATTGTTCCCCCGCCCTGACTTTCCCCTTCAAACCACACTGCATAATTAGCATTCTTTGCATTTTTTAGACCAAATGAAAGGCAAGGGAAGGGGGAGCAAAGGTGTATTACACACACTACATGTGATAGGCCTATCTGATAACACAACATTGTTTCATTTTGTCTATGCTAGAGGACTAACGGATTATCATATAGGTGTTTGACTACTAAAAACATTGAAAACAGATGAACATGAACAATTACATGGTGTCCATGCTTTATATAAAAGATCTCAATGAATGACATTGAAAATGGCAAGCCGAACTCGCATGGCTAAACCCTGTCAACCATATGACAAAGATACAACAAGCAAGTACTGTACATGTCAGGTACAATCCTGAGGAGGAGCCGTGATATATTCCAGAGCCCTGTTAAAGGACAGGCATCCCCACTGAAGTATATCGGGGAGGGGGAGGGAGAGAGGGTGGGGGTGTGAGGGTGCACGTAGGGGGAGGGCAGAGTGACGAGAGCCCTTTTATTCTCAATCATTAATCTGCTCGGAACTCCGGGGCCAGCCTTAACGAGTGTTAATTCATTTTAAAACGGCTCTCTGCTTGGGGAAACCACATGGAACAGGATAAAAATGAACACGTATCTATTATATGTTAAATAACGCACAGGACGAGGGGGCCTTAATTCTTACTGCCTAGTGCTCAAGGAAGGTTATACCTTAAAAGGGGCTTCAGTACATTTGATTTCTTTTCTACAAAGACTACCGCATCACACAAAACCTTCATCACCTGACAATGAATAGAATATAGAAGTCCTTCAGATTCAGAACCTTGTTCTTCTTCACACCTCCGGTCCTGTCTGTCAGATGATACAAGCTTTTCATTTACATGTAAACATTGTCATTGTCACGGCCACTAGACTCCATATTGTAAAATAGCACAGCTTCATCTGTGTGCCGTACATAGGCTATAGCCTAGGCCTGCTACCGTTTAAACATAAGAGCTATTCATAGGTGTTGTGGAAGAAGATATCTTTTTACAAGTGGACAATGGATGAAATGAAAATAAATCAAACACAATGAGATAATGGGATACACTCATCTGTATGGATTTTGTATTTTTCATTGAAATCTGGTCTCAAGAATAACGTCTCATCATTGTTCAGGATATATCAGAGTTTTCTTGGGGAATATAAGATTCCAAAAGAGAAAAAAAACAATAACTGCAGTGCAATGTGCAACTCGTGACAATTATAGGTAATCTTTGTTAAGGCATAATACAGTATGTCTGTATTAATTGTGAGAGTGTACTGCAGGTCACAGACATCTTAAATGCCCTCTTTTACATTAGATATTCCCTCGTTGGGTGTAGCAATCTGAACATTATCTTATCACAAATGCCCTAAAGTCAAACACAGGCCATTATCATACAGGCCCTAAAACCACACACATAAGTCAGAATACACTTCCCACACATAGTTGCCCACTGATCTAGCAAAGTGTTGATCCAAAGGCACCATTGATCACTTGTGTATTCACCCAAATACAAGGGCGCGTGATATCGAGGGCTTATTGTGGACCGAACCGTCCCCTTATGGACAATAAAGGAAGCATTCCCTCGGCTGTTCAACAACCACACTCTGCCGCGCATAAATAATATGCATCAAATCATATCGTAGTCATATTCATGGCGCCATCGCTGCATCGGCCATTAATTTTTAAATCTCACACAGATGTCATGGGAGAGTACCTGCAAAACAAAGTACTATCATCCATTACGGCCTGAATGTTTTGCCATGTGTCAGTGTCTATGGAGAGCCTAAGAGGAGGTGGGGGAGGGGGGGTGGCAGGGGAGGCCTTGAGCAGCCCAGAGGCTCTTCATTTCCCATTAAGACATTGGAGGTGAGCCACTTGTTTGAGCAAGTCAAACTCGGAGGTAATTGCAAATGCATATCACATCGCAACACAACTGCATATTAATAACGTTGCAGGGGCCCTCCCGATTGATCATTAGGCCATCGATATGCACTTTGCATAAAATTATTCCCTTTAAATAGTCCATGTTTGAGGTGACAGGGTGGCCTCATCAATAATGCAAATGTCTCTCGTTGGTCCTTTAAAGAGGTGGTCGAAAGGAATAACAGGACTTTGGAGTGTCTGAGAAACACTTCCAATGCATCTCCTTTACAAGTCACCCCAGCATGAATGATGCCCAGCGCCTCTGTACAGCTAGTCTTTACCCAGGCGCTATAAATAGCCAAATTTGATGGAAAAGTGTGTTTTCATTTCAATGTTTTCCTTATTTTTTGAATACAAATTAAGTTTGACATGCAGGCCAAAACTGGCAGTATTTTTCAACAAAGCGTCCAACACTGTCATTAAAAGTTCATTTTTTTTCGTTGACAGGAAGTACACAAAGACCCTGCCTCGTAGTCCCAAATGAGGTTTGAAGTCGTGCTCGGTCTTGGGTCAGCCGTCACGCAGGGGCCCCTGAGGGCCCGGGTCGGCAGCATTGGGTTCGGTCCTGTCTCAGACACCACCCAGCGCCATCTGTCTCACCCCATGCCTCTGGCCCCTTGCAGTCACCAGTCTTCCTCCCGCACGTCAGCCCTCCCCAGGTTTGCCAATAAAGTGTGGTGTGAGAGACATGTGTGCTGCATTTGCCAATAATGCACACGGCATGGGGGCACAGTGGCGGAGACAGGGGGGTGGAGGTGGAGAGGGGAGAGATTGGTGGATGGGGAGTGGGGGGGTGCTGGAAGGGAAGGGGAGGGAAGGGGAAGGGGTGTCTCTTGGCCGACTGATGGTGTTACGCTCTGCACTCTGGCCTGGGTGAAGCGCACGTACAGCCTTGACGACGAGATGTATCGGGGTATCGATTAGGCCCAAGATGAGGATTCAACTTCACCTCTGGACCATTGGAATGCAGAGACATTTGAGTGGAATTATCGCGTCCTGTTGGAGGCAGCCTCTGAATCAGAGTTAGAGAGAAGGAAATTAGAAAATTACGCACATGGAACGTTTACAGTAACTACAGTCAAAGACAAAAGAGAAACTCAGTCTCTAGACTTTGAGGAATAGCAAGAGCTCTGAACAATGGAAATTATGCTGCTAAGAGAAGGATTGGGGTCTGTGGTCCAAAGAGCTATGCTTCCCATTTGTAATAATTTGAGCTTGGGCTCAACATCTCCAGATCACATTACACTTCTGGTAAAATATTGAGTTTATATAAGGGAAAGATTTTAAAAGTGCCAATAAAACATGACAGAAAGACCAGAAAGACCAAAAAGACTGAGGGTACTTGTTGAAGATATAATATGGAGGAATATCAATAAAAGAAGACATTAAATGAACGCCACAAATGACATCCCCCCAACTGACATGGGCCAGGAGTCTCTTGAAAAGTACTTACCTCTCTCTGAAGTTCTGGAAGGAAAATGGCGGAGTGGTGCCAAGTGTAAGTGAATCAAAGGAGAAAAACTTCTTGTTCTTCCAGTGACAAGTATCATGAAAGTGATCGTGCATCTGCGTTGGAGGTCATCGCGCCTCCTGATCTCAGTGTGATATTGATATACTGCAGCACCAGATTTAAGACAATCTAACCCCTCCATTTCTCAAGTGTGTGTGAGTTATTACATTGACTGACGAATAACTAATTATCTTTTTTTTATTCCTTCAATGCTTATCATCACACAAATTGCTCAACTCACGCGAGCAGAATCAACTGCTCCAAAGTCTCTGCCTGAAAGAGTTCTTCCACTGGAAGCCTTGAGTTACCCGCAAGGCAGTGGGCTATAATATCACACAGAGGCGATGTACTGTGTGTGCCTGTCTCCTGTGTCTGCTACTGTTCTTGTTCCACAGCTCCAGACATCCCCCCCCCACCCCCCAATCCAGCTCCCCCTTCCACCCGGTCCAATCCCCCCCCCAAATTCAGATCCTGCCAAAGAGAGCTCCCCTCATGCATGTCATTGCCTTTGAGAGGCACATGCTTGTTTAACACTTGCCTGGCAGATTGAAGATCTGCGTTTGCCATACAGTACGGTACAGTGTGTGCAGGCCTCACTCCTGCAGCTCTGCGCCGGGCCTAGGAAATAAATATTTCCCTCTTGTTTCACTCCCTGAAGTTAGTGCGAAAAACCTGAGAAGTTAGTAAAAAGTGTGTGTGTGTGTGTGTGTGTGTGTGTGTGTGTGTGTGTGTGTGTGTGTGTGTGTGTGTGTGTGTGTGTGTGTGTGTGTGTGTGTGTGTGTGTGTGTGTGCGCGAGCGTGAGCGTGAGTGTGTGCATGTGTGTGTGTGTGCCTGCACGTGCATGCATGTGTGTATGTATGTGCGTGTGTGTGCGTGTGTGTGTGTGTGTGTTCGTTCCTGTCTGAGATTTTTATTTCCACACACGTATTTATTGTTCCAACATCACATTTCCATCAATGGAGAGACGTGCGGCACCTAATAAAAACCAACATTCAAACTCAACTCCATTTACAAAGAAGGAAAAAAAGAGAAAGAGAGCAGTCTGAATGAAGTCCGCCTTAAATCATTTATACCAACTATTTATTATAGACTTAAAAAAACCTTCCCCACATCACGCTGCTTTGAAACAGTAATTATAGGGATCGTCTAATTTATGTCCACCGTACAGAGGCCTGTTAGATACAGACATAAAAGACCAATCCCACTCACTTTAACAGGCCATGGAAAAGGTACAATGTAGTGTCACAAACTGCACTACCAGACAGAACTCTTTTCCAATTCAAAGGTTTTTTTTTCCCCTTTTCAACTCATCAAGGAAGGAGTGAGGGATATTCATTTGCCTTTATATTTCTTGATATATATATATATCTTGATATACTATATATCTGGATTTTGTGACATGATATTCGGAGGGAATCTGTAAGTTGTGTCTGCAAGTTATGTTGTCTTTGTCAAAGCTCACATGTGGATTATAATGAATATATACAAAGTTTAACCCTATCCAGACTGGGGGGGGGCTAAAAGTGCCCGCACCAACTTTGATGTCGTATAATTCCTTAACAACTTAAGCTATGACTACGAAACTTTGTGACTTTTCCTAACATTTAGTTGGCTACAGTTAGGTACCGAAAGATTAGGTTTATCATTTTTTCTGTTGCCATGGCAACGGTTTTCTGACAGGTATGTCTGACCAAAAATCACTTAACCATATCTATGACGCCATATATTTTCATATTTTTTTGTTATTTCCATTAGCATCAGACAACTTTGTGAGTATTTAAGTGGTTTGAAGCATAAAATCATTAAAATTTAAGTGCATTACCTAAATTTGTTGGAAAATCCATTATGGCGAGATTTTGGACATAATAACATAATGATGTCATAATGACGTCATAATAATAGATAATTACACAAAAATTATGTCATTCATAGATGTCCATATGTAGATCATCTCCCCCAAGTTTCGTAGTCATACTGTAGTCCGTTCATGAGTTATGAGGGGGGGGTCAAAAGAGCCCCCCCCCCAGGCCCAGGAATGCCAAAAAAGCCCAGTCTGAATAGGGTTAAGATGTCTGCTTCAGAGATCCATAAAGAACACAATTGATCACCCTCTGTTTCCATTTTATAGTGAACAGGTTGGCTTATCTCTTGCTCTCTCTCATAAACTATGTTGGTGTGTGTGTGTGTGTGTGTGTGTGTGTGTGTGTGTGTGTGTGTGTGTGCGTGCGTGCGTGCGTGCGTGCGTGCGTGCGTGCGTGCATGTGAATGTGAATGTGAGTGCATGTTAATGTGTGTGCATGCATGTGTTCATCCATGTGAGCACAGAGGTCTGTATTATTTCAATATTAGAACCATTTTTTCTTCATCCGTTTCTATTTTCCTTCTGACATAGCAAATGGCAGTCTACCCATCCTCTCCTCCAGCCATTCTGGGATGGCTGTGGTAAGTATGGTATATCAATCTAATTTTGTATGGTTTTCCACAGAAGAAACTGGAAGAAGAACTACGGCCTCAAAACCCCCTTTCGCCATCATGACGATTAGCAATGTCCAACTTTGTAGTATAACCTAAAAGACTGTCGATTAAGTTGCTGTTTGTGCATACAGCAGGCCGTAGTATATTGTTCATGGACCTGTTTGTGACTTCTTGGTGCGATATGAAATGTTGCATCCATTTAACGCTACAAAACTAAAATCACCTGTCAGCACCACAACGCTTAAATCATGATTTGACATGCTTTGCAGTTTGCTACCTCTAACTTGTGTGAAAGTGAAGGGCATCTCTTTTCATAATGGACTGTACAGTGGGCACAGCGGAAAACCCAGAAGAATGTAAAAGGAACAGGCCATGTAGAGTAGGAAAGAGGAGCCTCTCGCTGGAAGTTCAGGAGTACTGCACTCCTCCTTCAGTACACTCCCTCACTCCCTCACTCCCATTCTCTGTTTGCCTTTCTCTCTATTTCTCCTCTCTCATCCCCAACTCCCCCGTCTCCGTAGCTATCTCCGGCAGCAGAGCAGGTAGATATCTCCTGACCTGCCTGCTCTGTGCACATGGCCTGTTGCCAAACATGAGGCGGGCGGCTTTGGAGAGTCCAGTGGTCCTCCATTGATCAGGCCCTGGTCCTCACGCATCACCCCTTGTGGAGCTAGATGGTGCCCAATCAGAGGCCTGAAAGAGGCTATTGATCTGGGGCATTAAGTCACAGCCAAGACATTCCACACACACATGCATATGCACACACACACATGCATATGCACACAGACACACAGACACACATACACGCACGCACGCACACACACATAGGCACACACACAAACACACACACATACACACACACACACACACACACACACACACACACACACACACACACACACACACACACACACACACACACACACACACACACACGCATAGGCACACACACAAACACACACACATACACACACATACACACAGAAACAAACACAAGTGTGTTTTTGTTTTTGTGTGTACTTGTTACTTGTAGCCTATGTCTTGTATGCACATACGCAAATGCACACACACACACACACACACACACACACACACACACACACACACACACACACACACACACACACACACACACACACACACACACACACACACACACACACACACACACACACGCATGCATGTGCACACACAGACACACATGCACAAATGCACACGCACACGCACACGCACACACACAGAAACAAACACACACTTGTACTTGTAGCCTATGTCTTGTTCAGCAACGAGTTGTTCCTCTCCTCTCTGAGCTAAATGCTTTCATTTCGAAATCACCACCTGGCCTTCATATACAGTAGAAACACTGCAACACAGTGCAGTGATCTCCAATCAAAATACATTTTTTGGAAATATGTTAATGTTAACACTGCTCAACTACCGTTAATACATTTTATGAGGTAATGCATTTGAATGAAAGGAAAATGAGGCTCCAGGTCTTTGCGTGACATCTGTACGGACACCGTAGCTCGGCCACCTGAGGTCTCGTTAGCATGGCACCACAGATGTGCCTGCCTGCGACTCAAAATGGACGTCATATTTGCCAAAAAAGAAGGTAAAAAAAAACAGTTGTAGCGTGGAAAGGGGAGAAATGATTAATGGCAAGCACTTTGGAGGAGAGAGTCCTACAACGTTGTTGGATATTGCAAAATGTGTATTAAGCTGCCACCGTTACAGATGCTTCATCCCCTCCTGACAAGCGCAATTCATTTGAGATGCTATTAGCATGCATAATTATGCTAATTAAGTAGTAATTAAGTGCCAATTCTTCAGAGGCTCGTTCTTGCCTTTAATTTTGTGGAACACCGCTATTAGTAATGTTTTTATTTTGCATGAATTTCCTTTCCCCCATCTCAAAATATTGCCCAGATGTTTGGCTAAATGTTAAAATTGCATTTGCAATGCAAAAAAAACCAAAAAAACAAAAACAAACAGATATTGACTGTAACTCAAAAGCTTAATGCTATAGAATGCTCTAAAAACAATGTAGGCGATCATTCAACACAGGATGGAATAGTCAAAACTTAAATGTCGACATATGTGAATCAAAGAGCCTTGTGTCTTTGATAATGCTTTTACTCCAAAAAAAGAAATAGAAAATCCACTTATGGCCAAAGAGCCTATACTCTATCAGTTCCCTACCTCTGACTGGGACTGAGATCAGTGTATCTGAAGAATGGGGAGATTGCACGAATGGTCCCAATTTAAAGATCAATCCATCATTTACTAGTTCACAGGGGGGGGGGGAGAAGAGCAAAGCTTTGAGCACTGTCCAAGGACTTGAAAACTCAGTACCATCACATCACAACGATCCCACCACTCCATGTCCCATTTCAGTTGAGAGAGAGAGGGAGAGAGGGAGAGAGAGAGAGAGAGAGAGAGAGAGAGAGAGAGAGAGAGAGAGAGAGAGAGAGAGAGAACAAGAGACAGACAGACAGACAGACAGACAGACAGACAGACAGACAGACAGGGTCAGACAAAGAGAGGGGGAAATCAGTCTGTATATCTAGTTGGGCTGCCTTTTAGCTACATAGTGCTTCCAGAGAATCCCCACTGGCATTTACCGTATATCTCACTGATAGCATGAATCATACTGTACTTATGGAGAATCCATTAATGGGCCAACCTCCACAGCACTATAAGCAGTCCCCTGATCAACTTCACTGCAACTAAATCTGCCTGACTAGGAATCCTTTCTTGAGTACAAGCAGCAGTTGGAGACTGTTGTGAAAAGCTCCACTCCATGCCAGTCAGACACAGCCCTTTTTATCCTGGTCATGCCAACTGCATGAGTGTGGCTATGAAACAGGGTGCTCTCTCTCTCTCTCTCTCTCTCTCTCTCTCTCTCTCTCTCTCTCTCTGTGAGTGAGTGGTAATCTACAGAGGCATTCTTCTCTTCCCATTTAGCCAGGGGAAAGGACAGGTGTTCTCATTGGACATGAAAGCCACAGCGTCACTGCATGATGGGTGTCAGCCTGGATCAACAGCACACACATGGCTCCAGGTCACAAAAACGACTCCTTCCTGCCCACATAAACATTTTTAAGCTTTTTTTTTGGTTTAAGAAAAAAATCTGGCTGAGAGACTGGTACACAAATATTACCATGACCCTTTCATTGCAGCAGCTATTTTTGTATGCGGGTGTAACACGTGGATGAAAGTCAGTCATTGTGTGGACCTCCAAAGTAAGTTGTAGAGAAGATACAGCATGACTCTTGTTATGTACTGTTACAGTCTCTGACTGATTGTATTTGTATTTGTATTCGTATTAAAGAATATGAACAGAAATCATATTTACCTCACTCATGGCCTATGCAGCACAATTTCCCTACTGTGTCCATGTTATTTATATGACCTATGATCTATATTTAAGGACATAATGCATTAGGGAATGAGCACTCACATCACATTTAGCACATCGTAAAAAGCTGTTCTTTATCACTCTTCGCAGAAAAGAACTAAAATAAGCATCCTTTAAGAGTGTGTGGAGGTGAAGGGAGAGAGAGAGAATCTGAGGGCAGTTGACCGGGCATGACTCGGGAGGGGGCCAGCTGTGAAAACACACACGTGTAAAGAAAAAAGAGGGCACAATAACAGAACGCCCCTTTACTTATCGTCCCCCAGCACACTCCTCCATCCTGCACACTCCTGAGGCACCTGGGCCGGAGCTTAGTACCTAGCAACGTCATTTCTCCCCGCAAGCCACCATCATTACCATCCTGCCCCCCCCACTTCACCCTCACCCACCAACACCCCCCACCATCCGGCCGCCACTCCCCAAACCAACCTCTCGACCCACCACCACTCCCGATCCCTACCTCAAAGCCGCTACCACCATCCTTCCTCCACCCCCCATCCCTGACCCATCAACACCCCCCCTGCCCCCCACCATCCTGCTGCCACCTCCCAAACCAGTCCACTAACCGCCCACCCTGACCAACCAACGCCCCCCACCCCCTACCCAAATCCACTACCACCGCCTCATCCCTGACCCACAGCCCCGTCAGAGGAACCAGGCTTGGCCTGCAGCACAAAGCCCTCTTTTATGAGGCCTCGCCACTCCAGCTGGAGGTCCCACACGCTCTCCCTCTCCCGCTCTCTCTCTCTGAAGGAACTTTATTAGGTGGGTGGTGGGGAAGCGAGCCGCTGAAAAGTTTGAAGTCCCGAAGTGCGGGCCTTCGCAGCTCAGGTCAAGGACCCCGCTGTTTCCTCTGGCTTATTTACCCTGGGCCTACTCTACTCCGCTCTGCTCGGCCTGCTCTCTGCTCTACGCACCTCTAATGAGTGATGGTGTCGGTGGAGATGGGTCAACTGAGGGCTGTGAGAGAGGGAGAGAGAGAGAGAGAGAGAGAGAGAGAGAGAGAGAGAGAGAGAGAGAGAGAGAGAGAGAGAGAGCACCTACCTGACTTCAGAGCCTGCATCACATCCAATCTGTCAAGTGTACAGAACCACAAGGTGGGCTGAGGAAAACAGCTAACTTTACGCCAGTGAAGTAATATTTCTCCTGACGTGTGCCATCACTTTTGAGACTAGAAGACAGACAATATTCAATGTACACCAGTTTAATCAAATTCCAACGTAAAGAAATCTCGGCAGAGTTGATTGCATTGAGAAAACATGTGTTCAAATGAAATTGGTTTCATCGAATAATTTGATCTTTTCCTCAGTTTTTTTTCCCCCAGCCAACCCTTGTGTACTTGGGTTTCTCTCAGAAGTCGAGAGCATTGGTCCTTTTATTTCCAGGCAGCAAAAAAGACAGTCAGCTTTCAGCTCCTGACTAGAGATGACAGGCAGTTGTCTCTGACATCCATGAGTAGGGAGGGAGAGCCTGAGGCAAGGTAAGAGAGGCAGGAGTGAGGAGCAGCCAGAGAGGCAGGAGTCTCATCGCACAGGGGCCCATGTGCCCCACCCCCCAGCAGGTCAGCTCTGATCAGGGCTGTTAGGAGTGGAGGAGAGGCTCCAGTCTGCCAGCGACAGTGGGGGAAGGGGATGGGGGGGCGGGGTTGACGAGGTGTACGGGCACACGGGCAGACAAGCGACTGCTCTTTTTGATGCTGTCGTCAGTCGCTTTTCAGGACGGCAGGCCCATGTCTATGTTGGCGAGTCATTGGGGTGGCACGGCTGTCATATCACACTGGCATCGCGGGCACTGAGCAAGTAAGGCGAGGCGGCGGCACTTGACGCATTCGGCTGGGGCCACCAGCGAATATGTTCTCACAACCGGCAAGCTGGTGGCAGTGACGTGACAAGAACAGCATGTGACATCATAGACAAACAAGGCCGCAGCCATTTTGTCATCGCTCTGTGGGTATTTTCACTGTTCATAAAAATAAATGACAGAATAATAACAATAATAATGAAATTCAAGACAAATTGAACAACTGTAAATGTAAAAAACAATCTACAGTATCTAAACATATACGACTCCAACCATTTGGGCCACAAGAAGGAGCTGTATAGGTGCTTTTTGTGAAATATGCCTGGGCCGTCGACAGCTTCAGTGGGAGAATAATGGGTAATCATTACCAAGGGGGTCAACATTCAATTATTTATGTAACATAAGCAACTATAATTTAACGTTTGCCTTCATGCTTCCCAGTGCCATTAACAAGTAACTTGGAATCCAATAAATGTCAAAACTGCTTTCACTTAATTAAAACAATAGATATCATACAGGAAAGTGTGGTCTCATTCATATACAGTACCTGTTTTTTTTCCCTCCTCTTGCACGCTGCAACTTCCGCTGCCCTGCTTTATGAGCGAGGGAGTGGTATAAATAAGCGCCATTAAACTGTCAGCCAATGGGCACAAAACCACATTACTGAAATTAGCTAAGATGCACACTTATAAAAAAGCCGTGTGCATGCCCACACCACACGTGGGCCCAGGGATGTACACACACACACACACGTGTGTGACAGGCTAAAGAAGAGTAGCCTATATACCGTACAAGTTGAAAATGGATGGGCCTGGCTTTGTAAATAGGCTGCGGCACCAGGTCACGAGATGGCGGCAGGCGATAAGACGGTGGAGTAGCAGTGCGTCCATTTCCATTGGCACCCTGTCCCTTTGTTTGATCCGGCCACTGACAGTGCTGTACAGGGGGCCTGGTCAGTAAAAAAAAAATACTCCCTGCATTAAAGAGAGGACACTTCAAACGCAAATTTTCACAAGATGACACTATGCCAGGACCACACCGGCTACAGTACTGCTCTGTCAGGGGTTTTGTCTCTCTCTCTCTCTCTCTCTCTCTCTCTCTCTCTCTCTCTCTCTCTCTCTCTCTCTCTCTGTCTCCATGTGCCATCCTCCTCATCAGGGTTTGGCAGCATGTTTAGAGAGGTTGTCATGGCGGCACATGTCATCAGGGGGAAGAGGGGGGCTCCTTGTTTTGTCACCTCACTGGTGGAGGTTAAATAAACAGGGGGACTGTCATGATCACGAGATTCACGTTCTGATTGAGATTTCCACTCTTAGGACGGCGGATGACCTTAGACTATTGACTTCAATAAGTCCTGACAAGAGATGCACAGCAGTAGACAGACTGTCATAAGTCTTCCCCGCACTCATAGGCTACGTATATATAGGCTATCAAGGGAAAATGTTTTACATTAACACGTGCATCTCTTGCATTAAGCAATGACGATGGAGGGTAATTGTTTACGCCAACAATAAAAGTAATAGTTTATCAGATTGATATCAAAACATTAGTGCAGAGTATATACTTATACATTTATACTTATACATTTTTTGTCAATACTGTTCGAACCAACTTTGGTAAGTTTTTGCAAACTTTTGATATTTCGTTAAAAAAAATACAGACACAAAAAAAATACAAAACTATCGCCAAAAAAACCTGCTTTCAATGAAATGGGTTGAAGCTTCACGTCTTTAGTTTGACAGTACTGCCCCTTGGTGGTCTGTTGATGTACTGCTTATAGTCGGCCTACCTACTCATCACCACAATTGGTGGCGTTCACAGAACACAGGCATCAACACACTTTCCTCCATCCTGTAACAAATACACTAAAATGCACATAAAACAAATATTCCTTTTTATCATATCAGAACCACAACTTACAACAGGTGCCTTTCCTTCAACACATATCCTTCTCATGTCTTGTCCACCAGAAGCTATTGAACACACACTATTGATCACTGGTGCATGCTTATTGGCGCAACTAATTTATTTATGAACTTGTCATTCTCAATCATTGATTGCAGCGTCCTTCACAGGACTTTTAATGGCATGCAAAGGCAGAAAGATTTGCTAATTATTGTGTTTCATTCAACAGAGGTCTAGTGGCCTTGAATGAGAGATCACAGGTTATGTGCCTGTTGCCCCCCACGCTGACTTCAAAACGGGATCAGAATCCTATTAGAATAGGCCCTGCCGTGGCCATCCGGTAGGGCACTCGCCTGCCATGCGGCAGACCCGGGTTCGATTCCCGGCCTGGGTCCTTTGCCGATCCCTCCCCGTCTCTCTCTCTCCATTCGCTTCCTGTCTACCTCTCGTACTGTCCTGTCCATAATAAAGTCTAAAAAGACAAAAAATAATAATCTTTAAAAGTTGATAAGTCTATAACACCATAGTGGATTGAAACAAAAGGATCTTCTGCTCTCTGAGAGGTTTTTTGGATGGTTATCACTTCAGTCTTTTGCTGTTATTGCACAATGTCCTGAATTACTGTTACAAAGTACTGTTGTTGTACTGTTACAAAGACCAGGGTACATGAACAGTATTGGAATTATGTTGTAATTAATGTATGATTTATGGTAAATTAACACATGACTTATGTATGCAGTGATGTTTAATATACTAGTAATTAAAAGGGAGTCCTGCTTGAAATCATAATGACTCACTATTAACTAATTGTGCAAATCAAAGGTGAATTCATGGTGTGAGTTACAAGTGTTAACACATCATGTATTAACACTGCTGATAACACTGCTGTTAATATATCATTTTTCCAAGTGTTAATATATTGTGTATTAACCCTGCTGTTAACGCAGTTTTAGTATATCATGTATTAACTCTGCTGTTAATGGGTGGCATTAATTCATACATAGGCCTACCTTATGCATGCAGCAAATGTTGAGTTAAATATTGAGAAAATTATAATAGAAATTACTCCAATGCGGAGGCTGCGTGACACCACTGTGCCAGGAAGATGTTGCGATAGGTCACCGTTGTCGCTGCGGTGTTCGAAACGTGGAGGGGGCTCGCAACCTTCACCGGCTAGTCACAAGAATGTGAAGTGGGAAATTATGTTCTCTGTGGCCAGAGTGGGAGAGCATTTGGGCAGGGACTGTATGTCCAGAAGAGGCAGCTTCTAGGCTACAGCCAGCAGGTGACCGATATGAAGGTTGCACGCACCCCTCCACGTTTCAAACACCGCAGAGCCAACGGTGACCTATCGCAACATCTTCCTGACACAGTGGTGTCACGCAGCCTAGTTCACACCAGACGGTGTATGTGTAGCTTTGGCGCCCCCTGGCGGAGCAGAGCTTCACACACTACCGTCTGGTATTCAGCCATAGAGCACGCTCCGTCTCCAACCAGAAAATAGGTTGAGAATTTATTGCTTCTGCACGGCCTCCTCACCAACAAATTCCTTCAAAAACCTTCCTGTTAATCTTTAAAGAATCAATATAGTCTCTAATCTGTCTTGTGACTCCTCAATGTGAGTTACCGTTTATATTTAAGAAATAAATGCTCCGTCTATTTTCTGGTTGGAGACGGAGCGTGCTCTATGGCTGAATACCAGACGGTAGTGTGTGTCGCTCTGCTCCGCCAGGGGGCGCCAAAGCTACACACACACCGTCTGGTGTGAACCAGGCTAGTGTCACGCAGCCTCTGTGAGTCGACTATCTTGAGAAACGTCTGGATCATGATAAAGCAGGATTTTTAGCATTGGATTAATTTCCACTAGAATTTTGCACTTTTAATTTACCTTTAATTTACCTTTTATGCCACCCCTATGATAAGGATTGATCTGGCAGTGTTATTACATGATATATTAACAGCAGGGTTAATACACAATATATTAACACTTGGATACATGATATATTAACAGCAGTGTTAATACATGATGTATTAACACTTGTAACTCACACCATGAATTCACCTTTGATTTGCACAATTAGTTAATAGTGAGTCATTAGGATTTCAAGCAGGACTCCCTCTTAATTACTAGTATATTAAACATCACTGCATACATAAGTCATGTGTTAATTTACCATAAATCATACATTAATTACAACATAATTCCAATATCGTTCATGTAACCTTATTGTAAAGTGTTACCCAGAGCATTGGGTAAGTGGCTGTGCGTCCTATGCAAAATATCTTCAAAATATCCAATTAGAAGAATTAAAAGAGCAGAGGGCTTCTCCAAAGCATGAAAGCTACAACATGAAATAAACGAAACACTACAGCTGATGACCTCCTTGAAACTACAGCGATGCATTTTTATAAGGGCATATTTTACTGTATACTGTATGTTCCTGAATGAATGAATTTAATGGTTAATTAATTTAAATGGTGACTCCCTTTCAAATAACTACAGGTATAGCCTCATTATTAGGTTGCTGATATATGCCATGGGTTATTTGCAATTCATTACTTCCACACACACTAAATATTTTGTTGCAAAATTGCTGTCAGAAATCCTACATCTTAAACTAAGCTCGGCCAAAACAACACAACACAATAGAGAACAATAAATTCAAAGAAAAATGCATTTTACTTGCTTGGTATAACACTTGTTTACTAATTAAGATAAGTGTATTTGCCTCAGGTGAAACGTGATTGTAGGTTGTAAGAACAGTTATTGTGTAACACTGTTTAAACCTAGTGTAGTTTTAAACTTTCTTACAAAGAATCAATACACAAATCTCTATTGTGCTTCGGGCTACCACAAGGCAGTACACATTATTTTCAATTACCGTTTCACTGTTTTTGTTATTATGAGTAAGGCAAGCTGAGCTTTTGTTATTCCAAGCTCGCAATTAAAGTAAGTGCGCTTAGCCAGAGAAGGAATGCTGTTTCTTTATAGGTACTGCCACTGGCCTCCCCATGGTTTGGCTGCAGACGAGGCAGGAATCAGTTTGCTCCTTTGTAATATGGTGCCCTCTACAGACAGTTTGTGGAAGTAATCAATAGAATACTTGCAATATTGTGGTTTTCTTGATTTAAAACAATTGTGCAGTGGGGAATAGCAGTTTACGATACTTCTTCTATCTTGTGCTCTTCATTAATTCCACATTATAAGCCATGATTTGGTGAAATGGTAGAGCCATTTTCTGTGTACTTAATGTGCACTTGGGAAGCTGTCAACAAATTGCTACAAACGTGGTGAGAGAGACACATGTCACACATCGTCATTCCTGCCAGTCCTGCTTCTAACCAAGCCCAGTAAGAAGCCCTCCTAGTCTGCCTCTCTGCCACCTTGCCCTGTAGTGCAGAACTGCTATGCATACCAAATAGGCCTCATCAGCAACACTCCTGATTAGCAGAACAACCCAGACATCACAAATCACAAGCCTACTCGCTGCACACATTTTTGAATGTGCCTGCAAAAAACATGATGGGCAAACCAAGGGGCCTACAGAACCTGCACAGCCAACGACATATTATCAAAAGAAAATTTGGTAACACTTTATTTTAGGAATACATCTATTAGCACTAATACATACAATGTCCCTGTATAAGTAACTTGTAAGGCATGTACAAAGCAAAATCAAACATTTGTTAGGCATGTATTCGCAAATGTCTTGTTCATGCACAATAAGGGATTTATTACCAATTTAACCTTAGTAAGGACCTAGTAGGCCTTAGCATTTGCTTAGTACATGCCTTACAAGTTACTTATGCAGGCATTAACATTGCATGTATTAGTGCTAATAGATGTATCCCTAAAATAAAGTGTTACCGAAAATTCCTGTATTTGTATTGATAAGTGGTATGGGGAGTGACCAGATGGCCAATCATTTCACATTTTTATACATCTCTGAAAAAGTTATATGATGTCTATCACTCCATAGTGGATTGACTGGATTCACTTTACTGAATGTGTCTTTTAGGCGTTTTCCATTACTACTGATATGATCCCAGACATAAAATGTGGTGAAACTCTACACTTACATGTTCACTGTGTCCATTTGTTAAATTGGCGTCCTGTATCATCCTATAAAATTGGGGAAATGTTTGGCTCGGAAAATGACTGTGTGCACTCTTTGAAAACAGCTTTGGAGTCTTAAAAATACACATTTTTATCACTGTACAAACACACGCTAAGGGTCTTTTAGTAAAACAAATTGAAAATTGCTCTGTTGGCCTGTTTTATAGTGCCAATGCAGTTGGAATTACAGGCAGGGTAAGCCAACCCCTGTGCTATAGCCAAGGCCTTCCCAAATCCTTCAGTACAAATGACAGATGTTGCAGACAGGCCGTTGGGCTGGAGAAGCGTATAATTACAATAGGGTTGCAGAGCACAGCCAAGTAATTTCATTTTATATCATGTGCAGCTGACCATACCACAACAGCTCGTCTTACTGAATCAGGATAAGCAAAGTGTGAAGTTGTAATAGGGTCATTTCACGTGAAATCAGACACTTTGGGACCCGACCGACCCGGATTTTGATCATACTTGGTGTGCCTTTTCAGTAGCAAGGTAGCACCCCAGAACTGCATTGGTTTGAATCTGACACTAATATTAAGGGAGAAACAGACTAGGAAAGGTTCACATGTGAGGGTAGGACACTATACATTCAGCCTTGAATATATCAGTCAGTGTTAGTCACAAAAAGATGCCTGTGGTGTTGTTTGAAAGCTCTTTTCTGGCTCTACATATTACACAATCACCTTGGAATACAACTACTCTCAGAATATGAATTATGATAAATTGAAAAATTAAAAATTGAATATCTAAAAAACTTATATTTTAAAATGGCCAGTTCCTTGTCCAAACGTAGCCGGCAATGTCATGAGCAGCACCTAAAATGCTGGTGTTCGGTTTGTTATTCATTTCAGAGAGAATTTGACTCACAAATATGGCGTCATACAGACCACTTACTAATAATATGGTAATACCAGAGAGAGTAGAGAGAGAGAGGTTCCATTGGCCCATTGTTTCCTGGTTCTATTATGGCCCCCCTTAGGCAGACCTAGGCAGACCTAAGGACTGTTCTATTCATTGTAGGAGCATTATGACACAGCCCTTTAGGCAGACCGGAACCTGGTCGCGTTAGGTGCCCATAGAAACCTATTATGTTGGCATATCTCTATAGAATATCTCTGGTAATACCATAGTAGCATCACATGACAAAACAAAAACAAAACAAAAATGGTCAGTGTCCATGGTCCCAGGTTTCAGAAACTAAGGCAGATGTCCATTTATACACACCAAATGATGATATGTGAATGTTTGAACATTCCTTCTCTGTGTACCTGTGCCATCTTCCCTTTACCGTACTTTAAAGAGATAATCAATGGCTACACTCTCATTTTGTACTCTACCAGTGCATTTGAAGCAGCAGCTGTGTCTTTTGTAGATAATGTATAAGTACGTCCCGTTGCAGTTACAGGTTCCACTACCAGAAGCACATCCTGATGATCCATGACAAGTCTATCTGGTCTGAAGGGAAAAGTGAAGGATAGAGATGGCCCATGAGGATGCAGGAAGTTCAGTTTCACCTCTCCAGTGCTCGGCATACATTCCTCAGCACATGCTAGCCACCAGTTGCCATCATATACAGCTACAACATACCCTTTGATGCTTGAAATGTAACACATTCCTTTACTGAGCTCACTCTTTGAACTCTGCCTTCTCTGAATGCTGAAAATGACCTAACTTCCACTGTGTCCATTGACAATGGGCAGAAGCTGTGTAGTTTTTTGAGTACCTGGAATTAGTTCTTGCAGATTTCAAACCTTTTCAACAGGTTCTCAGCTTCATGATGGTTACATCTCTGTTGTGGCAAACTGGCAATGGATGTTCTTGACATTATCCTTGACTGACTCCCTTGAACCAGGAACGTTTTTAAAACTATAGTTTTATAATTCAAGATGCTATTCAATCATTTCACTGGAACAACCAGTGCAGGCCACAATCCATCCATTTGTATGCTACTACCAAGATCAGTTGAAACTGGGGAAAAAAATCTGTTTTGTTGTTATTTCAGACTGCAACATTCATGATACAATTGCTGTACATCTGTTTCAGAAGCTCCTAATTCAGTTCCTCAGTGACACTTTCATCAATGACAGAACGTCCAAAGAAGATCCTATATTTTTTCTGATGGCTGTGCTGCACAATATAAGAACCTTAAAAACACAACAAATTTGTGCCACCACGAGGCAGATTTTCACATACCTGCAGAGTGGCACTTTTTTGCCACATCACATGGCAAAGGTCCATGTGATGGCGTTGGAGGGACAGTTAAATGGCTTGCTGCACGAGCAAGTCTGCAACGTCCTATTGACAATTAAATTGTAACGCCATACCAACTGTTTGAATTTTGTCAAGGATAATGTCAAGAACATTCCATTGCCAGTTTGCCACAACAGAGATGTACCATCATGAAGCTGAGAACCTGTTGAAAAGGTTTGAATCTGCAAGAACTATTCAGGTACTCAAAAACTACACAGCTTCTGCCCATTGTCAATGGACACAGTGGAAGTTAGGCCATTTTCAGCATTCAGAGAAGGCAGAGTTGAAAGAGTGAGCTCAATAAAGGAATGTGTTACATTTTCAAGCATCAAAGGGTATGTTGTAGCTGTATATGATGGCAACTGGTGGCTAGCATGTGCTGAGGAATGTATGCCGAGCACTGGAGAGGTGAAACTGAACTTCCTGCATCCTCATGGGCCATCTCCATCCTTCACTTTTCCCTTCAGACTAGATAGACTTGTCATGGATCATCAGGATGTGCTTCTGGTAGTGGAACCTGTAACTGCAACGGGACGTACATATCTACAAAAGACACAGCTGCTGCTTCAAATGCACTGGTAGAGTACAAAATGAGAGTGTAGCCATTGATTATCTATTTAAAGTACGGTAAAGGGAAGATGGCACAGGTACACAGAGAAGGAATGTTCAAACATTCACATATCATCATTTGGTGTGTATAAATGGACATCTGCCTTAGTTTCTGAAACCTGGGACCATGGACACTGACCATTTTTGTTTTGTTTTTGTTTTGTCATGTGATGCTACTATGGTATTACCATATTATTAGTAAGTGGTCTGTATGATGCCATATTTGTGAGTCAACTTCTCTCTGAAATGAATAACAAACCGAACACCAGGATTTTAGGTGCTGCTCATGACATTGCCGGCTACGTTTGGACAAGGAACTGGCCATTTTAAAATATAAGTTTTTTAGATATTCAATTTTTAATTTTTCAATTTATCATAATTCATATTCTGAGAGTAGTTGTATTCCAAGGTGATTGTGTAATATGTAGAGCCAGAAAAGAGCTTTCAAACAACACCACAGGCATCTTTTTGTGACTAACACTGACTGATATATTCAAGGCTGAATGTATAGTGTCCTACCCTCACATGTGAACCTTTCCTAGTCTGTTTCTCCCTTAATATTAGTGTCAGATTCAAACCAATGCAGTTCTGGGGTGCTACCTTGCTACTGAAAAGGCACACCAAGTATGATTGAAATCCGGGTCGGTCGGGTCCCAAAGTGTCTGATTTCACGTGAAATGACCCATTCATCCTAATTTTTAAAAACACAGGAGCCACTGAGACTTGACATCAGCGCAGGATAAAGGTCATAAATACAGTACAGTTTGCCAGTGGTCAGTGATCAGTGATCTGAACTGAATGATAGTTGCTCAATGGGTGTACGTGGAAAGTAATAAGTGATCGTTAGTGTTAAAGGTGCACTGTTTAGATTTTTTCCAGCTTTCTTCCAGAATTCATGCTGCCCATTCATAAATGTTACCTTTTTCATGAATGCTTGATGTACTACCACCATTAAATTCTAAGTCAAGGTTCAGGTTGAATTTCCAGAAATAGACAATTATAGCAGCAAAACATACTTTACTTTGGTCATAGTAAATATTACTTAATTGTCTAGTAAATTTTCATTTGAGATCAAATCTGGCAATAGGCAGCACAGTTTCAATGAGCAGTATAGTTGCAATACCTACTATAGCCACCAGACTCTGAGAGGGCTGCACAGGTACGTATGTATTCTTGAATTCATGAGCGCATGACAGTAAATACCTTGTATCCCTGTGTCCTACACAGTGCACATGTTAAATGAGCCGGGTGTACTCACTGCTAAAGGCAGCTGAGGGCCTGAGACATCAGACCCTCACTGTCTGGCACCAGGAATATCACAAGCAAAAGGCAGCACAGGTGAACGCAGAGCAGCATGTATGAATATTACTGTATATTTCATTCGGATTCTTACTTAGTGTGGAAATGAATGCCCTGATCAGCTACAGCTTCAGCCCCAGCTCTGTATTACTCAGCTCTGCACTCAGAGGCACTCTTAAAACAGTCAGAGAGAGGGGCAGAGAGAGGGGGGGGGGGGGTAGAGACAAGAAAGGAAGGGAATGAGAATGAGGGAGAGGGATAGAAAGAAACAAAGCAAAAGAGAAAATGAGTGGAGGCGGGTATGAGAGAGGTTGGAATAATGGATAATAAATGGAGTGAAAAGAAAAGTGGATTGTGAGACAGAAAGCAGAAAGACAGAACAAAATGAAAGAGAGGGGGGGAGGGAATAGAAACATTTTATAATAACTCAAACAGCTAGAGCTCTTTTTAAGTGGTTACTTTTCACTCTCCACTTTAACAGTCATTTTATGAAGAGGGTCCACTTAACACAAACAGTAGCACCAACCTTATCAAATTTCATGACAATTTTGTTGGAGATCACACAGCGAATGATCCTTAAACACTCTAGCTACCCTTTCAGTTCTCCAGCATATGAACTGGTTTGCAAGACACTGCATTTGCTTTTAATGGCAGAGACAGACAACTCATCTTGATTTTTTCATATGATATGTTATGCCAAAAGAAATGAATAGTCTGAACTGGAAACCCTGCGTCATTGGCAAGGACTGCCTGTTGGCTAGTTAAATGGACAGCAAAAATAAATAGCCGTGAAATTATGGGTTTCTGTCCTTTGACAAAAAAAAGAGAATAATCATTTCAGCATTTTTCGCATGAATGGGTTCATCGTGTTCTTGGGGTGTCATGTAAGGACTTTGGTTCTTTTATTATGTGATGATGTATTGATTTCATTGCTCAAGCCTAATTGAATTCAGTTCTTTGTATGCACAGCAGGGGGCAGCAGAGAAGAGAAAATGGCACTGGTAAACAATAATACACCAAAATCACTTCATTGGTATACATTTCAGTATTTCAACCCTGGATTATTTGATGAGCAATTGTACAATAATCACATGTACTAATAAGTTACACGAATTCCTTGAAAAGTTGTTGATGACATCATTTGGTAGTGCACTGTAGATTTTACATCACTCTAAGTAAAGTACCTGTTGATTCAGCCAATGGACTGCTGCTGTCTCTCCCAGGTGGACTCTCACAGTGTTGTCTCTCTACACTGAAAGACCAAAAAAAACACAGGTGTCTGTACTGTACAAACGCTCTGTTGCCGTAAAATTTGATCACTCAAAAAAGCAGGTAGAAACAAAAACACTACACTGGTTTCAACAATGGTAGCACTGTCATGGATCATGACACACCAACACACCTTCTCTGTTATATTATCTGCCTACTCATACCTCCATAATGAAAAGGAATGTTGCTAAAGATGATGTTGTCACATCTACTCTCTGTTTAAGAAGTGTGTGGAACCAGCATGACAATAAGTGAGATTCAAATAGCTTACACTGACTTCAGCATCATTGGTGTTCAATTGAACAAAGTATTTTGAATAATGTACAAAGTACTTCATTGAATAAGTCTTCATTTTTGGATGCAATGATGCACTTAAAACAAAAAGAAATTATCATCCTTTCTGACAGCTAACACAGAAAATAAATTGCACAAATCTTTCATAATGCACTTTAGCGATTACCAACACCTGTTTGCCTCTGAAACCTGTTTGCTCTCCTAATCTAAACTAATGAAACGACTCCTTCTCTCCTTTGTTTGTTGAGCAATGATCCAATTACCCCAAAGAGGAGTCTGAAAAGCAAAGCAGCGGAGAAAATGGATTTGTTACAGGTAGCGTACTTTAATTAGGCTAAAGAGAGGATGCTGGAGAGCATAGTAATGATGCACAGATATTAGCGGGTCATGGGGAGTACTGTTAGCAGAAGGAATGCAACCATTAGCCTGTCCTTGCCATCCTTAAACCTCCAGTCAATTCACATCTCCCTCCACGTTATGTCTGGGATGGATCTTCTGGGAGGAGATTACTCATGTCGCCAAACAACATGGCCAACTACACATCAACTACACATTTCACGTCATGTTCAAATGTTAGCAATTTGATCAATCAAATGCACATTTCGAACTTCAACATGCTTCACGCCTCCCACCAGTAATCATATTTTAATTCATCCGTTCCAGACTCTCTAGAATGTAATTAGACTGAATGAATGGTAAGATCAGGCTCTAGGTCATTTCTTCAGCATAGCCTACTCAGTAGAGTCATTTGCTTAACCCGACCGCTTAAAGCATCGAAACAATCCCAATCAATCAAAACATTAATGACATGAAGGTTATTATTCAAACAAGAGACACGATTCACAAATTATTAAGAGATATCTGGCCATATCATGGATCAAAATCATCTCCCACAAGAAGTTCATTTGATTTGAGTCTCTTTCCTTCCATCCACATAACCGCTGTGGAAATCATCTTCACCAAAGGTCAATCAGGCTTCCCAGGTTAGCACCCTGATTGTTGCAGAGCACGGAGAAATCATGGCAACTCAAAGTCCGTGCCATGAGTTTGTGAAGATGGGGGGGGGGCAGTTTAAGGCCTGTGCACACCGGTTTCGACAGCACTGTGGAGCAATGTCTGATCCGACAACTTCAGTTACCTTTGCACACTGATGACTCACGTAATGTAGCTAACAGCCACAGTAATGGGTGGATTCAACCATGGGTTTTAAAGAGCGGCTCTGACAAAAATAGACGTCAATCATAATCGACCACCAACATCGCCGCCAATGTGCGGGTGTGATACAGTATTTGAAAACAATGGAATTAAACATTGGCCGAGCACTGACTGCTCTGCACTTTGTCAATCAGAGCCAGTGTGCGGTGGGCTTTTTATGGGCATAAGCTCAGCGTTATTGGCTACGGCAGGGGGTGGGCGAGGGCTGAGGGTGGGGGTGATCAGCAACGAGATCCAACCTGCTCCAGTCTGGGCGAGTCTCTGTCCAGCACGGGGCTGAGGCCCCTGAAACTCCCGTACGGCCTGAGGGGGGAGCCATTGAGCGAGGGCGAGGAGCCGGACGTGTCTATGGGGCAGATGTAGTCCGCAGAGTCGTCCTGCCGCCTCTTCCGCAGGTGGCTGAAGTGTGTGAATCCCAGCTTCTTTGGCTGATGTGGGGAAATAGAATTGAGTGCAGATGTATAGGAGTTGGTATTATTTGGCAAAGGATGAGAGGACTCTTTAAGTTGAACTGGTTAAAATGTTAATTCTGATTTTATCTGTGATTCTACGATTTGCAGCGCTTGTGTTTCTTAAATGCATGAATAAAAGTACTCATAAGCACAATAAACAATACATGGAAATTGTAATAATGTCAGAATATAACATGAGGAAACTGAAATAAAAACAACTCAAAAGAATAAAGGAAGAATGTGGCTGATCAATAATGCCACCAAAAGCAAAGACCTTCTCACTACTTTGCTTTATTTCAAATAAAGACAAAAGAAACAACCAAACTAGCATGTTCTCTCACCCTGACTTTGGCGGTGGTGGTGAGCGGTGTGTGGCCCGTGGCGTTGGCGTACTCCCTCTTCTCCTGCTGGGCCTGGGTGCCCACCAGCGCTGAGAAGTTGGTGGCCAGGTGGCGCCTCAGCAGGGTCTTCTGAGGGGGGATGTTCAGCAGCATGGCCAGGGTCTCCGAGCTGAACCGCGGCTCCAGGATCTGGGAGAGACAGGCATACAGTGCGTACGGTGCACACGTTTTAAAAATATATATTTTTTGGGGGGGTATTTCAACTTTATTTAGACAGGACACTGAAGAGTGGGACAGGAAACGAGTGGGAGAGAGAGACGGGGGAGGATCGGGAAATGACCAGGGTCGGGAATCGAACCAAGGTCACCCGCATAGCGGTCTAGTGCCAAGCCGACTAAGCCACGGCTGGGCCCATTTATCTCATATTAATTCAACACTTGAAGAGTCAAATCTCCATGAGGGTCCTACTCTGTAAGAGTTGAACTGACACGGCAACATTGACTGCAGCAGAGCCTCATTAAGGCAGAGCAACACAGTAGACTTCAAAAAGATCTACTTTGCTGTTATATCAAGTGCTCATCAGATGCAGAGTGGAGAAAGACAACACTGAGACTGCGGTGTTCAAGAGCCGCTTTGAAGAACTCAATTACATGCACATTTTTGTTACTATATGAATCTCCTACAAGGAATTTATTTATTGTGCTTTCATCTGCATTGAGGAAAACTCGGTAGTACTAAATATAGTAAGCATGCCATATACGGTACATCACAACATAGTAAGCAGTACTGGCAGACAGTGCTGAATAACATAGTGTACTATACAATAATATAACATAATATAGTATATTACATTACATTACATTACATTGTATTTGGCAGACGCTTTATTACTAAACGACTTTCAAAAGAGGACATAACCGACATCACTAGCAGATACAAAGAGCACAGGAAATATGCAGAACAACGAGTGCAGATGTAAAAAGGGTTAGTTATGTTTTTACGCAGTAAGTTAGTTATGCAGTAAGTTAGTTATGTTTTTTAAGTACACATACACACACACACACACTATATAATATAATATATAATAATAAGCTTACGATTAGTCCCCCGTGTACTCCACTGCCCCTGAGGTTGGGTGCGTATTCCGCCAGGTCTACAGAGCGTAGCCACTCCATCACACGGTGGTTGGACCACTGCACCACCTCTGAGGGAGACGTGTTACTCTGAAGGAAACAGACAGCGTAGTCTCAACATCTTTGATTAACCCCTTAGCGCAGAGCCTCAGTTATAATCTTATTGTCACCACAATGGTAATGACCATGTCTTAATCACTTAATTAAGACTCTGCATTGCCATACAGTAGCAATGTTGTTATGATGTAGTTTAGTGTTTTCAGCAAAGCGTGGATAGGTCCGTCGACAGGCCTAATTGCAGTAATAGCTACCTTGTTGCACAGCGTGTCTCAGCCGCCAATCTTTGCTTTACAATTGAGCAAAAGCAAAAAGTGGCTGCTGAGTCGTGCTTTGTCAAGCTGTAAGCTTACCAGAAAACCGGCAGTGGAAAAGAGGCATATATGACTTGTGTTGGTGTGAGACGTTAGTTGAAGGCTATCTTCTGGTTATCTTGTGGTGAGCGTTAAGTCAGTGCTGTAACAGTGATATATACTGTAAGCAAGATTTTTTTTGTTGTTGAAATATGTGTATACTATACAGTATATACCTCTTTTAAAACAAAAGAGAAAACTAAATAGACAATGAGAGGGGGTTTAAGATGGAGCAGCTTAAATGGCCACAGTTCCTTTTTAAACCACTGGTCCCTTAATTAAAAGTCGTGCTTCTGCTGCTCCAATCCTATTACATTATGCATATTCCTCTCCTCTGTGCTTTGATCTTCTGATAATCGCCTTGAATATTTTCATTAGAAGCAGCCAGAAAGGCTACATCACTGTTGCATTAAACATCATGTCTAAAGTACCGAGGCCCCATTGTACTTGAAACTCCCATATCATGCATACAGAGTAGCCTTCAAGGGGGCAAAAACGATGCAGGAACACTAGCCAAGTTCAAGCAAAGGCTTTCGCGTTTCACTTCAGATTTTCGCTTGAGCTACTCTGCTAGTCTCCAACTGGAACTGATTAAAGTCCTGAGATTTCATTTAATGTATTCAAACTGAGGTTTTGGAAGGTAGAAGGTAGCGGCAGTGGAGCAGGGACGCAAGAACAGTATAATGTGTTTGCAAACAGATCTAGAGCGCGATTTAGTTTGGCTGTTCTGTTAAAGTGGAAAACAAAGCACCCATTTGTGCTTCTCATTTTCCAAACACATACACATCTATCTGAACTTTCCAACACATCAAATGATTAAAATTAGACTACAGTACAAATATACAGTACACTACAGTCTGAGTTAAACATGGACCCAGCTGGCAAAGACAAACAAACAAGGTAGCTAAAAGCAGTGTGGGAAAGAGTTCATGCTAAACTAGTTTGCAGGATTGGTATGGGAAAATCTCTCAGTCACTTTCACAAACGTTTGCAACCCCCTAACATCCATGTTGTCTAATGTTATAATCATACACTTTTATAAAACACGGCAGAATGTACAATTCTATTAAAAAAAAAACACACACACACACACGCTCTTCCTTCTTGTTGGTGCATCTCTGAAGTAATCAAGCAAGTAGGGAATATGTCACACTCTTCTTTTTCCTTTTCTTTCTCTTTATTCATTCATCGCAGGGTCAAACAGACGTGTCGGCTACAAGAGCCTTGATCAGTGTAACAATTTACACTGCTACAACGGAAATTGTTACACTGATGAAGGCTCTTGTAGCCATAACGTCTGTCTGACTCTATTCCCTACTGACTTATAAAGTATATCGGCTACATGTGACAGCAGCATGCATGAAATCTTATCGGACAATTAGAAAGAGTAATGTAAAAAGAGCAGCACCAAATACCAGGTGAGTTCCCCAGCTGTGACCTACCAACACGCTCACCTCATCGCCCGGGCGCCGCCTCAGGCAGGAAGGGTTGAACTTGTTGACGTGGAGGACGTGGATGGCACACTTGATGCTGAGGTGATGCAGCTGACTGGTGACCTTCAGAAACAAAAGGTCGTTCTGGAACACAGAGCAGAAAGAAATGCCATGGTGGCATAGGTGAATAGTTACGTAAATGACTTATTCTCCTTACAACCCTCAACTGCATGTGAACAATAAATGCATTTAGAGTGGAGTGACTGAATATGCCCGTTCACAGTGAGTCAAGATTGTCAACAACAGTTGTCATCTGGCCTCACCACTGTCAGGTACTGTAGCATTCTTCCATCCACTCGGGCTTCATGGAACTGGTCTTTATACTGAGGTAAGCCAATATCATCCAGCCACCCTGAAAAGGAACATTTAAAATGAGAAAACAGTAATAATGTGCAGTCGTACATCAATAATGTGCAAACTTGGGCTCATGCAGCTCAAGCAGATAATGCTAGTACGAAATGCACGTTGGAAGCAGATTCAACAATGTTGAAAGATATCCTCCCTGAATGTACAGTATGTGTGCATGGTAGTGGCAGAGTTAATGAATGGAACCTTGTAAAAAACACAAAAGAAAAGAAAGAAATGAAATAAAAGAAAAATGAATGAAAGCGTACTTGTGACCCAGATGTGATCAAGTTCGGAGGACTTCTCCATGACCTTGTTGCTGTAGGAGCGCAGGGCCAGCTGTAGCTTCTTCCTATGCAGCGGGTGCTTGATGCCCATTTCCTGTTGATATAGTATATCACCACAAGGTCAACATTGCCATTTACATAAGAGACACCCGAATGTCGAAATACAGCACACTCTGAACCCTGGCCAATGTTTAAATATGGCCACTCCATCAAAAAATAGAGAAGACGTAAATAAATGTGATATTTAGCAGAGACGGTGACAGACATAAGATGAGTATAGTAGGAGTCTGTCTGTCTGATCCCCAAAGGGGTTGGACATTACACCCAAGGCGGTTTCCAAATCCAAAATGGGGCTTGTGGTCCAATAGCTGTTCACCACCATAACATGTGTTTCACCTCGCCCTGCCAGCCAGCTGACATAATGTAACCTTGTGCTCTGATATAGTTTTACACATTTGGTGGGGGTTATTTTAGTGTTACTCTAGACTGAAGTGAGTGTGTTTGAACTTGCGCTTGAACTCGACTGACGAGCACATTGTGAGACATACAGTACCTCTGCTAAAACAGTCCGAGTGACAGCTGGTCCTAACAATTTTAATTACTGACTAATGCAACACAGATGTTCCTAAAACTGGTGGTCTGACAGCCCGCTGGTTAACCAACTGCAGAAAAGTTTATTCATAATACTCAACAGGTTATATTTTGAATACATTACCCCCCCTATTTGTTTCTGGCTGTACTAACAAGACTTAATGAAAGACATGAGAGGTGTGTTCGAAACAGCTAACTTGCTGCCTTTCCAGTTTACTAATGGATATTGAGTCATCGAGGGCCATTCCAAAACAAAAAATAACACTTAACTTCTTTGATATTAAAATTGAAGTTAGTAATCAACATTGTAGTATGTAAATATGATGTTGCTTGACCTATTTATGGCCTATTTCATTATTTCTTCTTCTGTTGGTCTTACAATAGCTAACAGCTTAGCGCTAATGTCAAGAACGTAACTCCAACCATAGCAATGGTGTTAAGTCAAACATGTAATGATGCTGCAGAGCTCTAGTTAGTCCTGTTCACACAAAGCAAATGTTTTAGAACATACCTTTTTGACAGATATCATATCTAATTAGACAACTGACTATTCAGGGAGGGAGTCATCGAATTGCTCTCTTTCATTTCGAGTGCAGTTGGATTGTCTGTTTTGTGTGGCTCACCTTCTCCATCTCCTGAGGGGTGGCTGAGAGGAGGGTTTGTCCATTTTCCACCCACTGCCTGGTGAGGTTCACATACTGGCCCAGACCATAGTCCTCCAGCCAACCACATACTTGCTCTTTGGTCCACTTGGAAAAGGGTGTGTTCTTGTCACTGATGAATGAAAAGTTTACATGATTATAGTGTTTCCCACCCCAATTATTTGTAACAGCAACAGCTCTTATCCAAAGGAACTTACAGTTATTCACAGGGTTTTGGTTACTGTCCCTGAAACAATGTGGGGTTAGGTGCCTTACTCAAGGGCACTTCAGTCGTGGATGGAGGTGTAGGGAGAGGTAAGGGTGGGATTCAAACCTGCAAGCCTCTGATCTTAAGACCTGCTTAAACATTATGCCATGGCTGCCCCTGTATCTGCACAACCGTATGTCTAAATGGCAAATACTCCTGTAGTTTACCTACATCATGTTCATACTACGGTAATACTACCGTTTCTAGTCTTGTATCAGTTTTTGCATCATTATAACCTACTATTTGATATGAGGGAACAATTTAGAAAGGGCAATCCTTGAGCTTACATTAACCTGAATCACATGACTAGATGTGTAGAGTGAGGTGATGTGATGTGTGAAGGACAGGTCTTGCCTACCGGACTGCGCTGGCAGAGTCTGGAGTGCGAGCCAGACGTGGGCCAGCTGTGGCCCTCAGCCCTCCCCTTCGGAACTCATTGGGTTCCAGGTCAACACCATTCAACCCACCCGACTGGGTCCTCCTGATCCTGTAAAGAGGCATGACAGTCATCTGTATGCCATGTAGAGAAATATCTAATGCGTACGTATCTCATGAGTAAAACCGAAGAAAAACAGAACTACTGCCAAGAGTATTATGACTCTTTCTTTACTCAGATTGACTGTAATGCTTCCTTTCTGATTGCAGACACACTGCTCAATCTCTCCAAAGCTATGGTTACTGCAAAATGTTAACTTGTATGTCCAATATCAGATAAGGGTGGACTGGAACAGCACATTTCTTCTGGTTTCTCATCACAAGTGAAGTGGAAACATAACTTCATGCATAATTTCCAAATACATTTCATTCATTGGTGGGGTCGAGGCACACAGTACTCACTTTCCCCATATTTTCCGGATGCTTTTGTTCTTGACGTTTTCCTGGGATACAGGAGACTGCTGTCCGGAGTCCGCTCCAGAGGACATGGGGGAGATGTCTGAAGACGTGTTGTCCTCCGATTTATCACTTTTCCCTGGACACACAGAGAAAGTAGCACAGCATCAGGGCTCTTGCTATGAACTCACATGGAAGTCACATTGTATAGTTAGTTAGCTTGATGAAAAAATGGGCATTTGTCATTCAAAAACAACCCACCCATCCCGAAGAAGTCTTGTTTGCCTTGATATCCACACCAAAGGTAAGCAAATGAGCAATAAGAGGAAAAACTGTCATTATCCTGTAAAGACAAGCTCCATTCCTGCTGTTACATAGAAGCAATTCAACAACGAAACCATATACCACATCATTTACTTTTGGTCAGGGGCCCTCGTACAGCAGTGGTGCTTTTAAAGACATAATTATCAGGTTCAACACTGCTTGGGATGTGCCCTGTATCATACGTACATCGGACATGTTGGCAGTCCAAAGAGTAGTAGAGCTGCCCACGATTTATTCTTTACCCCCAGCTGGCGGGGGAGATAAGTAGGCCCATCTGAGCATGCTCAGCCATGCTGCCCTCCACATCATATGGCAGTGGTTAAGGAGCTCAAAGGCAAGTTTGCCTGGCCTCACCCAGCCTAGCCTGCGGGCCCACTTCAAGTCAAAGCCCCACCACTGGGTGGGGTCGGGGTGCGAGGCAGTCACATGGAAAGGGTGGAGGGAAGAGGGAGAGATGGGAGGGAAAAAAGGGAGGTAGAAGAAGAAGGGATGGAGAAGTCAGAGAGAGGGAAGAAGGGAAAAGAAGTCAGAGAGGGGGAAGGAGGGAGGTAAAGAAGGGAGTTAAAGAGGGTGGGTGGCAGGGAGGGAACGAAGGGAGGCAGAGAGGGTGAGAGGCAGGGAGGGAAAGAAGGAGTGGGGACTGGGAGTACAATCTGGCCAGCTTTAATAGACCTGATCAAAGGGCTGGTGGTGGGGCTGGTGGTGATCGGAGGGGCAGTTGGGGTGTTTTATTTATTTCTTTATTTTTTCCATCCTCCACCCTAGCTGCGGGAAGCCGAGAGGGACAGGAATAGCCTGAGCAGCAAGTGGCTTTCTTTAAAGGGGGAGCAGGAGCAGGAGCAGGAGAGAGAGAAAGTACCTAAAGCAGGAGCACTGGCACTCCTGCAAAGGTCTTCAGGCAGCACCCAAACATGACATGAGAAGCCAAAGCAGCACAAGCAGGCACAGACAGACAGACAGACAGAGGGAGAGAGAGAGAGAGAGAGAGAGAGAGAGAGAGAGAGAGAGAGAGAGAGAGAGAGAGAGAGAGAGAGAGAGAGAGAGAGAGAGAGGGAAAGGGAGATACAGACACAGGCAGGCGACACAGACAGACAGACATACAGACAGACTGACGGACAGACAGGGCGGGAGAGGGGAGATGGAGATAAAGATACATATACAGTACAGATACAGGCACAGGCAGGCACAGAGACAGAAAGACAGACAAAAAGGCAGTTATACGAACAGACACACAGACACAGACACAGACACAGACAGACACACACACACACATACACACACAGATTAAACGCACAAAGAAGAAAAGCAGAGAAGTGAGAATTATGGCATTGAGAAATGACAGGCAAGAGTGTGTGTTGGCAGCACATGTAGATGAGGGTTTCGAGAGGAAAAAGGAATATACGAGGCTCTTCATCACCAATGCTGGGATTCATTACCAAAGAGATTCATAAATCATTCTGAAAATAAGCTGTAAGACAAAAGTAACTGTTCTCTTCTCCAGACATAATTAAAATTTGGTAAAGATAAATGGCGTTGAGAAAAATAGCACCACTAACTACAAAGAGAAATATTCAGGGCAACGTGGGTAAGGATACTCAATCAGATGCGTATGTGTGAGGTAGTGTGTTTACTTAGGCTGAAGTCTCCGTCCTCACTCTCGTCAGGAGACTTCTGAGCCGAGATGTCGCTGCCCTCGCTCTCTCGGTTCTGCTCAGTCAGAGACAGCTTCCCCGGCAGCGTCTGACTCTTGTTCTGCGCGGCTCGAACCTGAGCACAAAGCCACAACTCCATTCATCATTCATTCTGGGTGCACACACACAAGTAGGGCGCTATTTGCATTTAGCAAGAGGAAGAGTAGCCTACACACATGGTGGTCGGCCATTAGAGATGATGCATGTGTGGCAGAAATTACAGAGAATGAAATATTAACCAGAAGGAAAGAAAAAGACTTTTAAAAGAAAGAAGACTTTGCTATTTATCTTGTACCACAATCACATGATGCTAAGATAATGGCTAGTTATTCTTTCCATAAAAAGTAAAATAGAAAAGAAAAATCAATTAATTGTCGAATTACCTCCTCTGTTGATAATACAGGTTCTACTGATGGTGATTGCTAAAAGATAGAAAGTCACAGCCATCCAGGAGGGGAAAAGAAAATAGAAGAAACACAATCAATTAAAATCGTTTATGGATTTTGAATTGATGGAGTAGTAGTCAAATACTGCGCAGCAGTAGATGTCAAAAGTAGAAGTAAAAATACTAATTGATTCAGACATAAATGATAGCTTTCATGTCAGCAATTTCAGTGCTGGACATGCTTTATTTAGCTCTAGACAAAGAGACAGAGAAATTTGAGAGGCATGTCACACTGATTTTAGAGTTAGCTTAGAGTTCAAGTGATTTTTCACATGAGAAAGCAGACCACAGCTCCTGGTAGAAAATACCTTGGCAGAGCCATTCTGCAAATCTTCCAGACTAGATGATATCAGTCTTGGCTGAGACCTGAAACAAAGAATAGGAAGAAAGAGTAATGGCTCGAATTTGTCCCATCATTACCCATAAAACATCAGCACACACACACACACACACACACACACACACACACACACACACACACACACACACACACACACACACACACACACACACACACACACACACACACACACACACACACACACACACACACACACACACACACCAGAACAACTAAATGACTACCTTGGTACAAGTCTATTTCTAGAATAGGAAAATATTATGACAATAGGATGTATGCACGAGGAGTGTGCGAGTTTCTTTTCAATTGGTGCTATTACGAGGGCAATTTTCAGAGGTAATTGGGCTACTGACGTTCTCAAACTTTAAATTTATCTGAAAGTACACACAATGGTCTCCTTTCTCTCTCTCCATCACTCTCTCTCTCACGAACGCACGCACGCACGCACACATACACACGCACGCACACACACACACACACACACACACACACACACACGGCACGCACGCACGCACGCACGCACACACACACACACACACACACACTCTATGATGAGCTAAGACGTTCACATTATAGAGACATTTTTAGTCACTAACTCAAGACTGTAAAGCATAAAATTGCTTCCAGATTTTCCTTTTCTTGTCTGGGAGCTTCATTAGACCTGAGCCGTTCATAGAGTACCTGGATTCAGCCTCTCTCTGGTTGGACAGCGGGGACGGGAGAACGGGAGAGGAGCCACTTGAAGACTGAGGAGGAAAAGAAAAATATCAAACCATTTACAAAGATGCATGCAAATGTCTTCCATACAAGCCATCAATTGATAGTTTTATTGGTGTCTTTATAAAATCAAGCTGACATTCTTTCTCTCTCACTCTCTCTCTCACACACACACACACACACACACAATGCACACATGCACAAACACATTCACAAAGACACATCCAACTGCTTCCACAAACACACATACAAAGCTGAAGACATAGACACAGACCCGCCTGCGCACAAACACAAACACAAACATACATTCAACCACCCCCACACACACCTCCGAGTAGGTCTTCAAGGAGAGCGCCCTCAGCCTGACGTCCCCGTTCATGCGTCCGTCCTCGCTGCATCCTGTCAGGGCGCGCTCCCTGGGGGCTACGGCAACAACAACAACACCATACATACACATCAGGAAGTGGCTCTCCGATTGCACAGATGCACCATGGCACTGCACCAGCTAATACAATGACTCTGTCCGACGTATCGCCTTACGCTTCATACAAGCGGTAATGAAAAGCAGGCCGTTCTCTTTGAGATAAGTTGCCTTTTGTCATTGATAATAGAAATGTTATGGAGAGCCAGGATAAAAGACACAGATCAACAGGCGAGTACCCTCGAGTCGTAATGCACACCATTCTGTCAGTAGATTGCTTTATTATTTGTTACAAGGCCTTCACTACCATGGCAATACACTGCTAAGACAGTTACACAGTCTTTACTAATACACTGAACATACGACAAGACTGCTTTACTTTTTATTAGAAGGCCTTTACTTACTACAATAGCATTATACACTACAACAACATTTACACAGACTTTACTAATATTACAACTCAGTCATTGCCATTTTGATAACAACAAAACATATATCAGTCTCTGGGCCATTGTGAGACAGTGCACCGCATACCTGGGAGACCGGCCGAGGGCTCTCTGAACTGTCTGCATTGGCTCAACAGGATGGTGAGCTCCTCGATTCGCCTATCCTGAATGGCCAGGGAAAGGAGAGAAACGCACGCACACACACACACACACACACACACACACACACACACACACACACACACACACACACCCCAACACACACACACACACACACACACACACACACACACACACACACACACACACACACACACACACACACACACACACACACACACACACACACACACACACACACACACACACACACACACACACACACACACACACACACACACACACACACACCCCACACACACACAAGCACGTATTCATACAGGTTACATATTTTTAGCA